>NC_089182.1:1279245-1579245 GCF_947507565.1 Oscarella lobularis
CCAACGTTTTCGCTGGGGTCGTCCCTGGGAGTGGTTCCGGAACGGGTGGTGGCAAAAATTGCAGCCCGCGAGTACGTAGACCTAGCGGAATTGCTGCCGGATAAGAGCTGCTGAGGCTCAAAGGCAAGCGGGAAGGTGGCTTACTCCAAGCTCTGGTTTTAGGGCGTCTCTGCGGCGCATCTCTTCAGTCTCGCAAGGGGTCCAGGCGTTCGCGTCATTTGCCATAGTCAAGTGCGATATGCTGGATAGGGGTTGGAGAGCGGTTGCATTGGAATTCCGAGCGTTCTTATGGTCGATACGTCGCGGGCTGGTGGCGGCATGCTCTCCGTCAAAGCCCAAGGTCCTGAAGTAGCCCAGCGCCCAAGCCAGGCAAGCGAAATGTTAAGATACATCAGGCTGATTGTTTGCATGGCGGAAAAATCCCGGCCGGGCGGATTGCTTACAGTAGGTACAATAAGTTTTCCGCCAGAAGGCGGCGGCGGAACCGCACCTGACATAAACAAGCAGACATTTTCACGTCGTTTGTCATCGCCCCGGAGGGGCTGGCGTACTCAAATTGTGGAGCAAGCAACCACAAGGCGGCGGATTGCGCCTTACGCGCCAACGAGTCGAACATGTTGGCGAAGACGGCGGGCAAGCAAAATCGCGAAGTTTGACAACTCTTAAACTACACGCAGAGAGGCTGCCGCTTTGGCGCAAACTGCATCTTTCTTCATGTGTGCTATAAGTGCGAAAAGGGGCATTACGCGGCCGACTGCACGTTGCCCGGAACGCTGCAGCCAACCCCGCAGGAACAGCGAGACCCGTCGCGTCGGCCGCAGTAGTAGGCGCACAAGAAGGTGCGCGCCGCTCGCATTGTTCGGTTGGCTGGGGTTGCCGTATGTCGCGAGTAGACGCGCGGATTGTCGTTATATCAGTGCAGTAAAGGTCGTAATGGTGGTAGATCTGTGCGGTCTTACGGCGGAAGTGCATTGCTTGTGGGGTCGGCGTTGGAGACGTAGAAGGCAGCGAACAGAACAACAACTCCGCGCTCGGAGGTCTGGGCGTCGTCGTCGTCGTCTTCTGTGATGCCCAACGCGTGGGTCGTTCCCATGCAGAGCCATCCGGATCAGCGTTTTGCGGCATGACTGAAGCCCGGGCAGACCGGGAGATTCAGGATTCGCTATGGCGGCCCGGTCGTCTTGCGAACTCGAGCGGGGCGTAGCCTTCCGTCGGCGCGCCAACATCCAGCGGTCGTAGACAACTACGTAGCTATTGCAGCGCAAACAGCATAACGCGCAGTGCTTAAAAACAAAGATAAGATCCGCGCTAAGGGAGCGTACCTATCGGCAAGTGTTTGATTCCACGGAGGCACGGCTTCGGGGGCAAACAAGTAGTGATCCGTCTTGGGAGAGGGCACGGTGGCTCGGAGGAGCTACCGTGACTGGTTGGGGGACTTCATTCGGCGTAGCTCGAATCCATCCGACGGGATCAGTGACAAGCCTGTCGGGGGAGCAGGACCAACTTTCTCTGAGCATGCTCACCGCGAGTGAGGTAATAATAGGCATTAGCCAATAAGAATTCAAAGACGCGTTCATTGAAATGCTTTTGGCTCTGATAAGGTCTAGAGTCCCTAGGCAGATGTTAATCCCACTTTATCTTGCGAGAAGAAGCCTGAACGTTTATATCAGCCTCGAGCTATTTTTGTTACATCGCAGATTAGCAGATAATCGGCCTGAAAGACTGAAACCCGACTGTAGCTACAGAACAAAGCTTTCTATTTTTGGCGAATAATCACTGAAATCTCGCGAACGTTTGCAGCGATGTTTACCATGTGCCGCTCAATTGATTTTGGGCGACAACTCAGAAGAATAGGTCCGCGATTCCATTTTTGCGCTTTCCGCACCTGACGCCGAAAGTTTGCTGCCTATGGCCCCGAGGCCGCGAGTCCCACTCAGTTTTGATCAGCCTTGACGTACCCTACCGTGGGCGCCTTTGAATTCTCATTGGCTAATGCCTATTATTACCTCACTCGCGGTGAGCATGCTCAGTGAAAGTTGGTCCTGCTGTCGGGATAGTCTCGTTCCCAGCCCCCTCCCCCCTCCGTTAATATCACTACGGGAGAGGGTCTGGGGACATGCCTTTGATCTTGTTTGCACCGCTCCCCCGATTTTTGGAGGAATAATTGGTAGTGACGTAGGTGCCGCGAAGTCGCAAGTGTACGCGCGAAGTAGCAAGTGCACACGCGATTCAGCGTTGCGCGTCGATTTCTAGCTACATTACGGATCGCGAGAATCTCGCTCTATAGGATATGCAAAGGGGCGCTGCAGAACGGTTTCGCCGGTAGGAGTCGGTTAGTGCGGTGCGAGATAAGCGCACACGAGCGCAGATCTCCCCCAGACTCACTCCCCCGTAGTGATATTTAACGGAGGGGGCTGGGAACGAGACTACTGTCGGGAGGCGGCTCCCCATGCGCGCGTTAGGCCAAACCTTCGCAGCGAGGGCCAGCGACGACCACAGGTAAGAAGATAGAGGATCAAGAGGGATAGAAAACTCTCTATTACGTGACCGTTTTTGTGTCCCCATGACTGATGCGGTCATAGTGACGATTTTCCCGTATGTTTTTACCTTTTCTGTGGGTTTCGGTATGAGTTCGAACTGCGATCATTACAAGAAAAATCAAAAATCTATTGGTCGATTAATTAAATAGTACGAGAAGTTACAGAGACGGCTCCTGTTCTTGGCTGCGCCTCCTACCTTTCGCTGGCGCCCAGTTTTCAGCGATACCGGCGCGCGTTACTACTGTGCGTGCCAGCCTATATGTATGAGAGAGGGATTGGCAACTCCCTCAGTCACGTGATATTTGCGCGTAGCTAGGTGTGACTCGTCGCAATGAAAGACTTCATCTAGGCTATTACTTGCCTTTGCGAAGAGACTATCGTTCTCGCAGGCGCCCCCAGAGCCATAGCCATAGTGATGAAGCAGCTGTCTTCGAAGGTGAAGAGCTCCCTGGATGATCCAAAAGTTCGCGAAAACGCCGAAGGCATCGTTTCCGTCATCAATTCGTGCGTGCAACGCGGTCTGACGAAGAAAACGATTACTTTTCAGCGAGAGCAATCCTCTCTGGCCTTTCAGGAAGCGGCTCTCACCACCCTTCCTCCCTTGAGGGACAGGATCTTTACCCTCCTAGAGATAGAATGCAGCGATCTTATTTTCAGCCAGTCGATGAATCAGCGACTTTTTGGCGCTATTTTTGAACGACAACTTCGTTTTCGCTTTGGCAAGGAAGGAGATAGTGCAGCAAAAGCTTGTGAAAGAGAGCCCAACGAGGCGGAGCGAAATATTCTCCGGTATACATGTGTGGGTACGTCCCCTTTTCTCTTAAAAAGAAGTTCTCTGGCAATGACGTTTTTGTTTGCTGCCTTGACGGAATGCGATTAGAATGTGAGAGGAATACTCTTCCTGATCATTCGTACTCTGACCCGTCCACAGTAAGCTCTTCTGCTTGGCTGTCACGCATATCGCGTGGAAGTCTTTTTGAAGTAAACGACGCCGCGTTTAGTTTTTTTCTATGCCTTGAGAGACAGGTTGCTAACAAACTGCCAGCGTTTCTGCTTAAGCAAACAAGCAGCATCAGAGATTTCAACGCCGAGGTGGCCCAGTCTTCGCAACTGTCACAAGCGTGGCAACCACTGTCAGAATGCGTAGAAGACGATTTCGCATCTCATTCTCTATATGAAGAAGTTATTTCTCTCTATGTCACTATAAGGGGCATGCTATTACGGCCAGCTGGCTTGAACAGTTCCAACAGGAAAGATACTGCCAGATAAAGCCAAAATGTCCTTGCGTAAATCTGTTCGCGTGAGGGACGAATAAAAATATATAATGTAGATATATATCTGTCTGTCTAGGTCGTGTCCGATTTCTCTGCCAACCTTGCTTTCTTACCACCTCGTCGGGGAAGAGCGCTGTCATCGATGACTTCTTCTGGATATCGAAGACGCTTTCTTGAAGAGTTCCCTCTGACAGGATCAAGCGCCAGCGACCCTTGCATATGGAACGATAAACCGGCAAATATTATCATTCTTTATATGTTTGTAACAGTTTATGTTGGTAATAGATGTAAATATCTTTGTAACGTTCTTTATTCTTTACGAAGACATTTATTTTTATTCGTTACGGGGACGATTATATTTATTTGTTACGGGGACGTTTATATTTATTCGTTACGGGGACGTTTATATTTATTCGTAACGGGGACGTTTATGTTTATTCGTTACGGGGACGTTTATACTTATTCGTTACGGGGACGTTTATATTTATTCGTTACGGGGACAAGTATTTACGTATACACACATTATTTGTCGAAATTCACAGCTATAACAGCAAAGAAAAAATTATTTTCTAACGTTTGTTAGTTTTTTTCAGCAGTCGTAAGTTTTTGCAAAAATTAGCAAACGTTGATTTCTTTAACGGCAATTTTAATCGATCAAAACTTGAAACCAAGAGAGAGCTCAAATTCTTTACGTTACACTTGATGTGTTAAAGTTTTTTTACGCAAAAGATCGATTATTAAAAAACATTACTGACAGTGAATTTTTTAATGGTGAGTCACTTCTAAACTAAATATCCGATTTCAACAATTTTTGCACACTTTAAGCTTTCTACTAATTAATTAAGGGTAAGTAACATCAGTGATTTTCAGCAATACTGCTATGAATCACAACCAA
Source organism: Oscarella lobularis (assembly GCF_947507565.1). Lineage (NCBI taxonomy): Eukaryota > Metazoa > Porifera > Homoscleromorpha > Homosclerophorida > Oscarellidae > Oscarella > Oscarella lobularis. Next base: position 1,283,955 of record NC_089182.1, read on the forward strand.
CTTCGCAAATCGCTTAGAGTTACATGAATGTTGCTGAAAAATTTGAGAGTGGCGCTTGGCTGCACGTCGATTTGCGAAGCGGAAGCTGTAGCCGATGCTTATTTGCACGGTTCAATGTTAATGTAGGCAAGTAGTGATTTCAAGGCGAGAAATCAGCACTTTTCGCATAGGGGCAATAAAGGCTTACAGATTTTGCTCCAAAGTACGCGGTTTAGAGATAAGGCAGTGATAAGTGTATTTTCATTGCAACATAGAGCGACGTTTTCTTTCGGAAATCGCAGGATTTAAAGGTGCCTTGAAAGTTGTAACGCGCGTTAGAGAAGACTTGTCAGCCGTTTTCAATGAAAAACCGACGAATCGATTCATCGCTAAGTTTCAAATGTATTTTTGTGGTCATTTTGAAGATATCGTCAGTAAATTTCACGTCCTTTACACATTAGCTTTATTCGCTAAATCCTGCGAATATTTCTAATCAGCAGCATAGGCGTTGCTTTACAGTTGCTTATGTTATGTTTTCGCTTACGTTAAAATAACTGTAATCCTGACGCAGGGTACAGAATGATGTCCGGCCTGCTTTTCGCAAAAGGATGTCGAGTTCAGCAGCACCGTATCCGCGAGTCCATGGCCCGCTGTGATCCACAAGGTGTGTGCCTCCGGTGGATTAGGGCTGCTCATCGTCGTCGAGCTTATTCCGTTTTGGGGCCACAGGCATTATGGCACATAGACGGGCATCATAAATTAATCAAGTATGTGCTAGTGAGATGTCTCTATTCAACAGTGGAACTGATACGGGTGGTTTAGGTGGAGGTTCGTCGTTCATGGAGGAGTCGATGGTTTCTCAAGAGTTCCTGTTTTTCTCCACTGCTCGACAAATAACAAGGCGTCGACGGTTTTGCGTCTATTCAACGAAGCGGTCAGAGAGTTTGGACTGCTTGCTCGTGTCCGCAGTGATCAGGGTGGTGAAAATTACGACGTTGGATGGGCAATGCTGAGTCATGCAAAAAGAGGAATTGGGACAATGATTGTGGGTCGTAGTGTCCACAACCAAAGGATTGAAAGGTTGTGGAGAGATGTCCACTTCGGCGTCATTCAATTCTACAAAGATTTATTTCACCATATGGAAGGCTGTGGTTGTCTTGATCCAAATAGCGAACGAGACCTCTTTGCTCTTCATTTTTTTACGGCCCTCGAATAAATCGTCACTTGGAAACTTGGAGAAAGGGATGGATTCATCATAAGATCAGTGGAGTGGGCAAGTCACCAATGCAACTATGGGTGCAAGGAATGCAAAAGCTGGCAAATTGACGTTGCCTGATATATTTCTTCTTATGAAGTTGACGAGCTCACGCGTTCTGTTGACCCGCTGTGTTCCAGCTCCAACTTCGGAATGGACATCTATCTACAGGTTCAGCATTTTTTGTCTCGCGCGGTTACTGAGAAATGCAATAGGCTACGTAGAGCACGTTTGCGCGGTGTACTATTCATTGATTGATATAAGTGGGTATACGTACGTGCGCATGCGTACCCAACACGTCAGATAGTCGCCATTTTGCTTTTCCTATGAAGGACAACATTCGTCGAGCTACTGCTTTTATGGATCAAGCCGCGGCCGCACTGCGCAGTGAGTCAGTCGAAAGGACTCCTGCGGGATCGTCAGCACTGTCCGCTGTTGCAACGTCGGCGACGACACCATCAATAGGTATGTAAAGTATTTTTGCTTTTCTTTCTTTGCAAAGGCGTTCTTTCCCAGCTTCGTCGAGCGCCTTGGTGTCAAGTGTTGGGTTGTAGTGAAGGACGTGTACTACCCTCTAAAGTGCGCTAATTCCGTCGCTAATTATACCAATGGGTGGGGGTCGTGTACTACCAATTACCGCGCCTCCCTCGTGCCGCACGCGACAGGCTTGCGAATGTGTCAGTATTGCATCTTCTTATTGTCTGTTGGCAACTGCTGCGATGGCTCGGGCTGCTGGCGCTCACGGAGCTCTACCTCGCATGAACTACGTGGACTTGGTTAGGACGGTCACCGATTCTGACACAGCAGTAGCTTGGCTCCGGCAACAGAGTCTTCTTGCCGATCACCACGTGTGCGTATGCGGCCGACCGTGCTGCGAAGTTCGTCGGCCGGGTTACCCTGAAGGTCGAGCGTGGAGATGTCCGAGGAAAGGCTGTCAGAAAGTTCGATCGCTACGCCACGTAAGGATTGTCTGTTTTTTAACCAGCCACTTGCAACTGTTGATCTGATACTTAGGGCAGCTTTTTTCTGAGTCCAAGGTGTCGCTTGAGAAATTGGTTCGATTAATTCACCTGTAGTCGACGAAGTCTCGAGCTGGTCAAGTTAAGGACGATCTTGAGCTGTCGAATCACACCGCGATTGACTGGCTGAATTTCATGTGAGACGTATGCGCTCAGTATCTCCTTGACCACCCCGTCGAAATAGGGGAGTTGGCTTGGAGGTGGAGATTGATGAATCGAAATTCGGGCGTCGCAAATATCACAGGGGGCGTTATGTAGAGGGACATTGGGTGTTTGGCGGAACGGAAAGAGGCTCGGGGAACGCTTTCATGGTGGAAGTACAAGCTCGAGATGCTCAGACGCTGTTGCCAATTATTCGACAGCACATTCGTCCTGGAACCCGCATCTACTCGGATGAGTGGCGCGCATACAGAGCAATTCAGGCGCGGCCTGGAAGGCAGTACGGCCACACCACTGTCAATCATTCGCGCCACTTCGTCGATCCTGCTACCGGCGCGCACACGCAGAATGTAGAGGGTATGTGGTCAACCTGCAAAAGAATGATGAGGAGTCTTAACGTCATGCATTCGCGCCTATTAGACACATACCTACAGGAATTCATGTGGCGAAGACAGTTTGATCAAGGAGGAACAAGTGCCTTCTGGAATATCATTGCACATTCGTGAACAATATCCTTTGTGACTCTATTCATTGTTTTCTGTTGTCGATTGCCGTATTGTGCGTAAGTGGAGCTGATGTTTCAGCCTGTTGTTGTGACACATGAATCCAATGCAGTTTGACACAAGGGAGGCGCGGTAATCGGTAGTACGCGACCCCCACCCATTGGTATAATTAGCGACGGAATTAGCGCACTTTAGAGGGTAGTACACGTCCTTCACTACAACCGCAAACGCAAAGGACGCGGTCGTGAAAAGACGTGGAAAAAGGTGTTTTTCTGCGTCGCCGACTCGGATTCCGACGCTATGCCGACTCCATCTATCAAGGTCGCCCTTCAAGAAAGTGGATTGAAGAACTGGTTCGAAAAGTCTGGCGCAACAACCTTATAAGTTAGTAGCATTTGACATTGACAATGGCGGTTTTCAAGATTCTGGCTGCAAAGAATGATGACGACCTTGTAGCTGTTGTGACCGAATCCACGCACGAGACCTTCTTCGATGAATGTGGTAACGAAAGACCACTCGCGGCTGCAAAGATGGCATGGAAATCCGAACTAGTACAAATGCTTACGTTCCACTTCAGCCTTGCCAAATTGTAAGGCGCAATAGATCAGTTTCGCGAAGGATTAGGAACTCTGGGTGTACTGGAAGCGATACAAGACAATGCACAGGCAATGAAGCCATTCTTCTTGTGGTGCGAAACAAAACTTACAGCAGGTATCATATGTAGTTATATTCGTCGTTTTCCCGACTCTCCTTTGAATGCAGATTTGCTCTTGAATCTATTCCGGCAAGGGGAAATTGTTTACGCAGACAAAGTAGACGAAATGCTGTGGAAAAAGAGAGAGAAGCATTTATTCTCTTCGAATATTTTCTTCAAGAATGTGAAGGCACAGTAAGGGAAAGACGAAATACGGTTTTTAGATGATTATCGCGTTTTGTGTTCTGTTGAAGATGTGTTTGTTTTCTGCACGGGAACCTCGCGACCCCCGCCTTTGGGATTTGGTCGTCGAATGACGATGCAGTTTACACATTCAGGCGTGACGCCAACGAGTTGCACTTGCGCTCTCACTCTAACGTTGCCAACAACGCAGGTTGATAGCGAAGCTGCTTTCTTCCGAAATTTGGCCACGATCTGTTTGGACAAATCTGAATGAAAACTAACTTGTTCGTCTTTCTTCGTCAATCGTCTAAGACATCTGTTACTTTGATTAGCGTTCTTTTGGCCAAATTCTTAAATTCAGAGTTTATTGTCTTTAATTCAGAGTTCATTGTCAGACTTTATGATTTATCATTAATGTTCTAATAATGAAGATTGAAAATGGCAATAATAATAATAATAGTGATCATGGTTATGATGATGAACCATGATCCAAACCTTGCAACGAAATTCCGACGATTTCATGAGAACCAGAGAAGTGAAAAGGAACCGCCTGAGAAACTGCAAGAGAAACGGCATAAAAAGCCGCATGAAAAATCGAAATAAAAACCGCATGAGAAACCGCATGAAAAACCGCATAAAAAATCGAAAACCAACTTTAAAATAGAAAACCGAATCAAGAATTGAATGCCGCAATTTTGGCGGAAATGACGCGCCATACAAACGCACATTAACCTTTCGATTAGTAGCAGGGACCAATCTGAAGCGTCAAATCCACGAATCCTCATCGTGCATCCATCGGCAACTTCCACGTTGGCCAGTTCGCTCTACGGCGAGGCGTGATATTCTTTCTGTATCTGCTAGAGCACATCCATTGTTCGCTCCGGAATCGATGAGAGCGTTCAAAGCATCTGATTGCAAAAGGCCTTTTCCTTAGAGCCGTTCAATATTGATAACTTAAAGCGGACACTCCGGAAATTGCGGAAAGCGATGGGTCAGCGCGGTTAACGTTGTACGACAAAGTTTGGTACTTGTGGCCGTGGTTTGCGGGGTCGTTATTTGAAGCGCTTTTGTCGCCGCCAGAATCGAAAATGAAGGAAGTTGCAGCCACACTGGATTTGTGGTTGCAGCCTCTGTGGTAGCATAACAAACTGTGCGTAGGGCGAGGGTGTTGGTGTCTGGTAGGCTGGAAGGGTCGAAGGCGATCCGTATCGAGCTGGTTCGTACGGATAAGACGACGCTTGCTGCAGTTGCGACGGACAGTGGGGTTAGTAGCAACGTAAGATTAAATTCTTCTTCGATAGTTTCTATCATCCGACGATTTCGCGACGTGGCAAACGAACGTCCACGTCGGATACGTTGCACGCAAGTCGTCGATGGAATGGGGTTGCGATCAAAGATGGGCGTTTCGATATAAAAATATCGATATCAACGATATTGGAAGTTCAATATCGTATATCGATTTTGATATCGTATATCGATACCAGAGATATACTGTATGTCTGTCCATTCTCTCAACACGCGCGCCAAATAATTGCTATTTGATTTGTACTTTTCATAGAACACGTGGCTTCCTACGGGCAGTTTACACCCTAGGTCCCGCACGTTTTCAGCATGTCTGCCAAACGAAAAAGAAGCCGAGTGTGGGAGTACTTTTCGACTGTCTCTGACGGTCGCGTGTCCTGCAATATCTGCAAATCGGAACTGAAGACGTCGGGAAACACGACAAACACGACAAAGCACCTAGAACCGAAGCATGGTGAAATCTTACTGCGTTCAAAAGAAATTGATTGCTAGGAGCCGGTTCTCAGGGCTGACGATTACATTCACCTCAGAGATGCTCTACAGAACGAACGAAGTCCAGATAGCGTAGGTCAGCGAATAATTCTCCCATCGACATTCACTGGAAGTCCTCGCTACATGCATGAACGCCTGCAAGACGCAATGATCTACGTAAAGCATTACGGTCGCCATGACTTATTTATAACTATGACCTGCAATCCGAAGTGGCCAGAAATACAGAGAGAACTTTAATAAAAATCAAAAGCCACAAGACCGTCACGATTTGATAGCAAGAGTGTTTCACCTAAAAGTTCATTCGTAAATAGGAGAGGCGTTCGCTTTTAATTTTGGCGTACATGTCTACGAAGAACTGTTGGGACAACTTGCCCGCGCGATGTAGAATGTTGAAGTTGTGTTCGCGGCACATGGCTCTATAGCTATAGTATTGCAGAGGAGAGATATCTTCGTTTTTATAGATTTTCCTCCCGAGTGGCGGGATTAACCTGCATATCTGCAAATAATAGCCATCTTCACCGCGAGGAAATAAAAGAGGATATTGGAGGGAGTCATATAGTCGATGAGTTTCGGAAACTCTTTTGAGACAACTATCTCGCTGATTCAAAACGATATCTCGAAAGTTGCCCTCAGTACCCTTAACAATTAGCGCTGCAACTTCAGGAGCCGAAGGAGCATTGAAGCGTCTGGGGTGTTCTCCGGTGGGAGTTTTGTCTGCGCGAATAACCATTTTTTTATTTTGGGGTAAGTTTTTCTCTAGAGCGGTTTTGAAGAGCGACACGTTCGGATTGTATTCGCGAAGCATCTCTTGGATACTGAAGAGCGTCGGTCTCATTAAGTGTGACGGAGAAGACTGCGAATGAAGTCGGCATTCTACTTGCTGTGCTTGATCTTCCATGAAGTAAATTTGAAGAAACGAAGGTTCGGTGCCGGCTTGCAGAGCTAGAGGACCTATTCGATGGTAAACTTGTCCTTGAATTTTGAATGTTTGCATAAAACCATGTTCAAATATTCTTCGATCGGCTCCAAAGGAAGTCATTTGGAAGAAAGAGTTGTACTTACGAATATGGTCACGAAACTGGAGAGCTTCAGTGTCGAAATCTGTGAGGAGATGCAGTAGTGGCTGAGGCGGGGGGAGAACGGCGGAAGGCACACCTTGCCAAGAGCGCAGCACATGGAAGGAGATTCATTTCGCCATCTTTTAGCCTCGCAGTATTTGCACAGAACTGGCATGGCACCGACGTCTGCGCGAGAAAAGTTTATATGAGTTGAGGATCCATACGGAATGTTTTCCTTATACGGGCGTTTGTATTCTTTGAGAACTTTTGACCGTTTGACCGTTTCTCCTTTCGGAGACGAGAGAAAGCTAGTAAGTTTCCAACTGCTCCAAGTGAGTGCAGGCAATAAAACAGAATTTACCGTTTTCTGCTTCATCCATTTCCAGATTGCTTGTAAGGTTTGATACGTCGTGTTTCAGCGTCGCTAAATCAAGGTTATCTCGCGATGTTACAAATTAAGGTATATCTGCACCGAGATAAGACTTGGCACCCGCGGCCTCTTCCTGGAATGCGTCTCTCTGAAACATTAGCTGCTGCAATTGGACAGACGCCGCGAAAGTTGCTCCTGCATGGTTTTGAGCAAGTTCTACAAGTGAGAACGATAGATTTCCTAAATGTACATAATATATGAGTAAATATGACTTCAGATTCTCTCTGGGTTCCTGTCCCCGGTTCTTCGGCTTCAGGTAAATTCTATATAGACAAAACTTTATAGTCGACACATATATTACTGCCGCTATATAACGCGAACTTCAGCCTGAGACTCAATCGCCGAGCGTTTCGCAGGCGGGCGATGCAAGGGATGGGCGGTGACTTGTTCCATAGAATCGATGGTATCGAAATGGCTTCGACAGAGGAACGCGGCGGACTGACCAACGATGTCGTCGAGAACGGCGAAGAGGCGCTCGGGACAAGCGCTTAGGGAACCACGGCACCTAGCAGAATCGAAAAGAACGCAGCATTTATTGGATGTACCCTTAGCGATCCTGTAGTGCTCGAGGCAAAGAGCGACGTCGTCTACGAATCCGCATTCGCGACTTCTTCGTCCCGAAAAGGACGCGATCTTCCCAAAGCACAGGCGACGAGCACGAGTGCCAGGAAGACCAGTAAAAGCATGGGAGATCAGTTTGCATAGCGTAAGACAGCTGAGAGCGAGTCAATCGAGCAGGCGTCTGCGCGTATCAAGGTCAGCTGAAATGCTTTTTATCGACCGTTAGAGCCGCTTTTTGAATGTATCGAGGTTTCGATCGCTCCGCGTAAGCGCAAAGCGTACATAAATGTAGCAGACTTCGTTATCTCTACTATCTAAGAATGGAAGCCCAACTTCCGACGCGTAGTACTCAATTGACGTCCTCTCGAAAAAAACGCGTGGATCTCGAATGAAAGAAAATTTAGCGAAGTCTGGATGTGCGAAAGTATGAGCTTATCCTGTTCGAATTGACCTTATCCGAGGCCATTTTCTGTGGGCGGGTCTTAATAGAATACACACAGTCGCGCTATTGGCCCATTAGTCATTGTTAGCAGAGCATGCGCGTTTGAAAGTCCGCCCTGCCTGCTACAGTACTGTACCAAAAAAGGTGACGTCACAATAGATAGAAACCCCAGATTGTTTTCGCAGAAGCGAGCACATGAAGAGAGATTGGGACCGTCGTCGTCTTCTAAGTTGCTTGGTAAAGAGAGTGAAACTTCGTCATCAGCTTTATAAGAATTGAAATATTACAGCTCCTTGTAATTTGAGTCGAACTCTTGGAATTTGTACGTAGTCCTCAGGGGAAAAGTGGTCTGAGCAGACTTGACTGTGCGGAGTGACATCGTCTTCTTGCTATTTTAGACGGCTAAGCCACTTTCGTCGGCGTAAAGGACTTCTTGGGAAATGGTGAAAACTATGACCAGCTCTCAAAGTTCTGAAATTAGAACAGGCCTTGCAAAAATTCGAAAGAGCTGCGAAAGGGAAAGCTGCCATCGAGAAGCATATAAGAAAAGCAGCCAAAGCGAAGAAGACAAAAAACGATGGGCCATTGGTAAGAGAATCGAGAAATTCCTAGGTGCATATCTAGATTAGACAATTATATTAGATGCTTACCTGCTCAGCTTCGCAGACCAATGACTCCGGAATAGATCTTGGTCCAGCGTCGAAGCGGGGCCAATCCGTTGAACCAGCTCAGAACGCTACCGGAAATTCAGCGGGGCATATTCCACCTCCGTCGTGGTGGTCAAAGATCAGTAGACGAAAGCGGTGACTTGGACGTAACCAAACTAGAGTAAAAAAGACATAAGATACAGGTGTTAAGTAGTATTATAATGGGTAATTTGTGTGTATTTGTGACAACGTGTGCCATACCTGCATTGTCGACGTGCTGACCTACTAATAAACGATAATGATAAAACGAATTTAAAGAGTACGTACATAACCTAACCACCTACCTCCTTGCAAAGGAGAGCGAATGAAAAATACGAACAAAGAGCTAGCAGTGAAGTATGAGATGAAAAATAAAGCATGCATATAAAGTAGAGAAACTCGGGAATCTTATATCAACGTTTAATCTAATTTTAAGCGAATACCGTTTTCGCTGTGCTGCTGAGACTCTCCGCCACAAGACTTGCAAAGATCTTCGACTGACGCATCTTTGCCTGATCTTTTTCCACATAGACAGCATTTGATGTGCCCGCTCTTTCACGTCTCCCCTAGCTAACACTCTCCGAGATCATATCAATTGTATCTCCAACGTCGAGATACGGAACGACAAATTTCCATTAAAAACGTGATGGTTTCAGTAATGCCTAGCGCAATGAAAATATATTTATCGGTCCACTCAAACAAAGAAAATGTCACCGATTTTGCAAGGAAATAAATGGTGGACATTATAATACGCCAATAAGCTACAGAATAAAGCTCTATACGTCAGTCATGAAGATGTGTGCAGTTTATTAACCAGTGATGATGGGCTCCCAAAAACGTGAAAGACATTGACGTCCTTTGTTCCATTCAGGAAGAAGCTGATACAAGTTTTCTCGACACGCATCCAACACGGCATCACACGGCTTTTCTACAATTGTGATTCGCTCCCCTGACACCGTCGTGGCCTTCGCATGCTCTTTGCCAGTGGCATTAACGTTGCGGCAAATCTATCAATTTTGGTAATTTTTTGGCCAATCGACTGCCAAATTAGCAAGTAGATTGGCTGCTTTGTTGGCGCATTAATTTTTTCTCCTCTTAGGAGAGGGACGAGCCAGAGGCGCGAGAGACGAATGATTGTGGGCACATCTTCGTAACGTATAGCGTCTCGATGAAAGATACACAGGAACCCGTCGTGCAACAAGACTTGATGGTAGGTGTAAATTTGGTCTTATGGCTCGTCGTCATCAGAAAGATGTTGTGCACAAATAGTTTGTTTGGCGATATACTCTGCGGTGATTTTCAACCATTTGGCACACATGTGGCGGAAGATGAACTAAATCAGTATGCTTTTCCACACCAAAATACCTTCCACATAAGTACGACGAATCGCTCTTTGTCATGTTTTTTGCAAACTCTATTGAAGACGTGCACTGTCCCGGTGTTTGACCCTTCATTTATGTTCAGATTTGGCAGCGGAACTGCTTTGCTGACGCTTAGCCGCTGGAACGGGTAAGAAAACGCATGGTAAACATTTTTCCGCTTCAAAATGTCCATTTTTTGTCCTCAGACGACGGCAAAATGTAAGCTTCGGACATGTTGGCTCTCTTCTTCCGCCGAGCGCATCTACCGTTGGCGCGTCTTCCTGCAGGTGAAGCCACCGCAAGTGGCGGAGGCTCTCTTTAGCGTGGCCTTCACGATTTTTAGCCGGATGATAAAAAACAAGAAGCAGCGACGACATCCGGGGGCAAACAAACGCCCAAGTCAGATACGTCGGGCAAAAATTATCGATAGAATGAGGTCGCGTAAAAATTGCGATGAAGCGGAGCCGAATTTGCTCAGATGGAATCTTCTCGAAAACGACACTCCAGAAAGTGCCGATGTCAAAAATGTCGTACAGTTGTCCCTCTCTTATGTGTGATGGCGGAAGGAGAGTCGAACTCTGCAAATTGTTCTTCTTGCATGGCTTTGACTCGTTGGGCGTATCACTTACTCATGGTTGAAAGGAAGTGTGCGGATCGGTGGCCGGGTTGTTGTATTATAGGGTTTGAGTAGGGCGGAGCCGAAGTTTACATAGACAAGGGACGTTCACTGCTACTAAATTGCGTTGTGATTTCACGAGCGATTTGCAGTAGACCGTGGGAGTGCAACTGAAACATCGTGTGCGTGTCTGTTTGTCGGGTACTAGGGATATCTCATGTGTACAGTTGAAAATGCGCTCTTCCGAAATCGAGTTCGTCTTTTGTTGGTGTCCCAATTTCCTCAACGCTTCTACCAAAATCGGTTCCGTTAAAAGTAGTAATAGTGGAAACGGTAGACACCATAAAGCGCGCCGAGAGAAGGAGTTTCGGGAGCAGTTTGAGCCATAATGCGTTTACTTTTTGCTGGGAGAGGCGGATCTCCAACTGGACGATTCGTTGTACTTAGGTGAGAATTAGCTACTAGACTATGTCAAATAAAATCTTCATTACTTTGGGAAGCATTTGCGTTTAAATCAACATTTTCAGGACTAGAAGTGATGATATGTTAAATCAGCTAACATTAGACTTCGTTGTAGCTTCTTTCGATTGTGTTCGTCGCATCTATGGTGTCTGGTCTTTGAAGTTCATGGAATGGTTGACCATTAATTAAATCTGGTATTTTTAATTCATTTTTTTATTTAGCGGCAAAAGAATTGGTACCCCTTATCAAGTTGTCTGATCACTGCAGCTCCTTTCACGATGTAATTTTCAGTGTTCTGAAAGAGTGTCGTGTCGCACGACCAGTTATCAACGAATAAGTATAAAACATACGACCGCCCTTAATTGTCGCCTTTAAAAAGCGAATATTCTCTTGCCGAAAACGCATCTTGAATAAATGAAAACTGTCAAAATGAAAACGCAATTTAATTTTACACGACGTCAGCAATTGTACTTTTCATTTTATAACCCTAAATCGCTTTTGGGTTAATTAATGCTTGGAAACTCGCCTAGATCCAAAAGCTAGATCTCACGTGTCCAGCTACGACTTTCTTTTTGGCATTAACCTATCTAGAAATTTTGAAACACGCTGAGGAAGAATCAATTTCTGCTTCTGAAGTTTTTAGGAATTGCGACGAAGACAATTGTGGCTCTTGCTATAGGATTCGATTCGATGAACTACTTCAACGGTTCTACGCAATGGTCTTATCTGTCAAAAAGTACTTCGAAACTATTAACGTAGCAACAGAGTCGATTACGACTAGCTTTGGCAAGCCTTGCTATGCAGTTTACTGAAACTTGAAGGAAGCTCTGGTCATGGCAGCCAATGGTGAATCACTTGACAAGCAGTTAAAGACTGCGTAAATTCTACGGTAAAGACTTTGGACGTCGCTTTCCGCACAAATAGGAAATCTTAGAATATATTTTTCCAAAGGACATTCTATCTGTCTGAAGGACTTCATAAACGCTGTTCGCGAGATGACGCCTTTGCAGCGCTTTTTGTTTAGCTAAGTATGCCGTCTTTTCCGGCTTATCTTATTTATGCCGTCGAAAAATTCTTCAAGCAAACCTAGTTTTCTCGGTAATGAAAAGGCTCAAACCATACTTACTTTAGGAGCACGATGTTGCAAAGTCGCTTCAATCACATTATGATTCTAAGCATCAATAAGGAGAAAGCAGATTTGATATTTGTTCCTTGCTGGAATCATCCAATCGTCAGCGGCTACAGTCTTTGCAGTGGCCCGATTGATTGCACAGCGGACCGGATGTTTGTCCAATCGCCGTTGGCAACGGTCGTGCGTTCGCTGATGTATATAGCAAGGACAGCCAATAAAAGAACTCGGAAGAATAACATACTGTCCGATATTGGCAGAATTCGCATCATCTTTATTTACGCAGTTTTTTTTGTACAAATAAGAAAAGAAAACCGTTGAAAACTCCGTGAATATGTCTTTGAATACGGTTATAAATGCTCATAACTTGATTCGAAGTACTTCAGAAAAATGAGTCGACCAGCCTTATGTAGAACGCAATGCGCGCAAGACGAATAATGTCGCCTGCTGTACATGACGTCCTGCACACTAATTGAGAAGGCCCAAGCTCGGCACCGATTGCAAACATTTGCTCACACAACCACTGCTTTCTCCCCGTGTTTGATATTGCACCGTGCATGCAAGAAGCTTAGGTCTTAGGAACTTGCTTCCGTACCCCGTTCCTAGGTTGAAGATATACTTGGTTAGAGACAACCACTTTTTATTTAGCCCCGACACGTCCAGTAAAGATCATTATTTAATGAGATCAAGTTAGGCATCATTATTTGAGTTAGCAAAGAAAAGACGTCGAAAGAAAACAAATGCCGGCAAATTTTTAAGATATTTTCCTGTGCATGGAACAAAGTAGTACTGTGGACAGGTACAATGAGCTCGATTTATTTGCATTCACCTAATTTTTCTACAGCGAATCAATCGTGCTTTGCAAGCTTTTCTCAACCGAAGGAATAACCATCATCTTTGTACAGCCTGCAGTTTGACACCTCGACAAATATTAGTTATTACATGACGACGAGGGCGACACGGGATTTATCCGAGGCCACACCCGAGGGCCTATCCCGTCACGCCCGAGTTGACAGGTGATAACTCACTTATACCTCGTGACGCCTTGTCAAATGTCAAATTTCCACGTGACGGCTTCGTGCTCTGTTCCCGTCATTGGAAGCAAAATCGCACGCGGCGATGGGCGACCCCGATCCAGATCCCGACGATTTGGACGATTTCGTCATTCCCTCGCGCAAAAAGAAAAAGTCGAACAGCAGTGAGCAGCGATTTCGTTCGCCAGTTTCCGAGAAAGAGCTCAGCGATGCCAGAAAAGTATTTACGCCGCCGAACACGGCGAAGAATTACAGATGGGCTGAATCGCTCTTCCTCGACTGGCTTGGACAGCGAAACGCTGCCATACGCGACAACGGCTCGCAAAAAAGGTCAGACGAACGAAATGGGTCGACTCACTTTGCTTTCGGATGGGAGCGACGAGGAACTGTGTACTTGGTTGTCGCGATTCCTAATGGAAGTAAGGAAGACGAAAGGCGAAGAGTATCCGTCTTCGACGTTGCACAATTTGCTATGCGCACTCCAGCGTGTCGTCCGCGAGCGGCTAAAACGGCCTAATATCGACCTCTTTCGAGATCCTGTGTACGCCGAAATACGAAATTTAATGGACATCGTCTCCAGAATCCTGCACGGACGAGGCGTCGGCGTCGAAAAAATGCGCACATCATCAATTTCCTTCGACAAAGAAGAGGCTTTTTGGTCATAAAGCATCATAGGCGTCCACAATCCCACGGCGCTTTTACGCGCCGTCTTTTTTCTCAACGGCAAAAACTTTTGCTTACGAGGCGGCGAAGAACATCGTAAGCTACGCCGGACGCAGCTAATTTGTGACCGCCTTCTTTCGAATACGAGGCGAAATCCTATACTTACGTCGAGAACGGGTCCAAAAACAAACTTGGCGGTCAGGCTCATTTGAAAGTAGATAATAAGAAAGTCGTTCAATATGCTCTACAAGCGCTTGGTGAGCGATGCCACTGCTACGTATTAGATCGATATTTCACACGGATGGCGCCCGACTCGCGCGACGATTCATTCTATTTCAAGCCGCTACAGAAAGCGCCCGAGGATCCCAACCCCGCGTGGTTTTTTCCGAAGTTTGTATTGGGCAAGAACGCGTTTAGCACCATGGTCAAAACAATGTTTGCGGAAGCAGGCTTCAAAGGAAAAAGCAACCACAGCCTACGCGTTGCTGGCGCCACTCGACTCTTCAGTGGAGGCGTGCCCGAAAGAATCATACAAGAGCGTGCCGGTCATCGGTCGGTTGAAGCACTACGTCTCTACGAGCGCCCCTCGGAGGACCAGCTTCGCACTGCGTGCGCGGTTATTAGCGGGAAAGAAAACGCCTCGACCTCACCTCCTGAGACTACGGACGCCGTCGAGTCCAAAAAGCGATCCGATTTGAGTGTCATTCAAGGCGCATCCGGCCTGCCTTCGATGGCAATGGCCACGGTGAAAAACTGCACGTTTAATTTCATTATGAATGACAGAAAGTAGTTGTTTGCTTACTAACTTGTTTGGGTAGAAGTGTCCGGAAATCTAATTAGTACTGTATATCCACCCTAAGGAGAATAACGGGTAACTAATAGCAACTCCCTAGGGATGGCATCAATGCCATCCCTACTTAGGCAGTCATGAATGCAACCGAAATCAATGCATTTTGCTCACTCGATCAAAGTTCATCGGAATCACGATTCTATTTTTGAATTTCATATCACTTTGTCAACGTTGTTTTATGATTCTGAAAAGACGCAGATCAGTCGTCGTTTATAAACGAAGGGTGGCAATGCTACTTTCTCTTCACCACGTGGTAAGCTTACTGAACTCCTTCTGCAATCTTAGATTCCTCCATGTTGCTAATTATGAGCTCACTTTGCTGCAAAAATATACTCAATCGAACTCTTTATGTGGGCAGACAACATTCAGGAAGGAACGTTTTCTGGGTTCATTAGATTTTGAAGTTTAGTTTACCAACTTGTGAAGGCGCTCCAAAACGAAAAACATCGCGCGATCGCCGAGCGAAACGCGCGAGTAGAATCTCAGAACGTAGCCTAGAAACGGCTTTCTTTAGCAAAAGGTTAGCCTTTTTGAAAACGTTTGTTCAAATGAAAATTTCGAAAGTATCTTACGCACATATGTAACCCTAAGGGTAGGCTGAATACCACATGATAAGATAGCGAAACGCGAGTTTAGGAGCAGCATAAAAGTTGACTCTTTTTCTGCTAATTGAAGGCCCTTATGTTGACGACTGAGCTATCGCTGTTTGCGAAAGGCACCGAATAACACTCTCTTGGCGTCGATTTTGAAGCCGAGAACGCGACCACGAATTTTCGCGAGAGAAAGCGCGCTCAGCGTAAATTGGAAGTTCATGGTGGCGTGCACTGTAGTTTTGTGTTATTTGTCGTGTGCAACTTTGGTCTCGAATGTTTTGTGAGATTTCCTCGAGATGTGCTAAAAAAGAAGAGAAGATGCGACGAAACCATTTGGACGTGTAGAATAATTTTAATCAATTTTATTTTATTTGGTGTCTTGTTATTTTTTAATCTCAATGCCAGATCCTTTGCTCGAGCGAGAAAGTGTCTGCTTATAGCACGCACAGTCTCTTTTGCTTCTCTACGTTTGTCCTGGAGCGTGCCCGCAGTGTCGACTGCGTCTCAATCTGCGAGCTCCTTTGCCGTCAAGGGGTTTGTAGAAAAAAAAGGGCGTTGATAAAGTCAGTCTAAATTAGATTAGCGTTTCAAGATGTGCGTATGCGTAGACGAAGCCCTTCTTTATCTTATAAATAATATGTGCGGCTGAAAACGACAGGCAAGAAAGTTGAAAATGTCGACGAAAAATTGGTGAAAATGAAGTCATTGTTAACAAGGTTGAAAAATTCTTTTCAGGGCCCGCCTTGGTCGATACCTCTCTCTCGCAAAGGACACGTTCAGCCTTCGCCTAAAATCAAAGTTCGGACTCTTGTACAATGTCATGGCCTAGGGGAATATGGCCTCGTGACGGTCGACAGTAAGAGGAACTAATGGCAAAGTGTCATCAAGGCTTATTGATGAACAGCTCAATTCCGCTCCCCTGCTCTTCTACCGTCGACTCCTCTTCGTCCCGCGCGTGCGACGTTGCAGTAAAGGTACTACTCATTGGCTGCTTCGTTCATGTTCCACTGGCAGCTTAATTTGTAACAGCTGTCGCACAGCACTAGCAGATGGTCGTGGTTCGCCAAAAGCGGCAGTCAGCTCTTCAACCATCGCATATTAGAAAACGTCTTAGCAGAAAATTCTAAGCACGAGCAACCGGGCAAGCACAGTTCTTGGTCTTTTTCAAGCAGATATTCAGACGTAAGGTTTGCCTTCTTGCTTACGATCTGACAACGGGGTCGAGAATGTGGATGTAGCACGCTTTATGGTAACGCAACGAGGATGTGACAGGGGTAGTATGATAACCGGGAAGTCCGTTCATAATGAGAGAATCGAAATGTCTCTGGAGAGATGTGAACGTGGCCGTTCTGAGCATGTTTAATTAAAAAATCGGACGACTTCTAGAGATGCTGGATGCTCACCAATTCGTGTGCTACGTGCTTTGTCATCTTCAAGTGGTCGTATGTCAAAATACGGATATGGCCGTGGGGCAATTCCGGAATTGACGTCCCTGCAGCAACGGTCTTTAGATGATTTCAACATTGACTGTACGACGTTGCAAGTCCAAGAGCAGCTGTCGCAGTCATGACTTGATCAAAGTGCGGTGCAAAAAGCGGCCACCCAATATGTTTTGCGGCTCACCTTTTTGCTAGCTGCGTTACTCTGAAGAAACAAAGTAATTTTGACAGCAAAGAAGGCCCTGAGCGCACAAGGAATTTTTGAGCTCTATGTCTCAAAAATCAGTGCTGATCTCAGATTAGAAACCAAGGAGTCGAAGAAGTCAACAATCACTGAAATTGTAAGCTGCGTTGATGAGAATTCAAAACAATCTTCACGCAAAAATTCTCCTTGATATCGTCAACGAATGTTTGAAAAATTCACATTCAACACAAACTCCGGGACAAATTCTAGCTCACCTCTACGGAACATTTTCAGAACAAGTGCATGGATCTCCTCTGAGCGGAGAGAGAGCAATCGACAACGGCGCCTTGCTTCAATTGAATACGAAATCATGAAGGTGTGTAAAGTGCAACACTTTATTCCATGCGATGCGTGAGTAACATTATGACTGAATCAGTGTCTGCATTCCTTTTTTCTGTCTATATCTGTATGTCTGCATGGCTTCAAGATATCTGTGCGCGTTGAGCAATAAAAGAACCGTTCATGTATTATTTCCACTGAGAGACCAATCTGGACTTCTTGAATAGGTGAATGTGCATTTGCACTTGCCGTTGATTGGCCGCGGTGACGGGATACTGCGCGAGACACCCACGAAGCAGAGTGCGGGGGAATAAAGTACATGAATGTTGTGACCCCAGTCAGAAACGCAGTCAAATTTCTACAAGAATCACCAGTATCGTCATCGTCATCACTGCCAATGTGTGACCAACATGGCAAAGAATCACGTGGTCAGAGAAATAATAACAGGTTTATATCCGCAATTTTTAGAAGGCTTGATTGACAAGATAACGGATTCATATTTAGAGTCGTTTTCGATTAGAAATTTAATTATAAATTTTACCTATGTACTACCACCTATGTACTATCCGTGGTACTACCGTCCAGAGGTTTCGCTACTTCTTCAGCCATTCCACGTGCTCTCGTTTAATCAAGGACAATCATTCACCTCTGGAAGTTGATGGAGAGACAGTCACTATGACAATTCGTAGTGCCGGCTGTCAGCTTCTCGTTTCTCGAGCAACAACATCAATTCGTTGTCGTTGCTGTCAAGTGTACCGCTTTTATCTTCATGTCGCACTTCACCGCTGGGTTAGTAAGCCGTAGCGCTCCTCGTCACTCGCGATTTACTAAAAACTCGCTCTTGCCAACACCGCAGTGGAAAGAGAAACTGTCAGCATTGGCTTTAGAGAAAAAGAACGCGGAGCGGAGAATACATCGCCTTCAAAACAAAATTGCTCACCTAATCGAAGAAAGAGACATTGAGCTAGATTGCGATTTGGAAAAGAATATGAATGCTGTCGTTTCCAAGGAATTGCTAGAAGTTAAAAAGCTCTGTCCACCTGGCTCGTTTCGACGTCTTCTATGAGATCAACAGATGAAGGCAAATCATCTAAGGGCGTAGCAAAGAGAAAGCAGGTCTTCGGTGCTGAGAGAGTTTGAAAAACGGTCCGGTAGTGTTGTCAGCGAGCTGCTCCATCCCGCTAGAAAAGCAGCGTCGGTGATGTCAGACAGCAACGGCAAACCAAACCCGCCTAATTTAATTGGCAACGTTGCCTGTTGCCATTGTTTGTCCGAAAGGTGTTTATTGGAAGAATTTCTTCAAACGACGACCGGGATGCGTTATCGTGGTGTGCGATAGCGCTGCGAAAAAGTGACGATGGAATAGTTCTCCCGAGGCGGTTGAGACTCGTTACGTAGCAATGCCGAAGAGCAGACTGCATTGAGGATCTCCCAAACTGCTTATCTTCTAGCCGATCTCTGCCTTTTTTGAAGACTGACGGAAGCAGAAGTCGTCGATGTATTCAGGTTGACCGATGGGAGCTCCTAGAACTGTTGTTCCGAACGATTGACAGGACACAGGAGACGATTGCGGGAGATGGCCACGGCAAAAATCCCGCACTTCCTGTCGGCGATGCAGAGGTGCAAATCGCCGAATGTGACAGACTCGTGAAAGCAAGAAATATTTAATAACCGATAGACAGTCGACACAGCTTGTCGCAGGGAACGTGCACTGAAATCGCATCAGCTGCAGTCTCTCTCTTTGTCTTAATTGACTTGTCATATCAAGTATCAATCAATGGACTAAACGACTGTTCTATAATCGATTGTTGCAATCGATTCTTCTATAATCGATTGTTCCAATCGATTGTTACAATCGATTGTTGTAATCGATTGTAGTAATCGAATGTTGTAATCGATTGTAGTAATCGATTATTGTAATCGATTGTAGTAATCGAATGTTGTAATCGATTGTAGTAATCGATTATTGTAATCGCTTGTTCTAATCGATTGTAGTAATTGATTGTTCTCATCGATTGTTCTAATCGATTATTGCAATCGATTCCTTTATTACAGAGATAATCGATTTTTGGCAGCTAAGTCGTTTGATGGATATGACCTTGTTTTGGTGAGCAACAACGGGCTAAAGATTTTGGATATGGCTGGAACACGAGGTAAGCAATGATTTACTGCCAACGGACTATTCTAATATGGATTTTAAACGTTAAGGTCTGGCGTTTTGGGGACCTCTTGCACGCGACATTTTTGCAGTCCTAAATGATCATGTGGTGCAGAACGAACAAGGTGGCGAAAAAGCAACGCCTGATGAACCGACCCACGAGGAAGCAACCGATGGAAGCGACGCCCGATGCGACGCCAGAAGAGACTTAACTGAGACAAAAGACTGAACAGCTTGAGTACATACTCACTCACTGAGTAGGTATAGTTTGCGTCAGTTAATTACTACTGGTATTGATTTATTCAAGAGGGAAATGAATTCGCTGCGACGCGAAGTTACTGATTGTAGAAGACGTTACGAAGCAGTGAACGCTGAAATTCGCCGGTCAAATATTGGTTTTATATTCAATTAATGCGTTTGTATACAGACTTCAATGAGCTCGCGACAACGAAGGACTTACTGAAGAGGGTGCGTGTTAAGGAAAGAGACTTATTTGTTCGTATTACTTCTATATATAGGTTTAAAAACGTCCGCGCCAATTGAAAAGAATCGTCGTCTTCTGCCATGTAATTAACTTCGAGACCTCGCGTCTTAGTCGGAACTTGGCCCATCCTTGAGTAGAGGGCACCGGAGTTTAGTGACCGGATTTGTCAGAAAAATGAAGAATATTAAAAAATGTGTAATACACTGAAATGCATGATTCAAAGTTTCCTGTTTTCAAACAACGCGCTAAAATACATGTTTGCCTAAATTATGTCCGATATCAGCTTTTCCGTATCGGCGAAATTCGTCTTTAGAAGTATGTTCTTGCCTAAACTTCCCTAAGACCTTAATCCAACATCATCATTGAGACCTCAGATCTAGCGACAAAAGCTAACCTTGGAGATACAAGTTCAGCAATATGAGAGTTTTATCCAAATAGTTTCAGTTCACGACCGAAATGTTGTGCATTCCAGCCATGCCTTCTCTGATTTTCGCTTAGCGAAGTCTCCTGTTCTACGACAAGTGATGCTTCGGCTCTACGTTTTTCTACTTTGAATTCGACCGCATTAAAACTCGACGACGTCAGAATCTGCCACATCTCAGCCGCGCGACTGAATTTGGCATGCATAATCTGAACAAAAAAACGCCTAAGCTATAAAAGCGCTCCAAGTTATACGCTGCGTATCTGGTGAAGAACACTTCTCCAAGTACTGGGTTACATATATCTTTAGAGAAAAGTTTTGCGTTGTCATGTCTACGTGTTCTCCCGATTTTTTGAGCAAAAAAGATTTCTTGAAATGGGAGAGATGCATCAAAAATGAAAATAGTACTATTTTGGCAATTTAGCGAAGTGCTAGCTATCCTCTTCTATTTCGTTTATAATATTAACTTTGTTTGTTAAACAAATTAATTAGATAAGATAAATTTGTCAAAATTTCAAAATAACGCCCAAAGGGCCACAATGCCAATATATTTATTCTTTTCAAGGAATTATATCATAGTAAATGACACAAGGGTAAAAAAGAAATGAAAAGGATGCTAATTTATCACTTACTTCTTAGCCAGCTTTCTTTTCTCGGCTAACACTCGGACTTAGATATTTTTCCAACTTTTGGACAGTATTGTTTTCCATGCCACTTACTATGTTCTGTCGATTGTTGGCGAACTGGTTGCATGCAGTACTGGCACGTGCATATTTTCTTTTCGTTTTCCTCTGCTTTGTCTATTTTGCGCTTTTTCGCCACTTCGAGGCACGGACGCCGACGAGTCCTCTTTTCAAAGACCTTTGACCACGGCTTGACCCGTCCTGTCTTCCGGCTCACGGAAGCTGGCGCACACTGAGGGCCCCAACAGAACTGTACTGATGGCATCGTCATGTTTGCCAACGTCGTCGATATATTGGGGCTTGGTGTCAGAATTATCCATTATCTGGTATATTTCATCGGCGTATTTTTCGTTGCCATTGACGAGTTCGGCAATGGAAAGTTGCTTTCCCATTTGCAAGTAGAGATACTCAACATGAAATTTCTCCCCAAAATTCTTATGAGGAACTTTGGGCGCGGGCAAGAGCGGTTCGCCAACGAATTCTAACCTTAGGGCGTTCAGAGAGCTCACTCTGCGACGATCGATGATTACAGGTGCCGTTTAGCCAGACGCTATATCCTCCATCTTAGAGTTCCACCGCAACGTTCCCTATATCATATATAGATGAAAGGGCAACGATCCCGATCTCTTGCTACGACGTTTTTTCCTCTCACGCACTTGCAGGCACGAATTTTTTCCGTTTCAAGAGTAGTATTTTGAACGTGCCGGTAAAGATGCACTTCTTCTATGTCTTGGAAGCACGGCACGTGCTTCTTCTCTTCTTCACATATCTTTCTGATGTCTTTAGCCAGAAATAGCTCGAGAGAACGGAGAAGCTCGTGGCACGTCTTCTGAATAATGGCTTCGTTCTCTTTAATAGTCTCATCGACACCTCGCGTGTGTCATCGGTAATGCCGGTTCATTTGCCAAGTGGTGAAAATTACGGTCTCTATCTCCTATCTCCTTATTGTCCATGACTTCGAAATCGGGTTCAACACTTTTTTGCGCGCGAATTAACAACTTCAAGTCGTCCTCGTCCTACAGATAAATACACTTCGCCACGCTTGACCATAACTTGTAGTATTTTTGATGGACTTATTGGCCAGCGTAGACATTAAATGTCAAATTTCTAGCAGCACCTTTATGTCTGTCCATGCGGAGAATAGACAAGAGAACATGGACCAGGCGGGCCCGCAGCAATCCCGGTCGGAGTATAATACCGCCGGAAGCAATATAAACGAGGCGGCTTACCGTGGGCCGTCTGCCATCGGCAGCGGCGCCTTATTCGACTAGGACGTGGGTAATACCGCAGTGAATATTTCTCCTTTGTCGTTGGTTAAGCCGCGCCCCGAGTCTTTTCCCTGCAATTGCCGGTGCTTTTTATAGTCGGTTCGATTTTTAATATTGAACCAAATGTTGATAACATTTCATCTTCCATCTCATTGAGCCTCCGCGAGATTTCCCTTAAGTATGTCGATCGAATTCAAGCTGCGTCTGGCAAAGGGCTCACGGGATCGGGCGATTCGTACAACGCGGTGGTGTTGGATTTGGCGGCGTGCCGCTGGCATGCAGTCAGATATGCCAAACACTGACGAGTCCTACTCTTGCTATGATTATCTGTTAAGCTTTGCAACAAACCTGTCGGTGTAATGCCTTTCCTGCGGGCGTACAAAAGTCCAAGGACAGGTTTGTGCAAGGCGTATATTCTTGTAAGCACGGTACAAAATTTCTCCTTCTATTTTGTCGACAAATGCGCTAGCACTCTTTCGTCCGAAGCTATTATCGACGTCTTGCAACACCGACAATCCAAATGTTCTGACGCGAGAAAGAACATGTCGTCCACGTCGACGACGACGCGCACATGTCAATAGAGGCCTTTTGATGTAAGTCTCTGATTTTCTGACAACGAGAACGGAATTCGAATTTACATTGTCGTCTGGGCATCCAGACAAAAAGACCTCGTCGAAAGAAGTCACCCGGCATGGATGTCTGCGCTCTCTCCACAGGATTCGGTGGATTTTAGATTCCTGTGGCGCAACGTGTGAGATAAAGCGGTGCTTTCAACAGAGCGCGCCTGATCCACTCTGCTTGCTGCAATTTTGCCCTTAAGATAGTCCTCAACTACCGCCGGGTGCTCTTGCGCGATTTGCAAGTTGCGGCTTGCGCGAGCTCAATTTACGCTCACGCCGCCATAGCCATTTCGGAGACCTTCCGAAAGTCTACGATGGAGTGTCCCAGACCTCTGAGCTTAGAGCCTTTGTGGAATTCGCGTCGTCCATTGTGCGTGTGCAAGCCTCGCTGCGCGACGTCATCGCCGACGTGATTCGCGAACAACTGGCAATTTTGTCGAATGGTGAGCGCGGAATGGGCTCGGGATCGTGACGCGCTTCGCTTGTTGGGACCTTGCAACGTCGGGTCGGGCGCGGTTTTCGGGCCAAAGGCGAGAGCGCCATTCCGCTCTCACCGATAAAGGTCACTTGTTGCGGAGTTATAGTTCTGAGGCGGTCCTTCGCGACTTTCGTTTCCACCTTTAGCGGGGCTTCACGCGTCTCTTTGTATGTAACTATTATCGTTTTTTGGAGATGGAGGCTACTAATTCAAGGAAGAATAGATGGCTATTCACAGTTGCCCGTTTTCCTTCACTGCAGCAGCAACAACAGAGCTAGTACCGTTCTACGGTACTTTGAAGAAGCTTTTACTAATTTTGGGCTGCCGTCCAGAGTGCGGTGTGACAAAGGTGGCGAAAATGTCGACGTCGCATGGTTTATGTTGAATAATCCAAGCAGGGGAACTGGTCGTGGTAGTGTTATAGCTGGCAGAAGCGTTCACAACAAAAGAATGGAACGGCTGTGGCGTGACGTGTACTCAGGAGTTTTGCACTATTATCACGACCTATTCACGCACTTGGAAAGTTGCGGTGAGCTCAATCCTGTCAGCGAGATCTTCTCTCTGTACTACACGAACTTGCCTTGCATTAGCAAACACTTGCAAATGTGGAAGAATGGTTGGCAGCACCATAAAATTAGTGGAACTGGAATGAGTAGCTGTGGTCAGAAGTCTTGCACCGTATGTCTAATTCAGATCATCGTCCTGCAGTTGAGCTCTTCCAATCCGGCGAGGTACGAATGAATTTTACGTAGGAAGCTATTATTTACAATTTTTTCGGGCAGACAGACTTAATAGAGCAGTTGTCAAATGAATGGCAAGACACTGAATCTGTGAGAGGCGTAAGTTCAAAAAAGTACGACCAAGCTCATGCTTCAAAAATTGTTCTTTAAGTGCGATGTGACTACAACGGGCCAGTTCCGTTTGAAGAGTCGCCAGACAGAATTGATATGCCAGAAATATTATTCTGCCTTTGTCAGAAGACGTCGATGAGCTGGAAGCTGAAGTTAGTCTGGACGAAATAAGTACTCAACATGGAATCGACATTTATGCCAGAGTTCGTTCGTTCCTGTGTGACCGACATTAATTTAGTAAATAAATTAATAATTTCCTTTTTGGCTATTATTGACCTGCACTCGAGAAAACGTAGAGGATAACCAGTAGGACGTTGTTGATTTTTGACTAAGGTATGTCCGGGTAGGGTAAAGCTTTTGAAGAAAAAACAAGGAAACCGATTACCCCACCCGGACATACGTGCCACCGCGGCATGAGTGATACGATTGACGAAACTGCCTGGTCTTGTGATACACGCGAGAAAACAGCACTTTTCTCAAACTTTTATTAAAAATTTCGTGAAAATTTTTGATAAAAAATTAAATTTTTATTTAAATAATGTACTGAACGCCACTTCTTTTTTCCAGGCTTGCAGGGGTTGCCGCACTCTAAAATATACTCTAAAGAATAGAAATTATAGATTTATATTCAAATATACAAACATATATGAAACGGCTGGCAGAGACTATAGGTTTACCTTCGCCGCTTACAAATTACAATACACTAAAATGACAGAGACAGAAAAGATACAGTGGGCGAGAAATGGTGAACAATGTATGATTCAGTGACATTTAGGCATCTTCTCTCTGGACGTTTTCCCTTGTCGACATTGAAAACAGTCACCTGCAACGAAGAAAATGACAGTTTTAAATTACTTTATCAATAATAGCCACAGGTGAAATACTACATTTTTCAAATGCAGATGGGATCCATTTTTAATACTGGCATAACCGCTTTTGCGCTGATAAAAAAGTGTTCGTTTAAACGCTGCTCCCATGTTCCCTAAAAAGCGAGAACAGGCCTGTAAGTCGCAGAATGTCGTTCCCTCTAGAAATACCTGTATGGTCGGAAACAGACCCACCCGACTCATTCCAGTTTCTGTGAGATTGGCAATTGTCACTTTCACAAAGGGAGACTTTGAAAGAAGTCTTGGCGAGTTCCTGGCAGCAGTTATAGTTTTTACAAATTGCAATTTGTTTGTACCCTTTTCAAGATTTCAGAGAGAGTCCATTCTTTTGGTTTTCTTTTTTCTGTCTCTGCCTTTGGAACTTTCTAAATGCCCGGGACAGTGCAAGAAAAAAGTCCTACTAGGTCAAATTTTCCCAAATGCGGCTTCCTGCGACAGTCACTTGCTCTACGGAGACAGTCACATAAGGCGTCGTCGTCAAGTTGGTCTTCAGCCCTATCCGGGTTTGCCATAGTATCACTGCGTCTCCCGGATTTGTCGTTCGAACTTGCCAATAAAAGACCGAGATTAGAACCTGCTAATATAGAAAACTGGCTAAAGTTCGGACCGAACGAAATTCAGACCGGCTGAAATGCGAAAACGGATGAAAGAAAACCGAATTAAATGGAAAACCGAATGAAATGAAAAACCAAGTAAAATGGAAGACAGTATGAAAATGGAATACAGTATGAAATGGAAAACCGAATGGAATACGGTATGAAATGAAATACGGCATGAAATGGAAAACCAAATGGAATACAAATCTTCCTGTTGGTCGTGCAAACGCATGACAGTTAGATATGCTGTCGACTGCTGTCGCCAATCCCTCCAACTGTGGGCCAAGCTTTCCCTGACCTTGAGCGGAGCTGGCGGGGGAAAATTCGGAGGACGATCCGGCTCAGGCGTCGGCGGGAGAAGGCGACGCCGAAGTGTCGTAGCGAGCACAGACGAACCAGCCTGCGACGTAGGAGCTAGCGGTGTAGCCTGTAATCCCGAGTTCTGAGTAGAGCGAGCGTGATAGCGAGTTTCCATGACGAAGCGAATCGCACTAGTGTCACCATGTAGCATGTGTATATATTTGCACAGATACTGATTACTGGCCGCTCGATATCAACATCTACCCCGGACCAACGGGTCCCGTCAAAGATTTGTCGTCAACTATTTTACGAAATTCTGAGGTTTGCGAGTTGTGAGAATAATCTCTTTGTCCTATGTCAGAGGTAGTGAGAGCGATGAGCTTTTAGCTGCAATTTTTTCTCTCTGGATAAGTATTCGAGGGTTTTCATTTGCTTCCTTTATGCTTGAGACGTACAAGAAAGAACGCCAGCTATTAGTGAAAGGTCTCCGAAAGAATTTGGCCAAGGAGGCACCAAAATGACAAATAGACTTCCATGAACAAACGTTTCAATAAACGTTGCCTACTCACATGCATATGCAATAATGCTCACGATTTTTTTAGTGGGCTTCATTGAATCGCTTCTTCTACTCTTTGGAAGAGGAGTGTCATCGACGGTTTCTTCTGGAAAAAGCTCTCTCCTTCGCCTGCAGTTGCCAGGTACAGGGTCTAGAGATAATGATCATTGCAGGAGAATCTTGTTGGCTATGGGTACCAAGTCTTCCTTTATGTGCATTTCGTCGAAAACTAAAATAACATGTTTGTCAATGGAAGTTGGGCTGTCCAGGTTTGCTTCTTCAAGAAGATCATTTAGCTCTGGTTGAAAACCAGGTTCACGGCGGAAAAAATTGGTATAGTCTCGCAGCTTTCTTTCCGACGGCAGCCGAAGGAAGCCGGAACTTTGGAGAGCGTAGTAAGTTGCCGTCGAAGTCGTGGCTTACGGTTGTGGACGAATCGGAGACCTGGAATTTACATACGTCACTGAGGGCGTCATGCAATGGAACTAACTCCAAATCCACGACTGAAGGAAGATCTTCGAAACGGAACAATGCTTCGCCCCGGCAACCGACGCTGCCTAAATACAACCATGCGTGATCCCCAATCGAAACAGCTGCCTCAAATGACGTCCAATCCGTTCATTACCTATCACAATGCGTCCGAAGCGGACGACTTCCGAAGCCGACGACTATTATCCAGCGGAAACCCATTCGTTAGCGGAGCTCTTCACAAAACTGTAAAGAGACTTTTAGTGAGGTTTGCTACAGAGGTATTACATCATCGCGTCTCAGTTTACTATTGGCGACTGTCTGCAATGCCTTCTTGGCAACTCGGCTTGAAAGCAATGTTCGATTCCATGCCATAGACACGTCACACAGGCATGGCAGCGCTACTCGTCCTGGCGGCTCTTCGTATCAACAGGCAGAAACGTAATAGCACGATCTGGACAGAGACTGTCAAGAGTCCACAAGTGTACGACAGCGTCAGTGATATTCTAGATAATTCACTGTGGATTCCGTATTCAATTCTTCCTACAGTACTTCAACTTAAGTGCACGCTACTTTTTTGAAAGCTGCCTTGACTTCAAAACAGAACTGGGAAGACTCCACAAAAAAGGTTTACCTAACGGGAATTAAGTTTAAGTGGACGCCGGCCAATTGCGGGACGACATACCCGTGCAAAGTGGACTTACTGCTGGACAGCTCTTCCTGCGTGTTCAGACAAATGATTGATAATATGTTAGAAACGCTGTGCACAGCGTACGTTCAAGCATTTCCCAATTTCCACTTTGATGAAGGATTTTATCCTCATTCCGGCTTGTGTACAATACCAGCCATGATGACAATATTGCTATGTGCTACTAGGCAGATGAAAAACCCGCAGAATCTTCTCAATTATCTATACAAAAAAGTGACATCAAATTCGCGATTGCAAGTGATGAGTTTCGACGTCCAAAACATTGCCAATCAAATGTATCCTGTTGAAATGCAACCAAACGAACCACTACATCCGATCTTTGCTAAAGGTGCACAACAGAAGTCGTCCCTCTTCTTCACCCCTCTTCAGCAAAGACAACAGTCACTACCCTGTCCAGTGACAGGTAGCGTCCTTATTCACGGCCTCGTAGAAAGCGAACAGCGAGCCATGTTTGCCCCCGATTTCAACGCTAAAACATGGATCACTAAAAACTGGCAAAGAGTGCAGTTTATTGACAGTTACACCATTTCTCTGTTTCCCGTGGTGGAATAAGAAGTTCGACTTCCCAATGAAATGGTCTGCCTGCAGCATCATAGTTATTGATTTGATTACTGGTTGGCTAGCCTTTGAACCCGTCGACGTGTCCAAATTCAAAATACGGCAGCTAAAAGAAAAGAAGAGCATGATTCTCAATATTTTGACAACGAACGAGAACCTACCAAAAACGAGCTTCAAACCTGCAAAAGGACGATCTAGCAGTAACGCAGGTTCACGAAACAAAATCACACTTTTTTGATTTTCGTATCAACAACGCTAGCAATATTAGATAAGGTGAAAGTACGCCTGAAACCCGGAGGACCGTTGACGCTTACTCTCAATAACACTTCACTCTACCATATCACTGTCACGAGCAGCATGATATTATTTACAAGTCAGAAATAAGTGACAGGACAATTCGCCTGACAGTTACTAAGCCGAAGAACGCCCTCCTGAAGACAAGCAAACCAACAATTGCTTAATTTGGACACCTTACGCAAGTGGCCAAGCAAACCATTCAGTGCAAATCAGGCCACGTTTACAATCATGGAGTTATCTCAGCAACAGGCCGGCAGCTACGCCATGGGACACAGTTGCTACTACGACGTCAGGCTCACCATCGCGGAGATGTTTTCCGCTTTTAGAGACAAAACTCTGGCAAATAGAGACATTTTCAAAATACGAAGAGATGGATACAAACCCTTTCACCTTATCAGCTCTCTGGATAAAGGCATTATTGGTCACTCGTCCCGTCTTCTCGCTAGCCCAAGAGGAATACCAATAATTGAATTTTGGTACCTATGGCGTGATGGGGATGCTACGCCAGACGTACACCATTTTCTATCGTACCTCACGAGCAGCACAGACGTGTTATGCAATAACAACAGAGGCATAAACGAGGAAGTCGATTTTCTCGAATAGTCAATACTGCTCCTAAAAAGGTGCAAAGAGTTTTCCTCAAAAGAAGTTTCTTTATCCCTCTTTACCCTAAGGAACACAAACTCAGACAAACTACAAGAAAGCGGTATCCCATCGCCAAGTTCTGCAAGTACAAAGAAATGTTTCTCGTGCTCAACTACAGAAAATCTTAAAGCCTGTGGTCAATGCAAAACCAGGCGTTTTGCAGTAAAGAATGCCAGAAAGCCAGTTGGAAAAAACACAAGTCTAACTGTGTGCCCTAACCACGGATAATAGAGTGTACTTATCCGTGCCCTAGCTAAGCCCCTAACTAAGTAGTAACGTAAGGTTTTTACTGTTTCAGTCTGTCTGCGCATCTAATTAGAATTAATGCGCGCCTGCTAAGTTCTGGAATTGTGTTAACTTGCATTTTTTAGGCTGGTAAAGAACGGGTACTGTAGGTGAACCGAACGAGTGATTGTAGCGCCTAATATAGATGCTTAGTAACCTAGAGACAATACTTCTTTTTTCTACCTTGAAAGACGATGCTCAAATCCCTTGGTAAGCCTCCAGAAGAAGAGTCTGGAGAGCTCTTTCCAGTTTTAACGCGCGTTAACTTATCCCTGTTCACAGCAGTCAGCAGTCGCGATTAGTGTCGCGATCCCGTCCTCAGCGCCCTGACAGCGAACGATATGAACAACAGACGGGATCTTAGCTCTTCTATTTATATAACGGCGTGGATATTGGTCCGGCAGCCGGGCCAATATCATTACGGCTATTGGTCCGGCAGATAGCGTACGTGTCCCCAGCATGTACCTAACCTAGCTTAAAAAGCGTTTTCTTCTTGTACCTAACCCAACCCTAACCCTAAACCTTACTGGTATCGGTGGCGGCCCCGCTCCGGGCTTAACCGCCCCAATGAGCATAGGCAGAGGGGGGCTTCGCCCCTCTGGAACCACCATGCTACGGGCGGTTAAGCCACAGTCGCGGGTGATCGTACATTGCCGCTTGGGTACGGAGAAAAAAAGATAAAGAAAAAAAAAGAAAAAAAACGAGAACGCTTCGGGATTCGAACCCGCGACCCGTCACGTGCCCGTGGTTCATGCGTCCGGTCCCCCCCCCCCCCCCGCCCGCCCGCCCGCCCGCCCGTACTCCTGCCCGTTGAGCTATCGCGGCAACCCCTGGAAACGGGGCGTTATCGCAGGTCTTTATAATGCTAGACTGCCGGACCAATATCCACTTCGTTTATATAAAGAAAGTCGTCTTAGTAGAATTGCCCTCCACCGCCCTTCCAATTTACACCTACATCTCCTTGGCAACAAAAAATCAAAAATTATTTGATCAAAGTTTGTACTCATAAGGACTATAACTCGCCACCATACTGCTCACCCGTAGCACGCCCATAACTACCAGATACCCCAACCAGTTGCCATGGTTACTGAAACTTTTTTGAGCCTTAAGGATTTCAGCACGACATTGTACTCCTTCATATAGAAAATACAAGGTTTCAAAGCATCAATATCAGTACTTAGTGTAAATTTGACTTATCTGACGAAAAAAGTTTCATAGAGTCTAAGGCGGTTTTAGAGGCATAATTAACGATTATATGACAACGCTCGTTATCTTTCTAACGTGGTAGCGATCTAAAAGACAGATTTCGTTAGGGTTTGGTTAGGCTTCGCGGTTAGGGCTTAACCCTACTGGTTTAGACGAAAGGAGCCATAGAATAGGAAAGACAGAAAATAAAATGCGATGTCATTGACTATAATGGCATCGACTCTCACGCTGAACAGAGGACGAGCTGACATTCGCGAGTTCCGTTACGCTTCTTGCGATCAAACTCTTACCAGTGAAAACGTGTTTGGAAAAGCCTCCAAAACACGCTTGAACCATAGCGCTGCGATGGAGCCTGTCCTTCACAAGAGAAAACGGTCGAGATTGTGTCTATGTAGCGTGCGTTAGAGCCGTTTCTTACATTTGAACGCTAATTGCGAGATTTGAAAAGGCAATTTTTCGTCACACACTTTAAAAATTGGTGAGAAATTGATGTATCTTTATACGTTGTGAAATGCAGCAGCATTTGTGAGGTTTGGTAGTAAAGAGGCGAAAAGTGGCGATTTCTCGGCTACAAAGGCACTATTTCAAAAGCTAATCTATGGTTTAACTACATGCCTAGAATGGCATCAAATCATGCTGGTTTGCACTGGCTGCGAAACCGCCTTTGTTGTTCGAGTTTGGGCAGCCACATTTTCTTAAGGCTTCAGCTATCTACACTAAACCATTACGCGGCTTTCGCCGTTGTGCGCCGAAAATGCCAATATCGATGAAATGAAGTCTTTTTAATGTACCTAATGCAGAATTTGTCGAGGAATCGCCCTGTGCTACTTGTTTTAAAATCGGACAAACCGTTCGCGAGTTATTAACAAATGAAAAATAACAAGTCCCGAATGTAAAGTTTAAAAATCAATATCTTCTAAAGATCACACTTTTAAACGACCAACTAGATTTCAAAATAATTCTTTATTAACCGTATTTCTGTAATTAAAATCCCAAATTTGTTGAAATTGCCGTTTCAGTGATCAATACTAACCAAATTTTACATATATATTACAATATTTCGGAAACCGTTGCAAAAATTAAATAAATTTTTTGGAGATGAGTTAAGGAATACTTTTGCGTCTTTCTGGTGCAAAGAGATTTCATTTAAAGCCATTTATTTTTTTAAAAAATTAAAAAAATACAAAAAATATTTAAAAATCCCTAACTTTCTACAAAGCTTCTACTTCTTCTGGAGACTCTGAAAAAATAAAAGAAAAAAGATTTAGAGAGTTAACTTGAAGAACGTCTCTAACATGTACCGGTTTCCTTTACAGCCAACAGCTGGCTGCTAGTCGTCTTCGCTGACCCTTCTTTCGTCTTCAGATTACCTTAAAGAGCCAGAAAACATTACTCAGAGGATCTCTTCACTCGACCTCGTACTTCCGGTTAGGACCGCGAACGATTTGTGGCCTTAGACCCACTCAACGGGTCCTTTCCTAACGCAGAAAAAGCCTGCTGACGCGAGCTACGACTGCCTCTATGCGCCAAACTCGCTGCACCGCCGCGAAGACCGTCTGCTGGCTTGTCAGCCAAAGCTGGCTAGTCAGCCAAACTTTCGCAAACTCACCCGAAAGCAGAGTGACGGTCTTTGTCTTCGTCGCGCGAGCTGAGGACCACATGCCCGACATCGTTTTTCCTAAAGAAATACGCCTGCGTGCTTGCGTAAAATGTACGCAGACAGGTTTGTTACGGTTCCTGCAAATGGAAACAGTTTACGGCAGTACTGTACATACATATATAGATATGCATGCGTGCGCATGTCTTACGGGTATCTATGACGTAGTTCTTACAGTTTCCATTGGCATGACACACAAACGTCTTATCGCATTCTTTCACCTTTATTTATGCCTTGGGTTACTCGTCAAGTCATTGCGGAGCGAAGGAATAGAAGTGAAGTGCTTACTTATCTCCTCTTTGCAGAAAACGCGCCATTTGAGGCTAACAATGTGTCGGGCTGGTAGATTTCTTCGTGGAGTCCAATCCTTAGGATTTCTGTTAGAGGCAAGTAAGGCCCAATGCTCCGTCCATGAGTTGAAACAATAGCTTTGTGTTGCAAAAGAGGGTGTGGTTAACAAGGCAAAAACGTCACAAAATTGCGCCTACTATCGCCGTGGCAGCTGCGGAGCATACATGACAACTTCCAAGCTGTTTGCCGATCACATGAGCTTCTGTAATACGGGACGGTAGGGGGTTAGAATAATTAGTATGTGGAGTGACGTAATGGACGCTGATTGGTTGGAGTGTTAGTTAAGTAACCGGACTCTAGAATAATTAGGCAGTCGTCGTGATAGTGATTGTGCCGAACGGTGCCGAGCGGGTGCCCGTTGTAACGAATAAACCAGTGAAATCCGACTCGATCGTCGTCCGCCAGAGGCGCCGCACTACAGTGGTGACAGGAATGGGATTCGAACCCACGCCTCCGAAGAGAGAAGAAGATGAATATTGAGGAGCAGCCACCAGAAGGGCAGCCGCCGGAAGAGCAGCCGCCGATGCCCGACGACGACGACGCTGCGCTGAACGCAGCTTTGCTCGCACGCGTTTTTCGGCTGGCGGGAAGAGAGAGTTCGAAACCAGAGAAATTCGGCTACGGAAATTTCGAGAGGTGGATGAAGAAGTTCGAAACGTGCGCCGTGGCGAATTTCTGGGACGATGCCGCGAAGAGGCGCATCATGCCGACGCTGCTGAAAGATCGTGCATGGGTTGTGTACGAGCAGTGTGCGGACGAGGACATTCGGACGTACGAGCAGTTGGTGGAGCGATTGGCGCGCGTTTTTGGAACGAACACGCGCGAGAAGCGATTACAAGCGAACTTAGCACTGGAATCACGCCGATGGCGAGCAACAGAATCATTCGAAGAATACGGACGCGAACTGGAGCGATTACTCATTCGTGCGATGCCAGCTGTCGACGCGCAGACGAAGGAAGATCTGCTAATTCGACATTTCGTTCGCGGTTTGCCGCAGAGTCTTCGCCGCGACCTCGAGCGGAACCCGAAGGAAACGTTCCAGCAAACGATCGAGAAGGCGGGCGATCTACACCTCATTGAGATGCGTGAACAGGAGGAGGGACGCGAAGTGTATGCCGGAGGACCGTGGGACAAAGAAAGACGCGGACGCGAACATCGCGCGGCAGCCGTCGTCCAGGTCTACGAAGATCTACCCGAGAGGATGGCGCGAATGGAGAATATACTGACGAAATTCGTCGAGGGAAAGGAAAGCGCAACGAGGGCGACTGCAGAAGCGAAACCGCCAGGTGAGAAATTCGATCGCGGTTTCCGATGTGGCCAGTCTGGTCATTTTGTGGGCGACTGCACGCACGCCGAGACGCGGCGTTGCTTTGTTTGTCGAAGCGTCGGACACATAGCGCGAAATTGTCCAGAGAGAGATAGACGCGGGGAGGAACATCGCGACGGCGGAAGGGAACCCGCTCGAACGACGGGTACGACGCACACAGTTTCGGTCTTAGTAGTTGACGCCGACGATGGAAAAACAGTCGCTGCGTGTCCAACGGGCGGTTCGCTAGTAGCATTAGGAGAGATAGGCGAGACGGACACGTCGTTTCTGATCGACACAGGCGCATCGATTTCGCTATGCCCGCTATCGTTCGCCGATGCAGACGCGATCGCGCCGCTGGGTCCGACCGACACGGTTCGAACAGTAGGAGGCACTGCGTTACCCGTTGTTGGTAAATGCGTAATGCCCGTTCACCTCGAGAATCTAGAAACGACGCACGAGTTTTGGATTACCAGCGTCGAGTTGCGATCTCCGCTGTTAGGACTCGATTTTATGAAACCGCGCGGGATGAACGTTGATCTGAAAGACGACGTACTGCATTGGGAAGGCGGCGCTGCGCGATTGATTGTGCCATCAACGCAGAAAGAGTATCTAGTTGCACTCGCAGAAGATGTTGAATTAGAAGCGAACTCGCGTATCATCGCGCCTGGAAAAATAATCGACGTGCATGGGCGAAACGTAGTTAGGACTGGCGATCGACTGATCGAGCCGAGACGCGAATTTGTGGCGAAAAGGAACGTCGCGGTCGCGCGCGCACTCGTTAACGGTGACACGGGAAAAGTCCCGGTGCAGATGATGAATATTACTGGACAGGCTATTAGGCTGAAGAAGGGGACGCGCGTGGGGGTCTTAGAAGAGACAGATGAATATGTTGCAATGCTCGGGCACGGAGAGGAAGTGGAGCCAACGTCGGGGAGAACAAGCCCCGTCCGCGGCAGAAGCAGGAAGCGCAAGTTTCGTCAGCGACCACCGTCGCAGGAAAAATTCGCCGCAATGTTCGAGTGGGACGAGTCGACGATCAGCGGCGACGACCGACGTCGCATTGAAGATCTGCTTTGGGAATTCCACGACACTTTTGCGAACGGTCCGGATGACGTAGGCAGAACGGACGTCGTCACGCATTCAATCGACACCGGAAGTGCTACGCCTGTCAAGCAAGCGGCACGTCGGATCCCACATGCGATGCGGTCGATAGTCGACGCGCAGATCGAACAGATGGTCGAGAACGGCATCGTACAACCGTCGAGCAGCCCGTGGGCATCGCCAATCGTCATCGTTCGTAAGAAGGACGGCACGTATCGTTTCTGCGTAGATTATCGTCGACTGAACGCCGTCACAGTGAAGGATTCATTTCCCTTGCCCCGGATTGACGAAACGTTCGACGCGCTGTCAGGAGCAATATATTTCTCAACGCTCGACCTCGCTAGCGCATACTGGCAGGTTGGAGTCGCCGTTGCCGATGTGCCGAAGACCGCTTTCGTGACGTCACGCGGTCTATTCGAATTTACAGCAATGCCGTTTGGATTGACGAACGCCCCAGCGACGTTCCAACGCCTGATGGAACGCGTATTGCGCGGACTTACGTTCGAACATTGTCTCGTTTATCTCGATGACATTCTCGTATTTTCAAGGTCGATCGATGATCACGTGGCTGGACTACGAAAAGTGCTGGAGCGACTCAGGGAAGCCGGTCTGAAGGCGAAACCCAGCAAATGCCAGTTCGGGCGCAAAACGATGGACTATCTGGGCCACGTGGTGTCGACGGAGGGCATAGCGCCGCAGGAAAACAAAGTTAAAGCTGTACGCGAATTTCCAGTGCCGAAAAATCCGACGGTTGTCCGAAGCTTCGTGAATTTGGCAGGCTATTACCGAAGGTTCATTCCGAAGTTCTCGTCGATCGCGAAGCCGCTCTTCGATCTACTTCGCAAAGGAGACGAATTTACGTGGACAGATGAGTGTCGAGCGGCTATGGATTCACTGAAGGCGAAGCTAACGGAAGCACCGATCCTGACGTTTCCTCGATTTCAGGAGCGATTCTACGTGGCTACGGATGCGTCGAATACTGGGTTAGGCGCCGTATTATTTCATAAAATAGATAGAAAAGAGAGTGTAGTTTCTTACGCGAGCCGTACATTGAGCGAGGCTGAGCAAAAATATTCGGTAGTCGAGAAGGAAGCCTTGGGACTTGTATGGGCAGTAAATCATTTCCGGGTATATTTACTTGGACGACCCTTTACTTTAATTACCGACCACTGTCCGCTGAAGTGGTTAAAATCATTTAAAGATCCGACCGGAAGAATCGCGCGCTGGTTAATGATATTGAGCGAATATCAATGGGATATCGAACACAGGAAGGGGCGCGAACATGGAAACGCGGATGGGCTTTCCAGACGACGGACGGAAGGAGCGGGACCGGAAACAGCGGATGTCGACGGAGGACAGCGTCTGGAAGAGCTACTGCCGCCGCTAGCCGAAGGGAGAGCCGAAGGCGGCGAAGTAGAAGAAGTGAATGCCGTCGGACTGCTACCAAGATGGACGATGAGAGAGCTAGCCGAAATGCAGGCCGAAGATTCATTGTTGGGCCGTGTGCAGCAGCTGTTGAAGGACGGAAAAGAACCGCAGTCGAAGCAATGGAAGACGACGTCAGCGGAGAGAATTTTTAAGCAGGTATTTGGGACGCTGCACTTACGTGAAGGGGTAATATTCCGCCGAGTCGACGTGCGCACGGGGGCCCTTACGGAAGCAAAATGCGTTCTCGTGGCGCCGAAAATAATAGTACGCGATATTCTACACGATGCGCACGATGTGTTGGGGCACATGGGTGAAACGAAAACGTTTGAGCGCTGAGGCGACAGTTTTGGTGGCCGGGATTTACGAACGACGTAAATGAGTATGTCAAACAGTGCGACGTCTGCGCTGGAAAGAGAGATCCACCCGGAAACAGGAGAGCACCAATGAAGAATGTACCTATTGGGCGCCCCATGGAAATGGTCGCCATGGATTTCGTTGGGCCGTTACCGCTGACCGAGAGGGGAAACCGACACCTACTCGTCATCGCTGACTACTATACGAAATGGATCGAAGCGATTCCGACTCGGGATCAGAAGGCGAATACGACAGCTCAAGCGTTGCTAGAGCAGGTGAGCCGGCACGGCATACCGGTAGTGATGCACTCCGACAAAGGGCCTAATTTCGAAGCGAAAGTAATGAAAGAACTATGTAATTCGCTGGGAATGACTAAGTCACGCACGACGGCGTACCATCCCCAATGTGATGGGTTAGTAGAGAGGGCAAACCGCACGTTATTAGGCATGCTTGCGAAGTATGGAGAGGAGAACCAGCGCGACTGGGATTTGAAGGTTCCCATCGCATTATTCGGATATAGGACGGCAGTGCAGTCGTCCACCGGCGTATCCCCGTTTGAACTATTATACGGTCGCGAACCACGAACGCCCGCCGACAACGCGTTCGGAAATCCGGGAAGAGCGCCATTAGAGCCGAGTGAACACCTGAGCGAGTTGACGGAACGATTGGCTGCGTTGCGCGATATTACCGAGGGAACATTAGCTGCCGCACAGGCAAAACAGAAGAAATATTATGATGAGCGTTCAAGCGAAACGCTCGAATATAAAGAAGGGGAAATTGTATATTTACACGTACCGAGGGTGAAGAAGGGGTGCGTCTCCAAACTTACGCGATTTTGGAAGGGGCCATACGAGGTTGAGCACGTTTACGATGAGGCTACCGTAAAGATTCGGCCAGTTAAGGGAGGTCGAGCTCAACGGGTCCATATAAACCGTCTGAAACCATGCTACCGGACGCCGATCGCGCAAGGAGACGAGCAGCAGAGCGAGATCGAGAGACGAGAGGCACTGGACCCTCTCAGAGAAATCGTTGATGCTGAACCTGACTTCGACCTCGTCTTGGAATTCAGAAATTCGCCGCGGAGGGCAGGAAATACGGACGAGCAACATGCTGAAGGGGAGAAAGACGAATTAGCGGAGGCCGAAGGAGTTGAAGAGGAGACGGAAGACGAAGACGGCGCCACGGAAGTACCGCAGGGGGAAAGACCGCGTCGCGTCATCCGTCTGCCACTGAGATTGCGAGATTATGTCGTCGACCTCGACGACGAAGATGAAGATAAGTGACTCCTAGAGGACTCGTAGAGTAGATAGGTGTATGTGTCGTAATGAGGGTCGATAGTCGGTAAATGTATGTGTTAGGGAGTGCCGTCCTGTAGAGTTGAGTTGTTGAGCTGTAGTTGAGTTGTTGAGCTGTTGAGCTGTTGAGCTGTTGAGCTGTTGAGCTGTTGAGCTGTTGAGCTGTTGAGCTGTTGAGCTGATGAGCTGTTTAGTTGTAGTTGCTGTTAAGCTGTTGAGAGTTGTAGTTGATGTGAGCTGTAGAGAGAGGTCGCAGGGGACGCGACCAAGTTATGCCGGAGGGATGTAATACGGGACGGTAGGGGGTTAGAATAATTAGTATGTGGAGTGACGTAATGGACGCTGATTGGTTGGAGTGTTAGTTAAGTAACCGGACTCTAGAATAATTAGGCAGTCGTCGTGATAGTGATTGTGCCGAACGGTGCCGAGCGGGTGCCCGTTGTAACGAATAAACCAGTGAAATCCGACTCGATCGTCGTCCGCCAGAGGCGCCGCACTACACTTCCTTTGAAACTGTTTGCGAAGAGACTTGGGACTTCAGAACGCAGATATA
The DNA here is from genome assembly GCF_947507565.1 of Oscarella lobularis. Taxonomy (NCBI): domain Eukaryota; kingdom Metazoa; phylum Porifera; class Homoscleromorpha; order Homosclerophorida; family Oscarellidae; genus Oscarella; species Oscarella lobularis. Next base: position 1,322,906 of record NC_089182.1, read on the forward strand.
TTGTCGCAAACAAGACGCGTGTCAGAATAATCATTGTAGAGCAGGCGTTTCTGATCATTTCTGTCAAGTAGGTGCCTAAACAAACTTACCTCATCCAGAAGAAACAGAAAAGTCGAAAAAGAAAGGAAAACAAGATAATTCTCGCTTCGTTTCGCAGTCAAAGAAAGCGCCGCGTACGGGACATCAGGTAACAATCGTGGGGTCAGCAAAAAATCCCGTGATGACAGGAGTTTCATATCCCTCTCTCTCTTATATCTCTGCCCTGGGCTACTATGATGTCCTTTAGCGCACGCTGTCTTAAAAAGATATCCTTGATATGGACTGGTCAACAGTCCGCAGGGATGCTCGCCAATAAAGAGTTATTATGACGGGATACCTTGAAAAAGGAACACGAGTCCATATTAATGGATCTTGTTCAATCCTATTCTTTTCTGAATCCGAATCTACCACCGATCAAGACCAAGAGAAGCAGGCTCGTATGGGCTTCTTGGGCATTGAGGCCAACTCTGCCAGTGACCCGGAAGACAAGGAGGATGGCATGGCGCCATTCATTTATCCACGTCATATTTCCGAGGCATCACCCCAGGCAAAACGAGCCTGGCAGGTAATTGACACATGGATGGGCATGGAAAATCTCGTGCCCATCCAAGGTGACACAAACCCTGTGACATAGATCGAGCGCAAGCGTCGGCTAGCAGTCCGAACGTCGTCCGGACCGAAACAGTAAAACCGATGACGACGGCGCCTCGGAGCCGAGTCGCCAGGGTGAGACGGATTCTGATCGACAAACACTCCTGACTACTAACGTTTCCCTGTCCTTTCGTATAGATACACGGGGAGGCGTCGTTGTCAGAAGCACCACCACACAACAACAGCAAAAAAACAACAAAAAAAGAAAAAAGACCACGCAAAAACACAAAAAAAAACTACGACAGACGACGCATCCACCAGACACACCGTCTCACCACCCGAACAACCGCAACAACAATTGCATCAACAACAATAGCAACCTTCGACGGCGCGCTGCCGACAGAACCCGCAGCGACCGCTACTGCCACGACCGGCAGAGACGCTGAGACTAGTCAAACGACGAGTAACGCAGTCCCGTTCGGGTCAATCAAACCCGTCAACCGGCCGCAGGAAAGGCGGCAGAGGAAACGTGCGCGGCGCCGCACGCTGAGAGAAAAGACTCAGACTCTCATTCTCTTTCTTTCTCTTTTCTTACTCTCTACTCTCCGCCGAAAAAACTCTTTATTAAAGCATCAGAAAACTATTAGTTGTACTTTCCTGTCACGTACACACACACACACACACGACAACGTAAACGCATTAGAAAACAGGTCAGATGCCGAGTACGCGATAAACGCCGATCGGCTCTACATCAGAACGAGATTAGAAGGAAAAGATCCTTACAAACGCGAGAGAAACGTTTGGAAAAAGCCAAGCGTTGCATAACCTGTGTGGGTGACATTCGACTCACCGACACAGAAATTTTCGTCTTGGAAAGCCGACCCAATAGCTTCTGAAGGAATTTGACTCGTTTGCCTGCAAGTTGCGCAGACAATATATCATGTCGATGCGCAATAGGCAGGCAACGGTGTCATACGAACGTCATCCGTATGCACCTCCCTCGAAGTGGATACCAACCACGACAAACAGTGGTTCACTCGAGGAGTGCATTCGCAAGACACGCACCAGCATCAAGACTATGCCGGTCTCAATCCCCAGATTCAACCTCACGTTACCAGAACGACGTGCGTTGAAAGAGCTTGGAAGACGCTCAGTCATAGTCATTATGAAGGCAGACAAAGTTGCTTGCATCGTGGTCCAGTCTCGAGACGAATACGTCGAGAAAGGAACATTACACGTCAATGACAGTAAAACGTATATACCACTTGATGCAAATCCGACTGCCGCAATTGGCGATGTTATCAATAACAGCGTTTAGGAATTTCTGGACGCAAATCTGATAGATCAAATTACAGCCAATTATCTTAAACACGAATCTGCGGATTCAATACGCACGCAGGTGCTGTATTTCTTGCGAAAAATACATAAGAACCCCCACGGTTTCCGGCCAATCGTGAGCGGTTGTTCGGGACCAACCGAAAAGATCTTCACTTACGTTGACCAGATATTACAACCGGTAGTCAAATTGACTACAAGCTATCTTGGAGATAGCTCTGCATTTACCCTATTTAGAGACGACAAGATTCCCTAAAAACGTCATTTTGGTCACAATTGACGTTTCTGCCCTCTACACGTCCATTCCCCAAAAGGAAGGTATTGAAGCTTGTGTAAAGGCAACTAGGGACTACTATCCGAATGAACCGGATTTACCCATCTTGGACTCTACCTTTCTTCAGTACTTCCTGCAAGCCAATGTGTTTGAGTTTGACAAAAAATGTTTCTGCAAAATTTGCCACGGCTGTGGAGACAAAGGTCGCCCCGTGCTTTGCAAACCTCTTCATGTCTGGCTTGGAATCAGTGTTCCTTAAAAAGAAATCACGATTTCTACTGGAGCCACTCCATTGGAAGAGGTACATTGACGACATTTGGCTTACATGACCATATGGAGAAGAATCTCTATTGGCCTTTTTGAACCGCTTGAATTATTTTAATAAACGCATAAAATTCACTTGGGATTACAGTCTCGAAGAGGCGGTTTATTTTGATGTTAAAGTATTCAAAGGCGAGCGTTTTGCCCGCTGTGGAACACTCGACACACAGACTCACTTCAAACCTACCAACGCATTCACATACGTACCCGCTTCTTCGGCCCACCACCCGTCTGTCTTCAAAGGACTGGTGAAGGGCGAAGATACACGCTACTACCTACGCACGACATCGAGCAAAGAAACGTACGAGGAGACGTTGGAAAAATTCAAACAACGTCTTCTCCATCGTGACTACAACCCTCGGATGATCGATGACATTCTAAAAACCATGCCATTCGATAAACGATGCTCGACAAGATTGCAAAGGATTTGGCTGCAACAGACCAAGTCGATTCAAACACGACGACCACGACTCTATCCTCGCAACCGATTGGAAAGAAGGTCCGAGATGCTCCCCTGGTGTTTCAACCGTATACACGCGTTGGTTCCCAAAGATAAGAGACAAACTCGGAATCTATTGGGAGACCACAATGGGCAGAGACCCTGTTCTAAAGGAAATCTTCCAATTATGGCCTATAAACAAGCTTCGAATTTAAATTGTTAGAGGCGAACTCCCCAAATATTCCCTGGTCCTGATCCTCCTCTCGCTGACGGTTATCCGTCTCAAATGACGGCTCCGAGATCAGTATTAAAACCCCGTTGCTATCCTTGCAACTCTGCTCAATGTGGAGTTTGCCCAATCTTAAACGTCAGTGACACATTAGTGTGACATAGGCTAGCGCAAACGTGCATTACATAACGAAGAGGGTTCGCCAGTCGTTCGATGGATATGACCTTGTTTTGGTGAGCAACAACGGGCTAAAGATTATGGATATGGCTGGAACACGAGGTAAGCAATGATTTACTGCCGACGGACTATTCTAATATGGATTTTAAACGTTAAGGTCTGGCGTTTTGGGGACCTCTTGCACGCGACATTTTTGCAGTCCTAATGATCATGTGGTGCAGAACGAACAAGGTGGAGAAAAAGCAACGCCTGAAGATCCGATCCACGAGGAAGCAACCGATGGAAGCGACGCCCGATGCGACGCCAGAAGAGACTTAACTGAGACAAAAGACTGGACAGCTTGAGTACATACTCACACACTGACTAGGTATAGTTCGCGTCAGTTAATTACTACTGGTATTGATTTATTCAGGAGGGAAATGAATTCGCTGCGACGCGAAGTTAGTGATTGTAGCAGACGTTACGAAGCAGTGAACGCTGAAATTCGCCGTTCATAGATTTGTTTTATATTCAATTAATGCGTTTGTATACAGACTTCAATGAGCTCGCGACAACGAAGGTCTTACTGAAGAGGGGGTGAATGTTAAGGAAAGAGACTTATTTGTTTGTATTACTTCTATATATAGGTTAAAAAACGTCCGCGCCAATTGAAAAGAATCGCCGTCTTCAGCCAGGCAATGAACTTCGAGACCTCGCGTCTTAGTCGGAACTTGGCTCATCCTCGAACTGTAGAGGGCACCGGAGTTTAGTGACCGGATTTGTCAGAAATATGACGAATATTAAAAAAATGTGAAATACACTGAAATGCATGATTCAAAGTTTTCTGTTTGCAAACAACGCGCTAAAATACATGTTTGCCTAAATTATGTCAGCAATCAGACTTTCCGTATCGGCGAAATTCGTCTTTAGAAGTATGTTCTTGCCTAAACTTCCCTAAGACCTTAATCCAACATCATCATTGAGATCTCAGATCTAACGACAAAAGCTAACCTTGGAAATACAAGTTCAGCAAAATGAGAGTTTTTATCCTAATAGTTTCAGTTCAAGACCGAAATGTTGTGCATTCCAGCTATGCCTTCTCTGATATTCGCTTAGCGAAGTCTCCTGTTCTACGACAAGTGATGCTTCGGCTCCACGTTTTTCTATTTTGAATTCGACCGCATTGAAACCCGACGACGTCAGAATCTGCCACATCTCAGCCGCGCGACTGAATTTGGCATGCATAATCTGAACAAAAAAACGCCCAAGCTGTAAAAGCGCTCCAAGTTATACGCTGCGTATCTGGTGAAAAACACTTCTCCAAGTACTGGGTTGCATATATCTGTAGAGAAAAGTTTTGCGTTGTTCTGTCTACGTGTTCTCCCGATTTTTTGAGCAAAAAAGATTTCTTGAAATGGGAGAGATGCATCAAAAATAAAAATAGTACTATTTCGGCAATTTAGCGAAGTGCTAGCTATCCTCTTCTATTTCGTTTATAATATTAACTTTGTTTGTTAAACAAATTAATTAGATAAGATAAATTTGTCAAAATTTCAAAATAACGCCCAAAGGGCCACAATGCCAATATATTTATTCTTTGCAAGGAATTATATCATAGTAAATGACACAAGGGTAAAAAAGAAATGAAAAGGATGCTAATTTATCACTTACTTCTTAGCCAGCTTTCTTTTCTCGGCTAACACTCGGACTTAGATATTTTTCCAACTTTTGGACAGTATTGTTTTCAATGCCACTTACTATGTTCTGTCAATTGTTGGCGAACTGGTTGCATACAGTACTGGCACGTGCATATTTTCTTTTCGTTTTCCTCTGCTTTGTCTATTTTGCGCTTTTTCGCCACTTCGTGGTTTGAGGCACGGACGCCGACGAGTCCTCTTTTCAAAGATCTTGGCCACGGCCTGTCCCGTTCTGTCTTCTGGCTCACGGAAGCTGGCGCACACGGAGGGCCCCAACAGAACACTGATGGCGTCGTCATATTTGCCAACGTCGTCGATATATTAGGGCTTAGTGTCAGAATTATCCATTAACTGGTATATTTTATCGACTATTTTTCGTTGTCATTGATGAGTTCGGCAATGGAAAGTCGCCTTCCCATTTGCAAGTAGAGATACTCAACATGAAATTTCTCCCCAAAATTCTTATGAGGAACTTTGGGCGCGGGCAAGAGCGGTTCGCCAACGAATTCTACGCTTAGGGCGTTCAGAGAGCTCACTTCGGGACGATCGATGATTACAGGTGCCGTTTAGCCAGACGCTATATCCTCCATCTTAGAGTTCCACCGCAACGTTCCCTATATCATATATAGATGAAAGGGGAACGATCCCGCTCTCTTACTACGACGTTTTTCCCTCTCACGCACTTGCAGACACGATTTTTTTTCGTTTCAAGCGTAGGATTTTGAACGTGCCGGTAAAGATTCACTTCTTCTACGTCTTGGAAGCACGGCACGTGCTTCTTCTCTTCTTCCCATATCTTTCGGATGTCGTTAGCCAGAAATAACTCGAGAGAACGGAGAAGCTCCTGGCACGTCTTCTGAATAATGGCTTCGTTCTCTTTAATAGTCTCATCGACACCTCGCGTGTGTCATCGGTAATGCCGGTTCTTTTGCCAAGTGGTCAAATTTACGGTCTCTATCTCCTACATCTCCTTATTGTCCATGACTTCGAAATCGGGTTCAACACTTTTTTTGCGCGCGGATTAACAACTTAAAGTCGTCCTCGTCCTACAGATAAATACACTTCGCCACGCTTGACCATAACTTGTAGTATTTTTGATGAACTTATTGGCCAGTGTAGACATAAAATGTCAAATTTCTAGCAGCACCTTTATGTCTGTCCATGCGGAGAATAGACAAGAGAACATGGACCCGGCGGGCCCGCAGCAATCCCGGTCGGAGTATAATACCGCCGGAAGCAATATAAACGAGGCGGCTTACCGCGCGACCGGGCCGTCTGCCATCGGCAGCGGCGCCTTATTCGACTCGGACGTGGGTACAGTGCACCCACGCATGAATGTCCCACCTTACCCTCCCCGGACATAGCCGCGAAATTCAAAATGAGTAGGATTTACTATCTTTTCGCTAAAGCGAAAGGATAGTCGATTTATTTATCTAAGATTTGGTCAAAGGATCAGTCGATCGAATGCATAGTAGTCGCGTAATCCTTCAAGTTACGGCAAAAGTAGGTTTTGTCGTTTCCTGGCGAAGTTCTCTCAGCGACTAAGCTACTTCTTTCCTCAAAACGCACCAGTCTAATATTTTATTAGCATTGTTCGAAGCGATTTTTTGTTGGTTTTTGGTTTGTCTGCAATTCGGATCTGAACTATCGTTGCTAAGAGCGTTTCTCAGAGCCTACGCTACAAATCACGATTCGCCGCCCTCGCGAAACAAAATAAAACATGATTTAATTACATTGGTCGAAGCGATTTCGAATCTTTCGCTTCGTTTAGAAGTTATTCGTTGTCATGGGCGTGGCTAGTGCGCGCGCAAGGTCTCCCCACCCGAAAAGGCAGTAAAACGCACATTACACTTAACTTTGGTACTGCCCGTTTTTTAGCTAATCCTATACTAAAGAAATCCGCCCGGTAATAGAAGGAAAACGAAAAATCGGTCTCGATCTAGTGGTACCGCGCTAGGGCGTGACAAAGGAAACTAGCCTCGCGTTCGCCAGGCCCTTCTCCCTGCTCTCCCGTATGTCCACGGGAGGGGAGAAGGGCCTGGTATCTGGAAAATCACGTGGTGCCTTCTTTTGGGGGTGCGGTTGGTATGACGCGGTAGGATGTGACGCCTCTCTGATAAGTGCTAATAAAGTTGACCTTTTCAAACGATCGCGCGCGTCTTGAACATGGCTGAAAGCGTATCGCGTAAAGCAACACGGCTTCTTAGGGAAGTCTTCGGTCTCCAGTCGTTTCGCGACGGACAGCTAGAAGCGATTGAAGCAGTAGCGGATGGCAAAGATGTTGTGGTCAAGCTGACTACTGCCGGTGGTAAATCCCTTTGCTATCAACTGCCACCTTTGCTATGCGGGTCTTCATCGTGCTGCCTTATCGTCAGCCCATTGCATGCGCTAATGATAGAACAGGTGAAAAACCTACATTTTCAATTTGCACTTGCTATACCCAACCGTTTTTCTAGGTAGCCAAACTCCAGACATTGGGACTGAGTGCAGTGTCGTGTGTATCTGTGTCCCAATTGGAGGAAATTCCTGAGTGTGTTCTGAATTGCTGCCAATACTGTAATTTATATACTAAACTCATTCATTTTTATACCTCTCAATTTGTTATAGTTTATCTATCACCCGAGTGCGTTGTAAGCTCAAAGTGGCTAACCCTTATGCGCACCAGAGTAGGAGATCGAGTGAAGCTGATTGCAGTTGACGAAGCCCATTGTGTAACTGAATGGTTAGAGAGAGTCATCACTTTACTATTGTAACTCTATGATGCTAGGGCTAATTTTCGACCGAATTATTGCAAAATTGGGTCTGTGAGGTCTCACTGCAACTGCCCCATCATGATTCTTACAGCCACAATTACACGACCTCAATTAAAGGACGTTAGGACAAAGTTGAACATGGTCTACCCAGTGTTCATAGAAAAGCCTCTGAATCGTCCGAATTTGTTTTTATGTTCTTATTAATGAAGATCAATGACGAGGTACGGTGTTGTACATTTTTCTAGGCGGACTGTTTCAAACTATTACTGATAGGCAACACTGGAGCCAATTACGACCATGCTTCGAGAGGATCGAAGTGTGAAAACCATAATCTATGTTGGAACAAAGGCATTAGCTACGACTCTCTGGGAGATACTCTGCTGGTCTGGAAAAGTTGCCATTCACCACTCCTCTCTTACATACGGGACTAAACGACAAACAGAGGAAGATTTCCGGGCAGGAAAAGTGACAGTGGTTATCGCCACTATAGAATTTGGAATGGTACCAGAACCATCTGATAATGTTTTCGTGAACCTTAATATATGTTCAAGGGTATCGACGTGAGTGATGTTCGGCTGGTGCTCTACTATGGCGTCCCACGTTCAGTAATGGAAGTTTACCAAATGTTTGGGAGAGCTGGAAGAGATGGTAAGTCGTCCACCTGCGTCCTGTTATACAAGTCGCTGAGTCTAAGAGGAAAGACTGTCGATTCGTCCGTATCAACCCTAATTACCAGTAAACAATGTATCCGAGCACGCTTCTGCCGACTGCTTGATTCGTCCTACAACGCTGATAGCCAGAGAGACTTTCCCTGTTGCTACCACTGTGACTTTGATCAAGACGATCCTAACAAATTGTTTGTTTACCCAAAAACGAGGCCTAGAAAACGCCGAATACACCGTGGCCAGAACGACCAGCAGCCTCAAGTAAAAATCCAAGTTTCTACTTACATGAGGAACCTTCTGGCTCGTCGACTGCTTTCGTGGAGACGACGAGAAGCTGAAGCCCACCGGATGTTCTCCTTAGGAGTGGAAGGAGTTGCAAGCAACGCGCTGCTAGAAAAGATAATAGACGTCAGCTCCAGTATCCGTACCGTTTCTGACGCAGAGAGAATTCCTGGTGTTCAAAAGCGTTTTGCGGCATCGTTGTTTCAAGCACTTCATTTTCCAGAAAATTCAATAGAGCACGATCATTGCTAGTGTGTTTATCTATAAGATCAATAACAAAAGAGAGTTACAATTCGATGAAATCCTCTATATTCTCAATATTTCTCCTAGGGATTTCGTGGGTTGCTGTGGGAACGTCGAATTCTTCCTTCTGCAGGTATTTCCTAAGCCATTCCTCTACCTTTCTTATGCCTAGCCTTCTGGGGTCAGAAAATCCGTGCGACGAAGACTGTCTTTGCTCTTTCAACTGTGCAACTCCTGAATCGTTCAGAAGGGTAACTATTCTTGAAATGTCGTTTTCTGAAGAAGTGGTCGTGTGCTTAGCAGGTCTGTAGATCCCTAGTGACGTTTCGCATTCTCTGTCGGCCTCCAAGAGATGGTACGCTACTTTGGAGACCAAAGCTACGTGAGCTTTTGTTAGATTCGCCCCACTAGAGCGCACCGTATTCTTGATAAGCCTGAACGAACATTTTCCGTTATCAAAACAGCACTAAGAGAGGACTTACAAATTGTAGTGCTCAACTAGCTGGTCAATTGGCTTCCCTCCTCCTTTCCTCCCTGACATATTGACCGTGCGAAAGTTAGTGTGAACGTAGGCAACAGTTGGAGACCAATCAGCCGCAAGGTTGGCCAAAAGATTCGCCGCTTCGTTTGCGTAGTTAACCTTGTGCCCACCAAGAAACGGGAGAAGCCAAAATCGCCACATCCTGATTATTTCAGGCCCGTTTTCGTAGCGAATAGCATCTCTGGGATTTAAGTAAAGAAATCCCAGGTGCAGTAACGTCCTGTGAGAGGCGTACACGTCGTCCGTACTGATCTCGGGAAAAGACGGATTTTTCACTTGAATCGTCACAGCAAAGAGGTTCCGCGCCGTTGCCTCAAACCATCTCTCCTTGTCATTTTCTTTGATTTCGTAGTTGTCGTCTTTTGTTGTCATTCCAAGGTGATTGCAAATAGCCAGAATTAGATGCCCTTGGAAAACCTAGCAAAATGTCAGAAAAACAAGGTATTTGACTGGTAGAATGTGCTGTACTAACGTGTAGAAAGAATTCGTCAGCTTGCTGAAATTTTTTTCCTCTCTTGTCTATCATTGACAACCCTAGAGCGTCTTTGAGGTGACAGAGTAAGCCTTTGGTATCAGTGTCACCCCAAAACGTTTCTAGGCAAAGGCATAGGCACTCCCACATAAAATGAAAGTCACCTACGATGAGTACGATGTAAGTAAATTTCAGCAAGAGCATACGTACCAGGTGATTCTTTGGCCCAGTTTAGCTTGTTTACACCTATTGGCTCAGGCCTTCTGATTCGCTTGGCCCCGTGGATGTTTTTGCACGTGAGCTGGTCTCCGACAACGTTCTATAAATGATGATTATTTAACCTGATGTAGCAGAGGGCACATACCACTGCTGTGTCGTCCTTTTTTCCTAGATCACTAGCAAAGACGTCGAGAATACGAATGTTCCCATCTCTGCAGCCCTCGTTCACATCCAGTATTTCAAGGGGAGAAATTTCTGGTTTGCATGGGACTTTGAAAGATTGCAATGTTGGGCAGAAACGTCGCAATTGAGAAAAGGCTGGAAAATAATTTATCAGGAACCGTTTGATGTAGTTCACTCCGTTTAGAAACAAGTGGTCGTTGTCGGACAAGGATGGCAAAATAGCAGCTTCGTCAAGCAAATGACGTGAACGTGCCTGTACGTATACATCAGGCACGTATACAAATAAAATAACGTTTTACCACCCTAGTGTCAGGTGGTACTTCCGGAAGAGCCTCATCAAAGTCAATGACTAGTCGTGTAGTCATGTCCCAACGTTCAAGGCGTTTATCTTGAAAAAATATATCAGTGGCAAAAAGTAAAACAGAAAGCATGAGTCGTACCAGTTCTTTCATGGCCGACATGCTTAGTTATATTGAGATTGTCGTACGCTAAAACTCGAGCTTTGTTATTCTCAGAGACAGGAACAGCCATATTGTCGGCTATGCTTTTCAGATGCCTCCAACTGTGGCTGTAGGATGTTGAGACTCCAAGAGTGTTCATACATCTCATTACCTTTTTGGCAAGGAAACTTATATCACTCACACCCAAGTAGATTAATTAAAAATACCTGTTTGCTCGCAGAATTGCTAATAAGAAACTTGGATATCAATGTTGGAAGCCATAGTGCTGTGTCTGATGACGATCGATTTTTCATCAATATCGATAAGACTAGAGCTGCAGAAAGTCCCAGACCGGCGTCATCGTTGTCGTGGTCGTCGACGTCGACATTGCTCGTGTGTGAAGTTGGAGATTTCATCACACGGCGCAGAACGTTATACAGCATAGGAGCGGTGCGTTTAATGATAACACGAAAATCGGGAAATCCATTTATATCGCATCCTAGAGCTACCAGTTGATCCAACTCAAGGCCCAGTGAGTCAATGACTGAATCCCACGGTATGTCACACAGATCTGAGAAATGATGTTATTAGAGTGTACGCCAAAACGGAACCGAACCTACCAGCGTGACTTGGCGTTGTGTTCGAAATGCCGGCTGGGTCCTGTTCTTTTCTTATCTTTTTCCTAATCCCAGCGTAGAAGTAATTTCTGCCTCTTTTCACTCTTTTGAGGGCAGGAAAAGCGGCGCGCGTGGCATTCCCGACTTCAACGTGGCTGAGAGGGCCATACTGGCTGCGAAACAGAGCGTGCACGTCCGACACTAATACGGAATTGGAAGGGGAATCCTCAAACTGGTCGCGCAGCCTGCCGGAAGTACGCCAATTAAAAGTAACAGTTCCGTGTTTTTGGAAGAAAATAATGACCATAAACAGCGTGTATTCCAATCGTTTGTCTGCATGGACGATACGCTTTCAGCCTTGTTCGAGACGCGCGCGATCGTTTGAAAAGGTCAACTTTATTAGCACTTATCAGAGAGGCGTCACATCCTACCGCGTCATACCAACCGCACCCCCAAAAGGGGGCACCACGTGATTTTCCAGATACCAGGCCCTTCTCCCGTCCCGTGGACATACGGGAGAGCAGGGAGAAGGGCCTGGCGAACGCGAGGCTAAAAGGAAACCTAACGGTCGCGTATGCTACTAGCCAATCAGAGTACTGCACGTGACCACTATTTACACCCTTCGTCGAAGGCCTACGCGCCCTACATCATTGGAATGCTACGGGATAGAGGATTCCAATGATGTTATTGGCGATGACGCGCGACTAACGACGCGGGAGCTAGCGCGCTCTAAAGACGGTCGCTTTATGCGTGGGTGCACTGTGATACCGCAGTGAGTATTTCTCCTTTGTCGTTGCTTAAGCCGCGCCCCGAGTCTTTTCCTTGCAATTTGCCGGTGCTTTTTATAGCCGGTTCGATTTTCAATATAGAACCAAATGTTGATAACATTTCATCTTCCATCTCATTGAGCCTCCGCGATATTTTCTTTAAGTATGTCGATCGAATTCAAGCTGCGTCTGGCAAAGGGCTCACGGGATCGGGCGATTCGTACAACGCGGTGGTGTTGGATTTGGCGGCGTGCCGCTGGCATGCAGTCAGATATGCCAAACAGTGACGAGTCCTACTCTTGCTATGATTTTCTTTTAAGCTCTGCAACAAACCTGTCGGTGTAATGCCTTTCCTGCGGGCGTACAGAAGTCCAAGGACAGGTTTGTGAAAGGCATATATTCTTGTAAGCACGGCACAAAATTTCTCCTTCTATTTTGTCGACAAATGCGCTAGCACTCTTTTGTCCGAAGCAATTATCGACGTCTTGCAACACCGACAATCCAAATATTCTGACGCGAGAAAGAACATGTCGTCCACGTCGACGACGACGCGCACATGTCAATAGAGGCCTTTTGATGTAAGTCTCTGATTTTCTGACAACGAGAACGGAATTCGAATTTTCATTGTCGTCTGGGCATCCAGACAAAAGACCTCGTCGAAAGAAGTCAGCCGGCATGGATGCCTGCGCTCTCTCCACAGGATTCGGTGGATTCTAGTTTCCTGTGGCGCAACGTGTGAGATAAAGCGGTGCTTTCAACAGAGCGCGCCTGATCCACGCTGCTTGCTGCAATTTTGCCCTTAAGATAGTCGTCAACTACCGCCGGGTGCTCTTGCGCAAGTTGCAAGTTGCGGCTTGCGTGAGCTGAATTTACGCTCACGCCGCCATAGCCATTTCGGAGACCTTCCGAAAGTCTGCGATGGAGTGTCCCAGACCTCTGAGCTTAGAGCCTTTGTGGAATTCGCGTCGTCCATTGTGCGTGTGCAAGCCTCGCTGCGCGACGTCATCGCCGACGTGATTCGCGAACAACTGGCGATTTTGTCGAATGGTGAGCGCGGAATGGGCTCGGGATCGTGACGCGCTTCGCTTGTTGGGTTTCATAGATTGAGAAAAGCAGTATAAGAGAAGAACCGAGACACGGATGAACAGCAAAGGACGAAAAACAACAACAACTAAAACATAAATACATACAAGGGAGGGGTTAATGGGTATTGGAATTGCAGCGTGTGCTAGCCATCGCCGCAAGACTAAGGGAGGCTGTCTGACCAGGCAAGATCTTCTGAACCTTGTTGATGACGATTCTGGCATTTTGTCGTTGCAGGACAGACGAGATTCGATTGCGCCAGTAATGGGCAAACGCAGATCGGTCCTCTAAAAAATCGACCGAAGGGCGGCGTTCAATGTCGCGGAAAAGCTCAATCGCCTTCACGCTCCACCTGGAAAACGCCTCAGCAACCACTGGTTGGAATAGATAGCCAAGAGATGTAGCTGACTCCGAATACTTGATCGCTTTTTTTTCATCTCGCCTTGATGCCGCAGCACCGCAAGAATACGCCGAATGTGACAGAAAAGCCGGTACTTGTGGATTGACGACACTTATGTCCAGAAGGAGCTTTTTGCCGTCTTTGTAATTATAGACACTAATATCTGCGCGTCTCTTGTCGGGAAACTCATGGAGCTTTTCGAGCTCGCACTGGAAACCAAAAGATCTTAACATAGCCGTCCAGGCGTATTGAACCGCGTCGTGCCGACGCATTCCCCACCATCTTTTGGACAAGTGAGGATATGGTAACCGGTAGGGTTAGAAACGGAGCCACAATTACATTTCTGGATCTCTCAGAGAAGAGGAACCGGAAGGCCAAGGCGAAGAGCAACCGCTGTCTGGAATTCGATATTGGTGAAGGACACACCTTGCGACGACGGAACCAAATTCAGCCATGCTCCTGCCTCAGAGCTCCCAGCACTTCTGATCCTGGCTTTTGACAATTTGTTAGAGATCTCCAAGAGCGACGACAAAGCTAACGTGCTTACAAGCGACGACAGGCGCTTTTGGAGCTTGTGTGATACGTCCGGAAGCTGCTCGACGGAAACAATGTCAGTGCTACCTCCTTGGGCATCAATGACACTATTTGTTGGGACCTTGCAACGCCGGGTCGGGCGCGGTTTTCGGGCCAAAGGCGAGAGCGCCATTCCGCTCTCACCGATAAAGGTCACTTGTTGCGGAGTTATAGTTCTGTGGCGGTCCTTCGCGACTTTCGTTTCCACCTTTAGCGGGGTTTCACGCGTCTCTTTGTATGTAAATCTTATCGTTTTTTGGAGATGGAAACTACTAATTCAAGGAAGAATAGATGGCTATTTACGTTTTCCTTCACTGAAGCAGCAACAACAGAGCTAGTACTGTTCTACGGTACTTTGAAGAAGCTTTCACTAATTTTGGGCTGCCGTCCAGAGTGCGGTGTGACAAAGGTGGCGAAAATGTCGACGTCGCATGGTTTATGTTGAATAATCCAAGCAGGGGAACTGGTCGTGGTAGTGTTATAGCTGGCAGAAGCGTTCACAACAAAAGAATGGAACGGCTGTGGCGTGACGTGTACTCAGGAGTTTTGCACTATTATCACGACCTATTCACGCACTTGGAAAGTTGCGGTGAGCTCAATCCTGTCAGCGAGATCTCTCTGCACTACACGTACTTGCCTCGCATTAACAAACACTTGCAAATGTGAAAGAATGGTTGGCAGCACCATAAAATTAGTGGAACTGAAATGAGTCCAATGCAGCTGTGGTCAGAAGTCTTGCACCGTATGTCTAATTCAGATCATCGTCCTGCAGTTGAGCTCTTCCAATCCGGCGAGGTACGAATGAAATTTACGTAAGCTATCTTCTACAATTTTTTTGTGCAGACAGACTATATAGAGCAGTTGTCAAATGAATCGCAAGACACTGAATCTGTGAGAGGTAGTTCAAAAAAGTACGACCAAGCTCATGCTTCAAAAATTGTTCTTTTAGAGCGATATGACTACAGTGCGGGCCACCATGCTTCCAAACTTCTCCGGCCTTTAGCACAATAGTTTTGGTCATTGTGGCTGTTTTGGAGTTTCCTATGTATCTTTTAGCATCATTATATTTAATACAAGTGGTGGCATTCGATTTACTAATAATCTTCAACCTTTGTTCTTCGTGGGACACGATTGGCCAAATCCTTTCACGTGATTGCGTGTGATTGGCTCCTTACACTAATTGAGTTTGGTGACTGTTACTGTTAGAACATCCTGGTCTTCGATCTCATTCATCCATAGGGCTTATTCATGTGACGTCAGGGGTCACCTGACTCCAATTAGTCGCCATGTTGAGTGGTGCGTTCGCAATGGTAAAAAGCTTCTGTGCTGTCGGATGCACAAACCGATGGACTCGCGGTGGTTCAATCAGCTTCTATCGCTTTCCTGTCGGCAATGTCGAACGCAGAAATCGATGGATAAGCGCCGTTCGCCGGGAATCGTGGCAGCCATCGGCCCATTCATGGCTGTGTTCCGCTCATTTCGTTTCAGGAAAGAAGTCCAATTGTCCCACCAGCGTAGACTAGATCCCAACCATATTTTGTTTCACTTCCAGTCCTCGAAAGCGTTCTGCAGCCGTTAGATTCGTGACGCACGAACGTCGCGTGAGCCGAACGGTGGAGAAGCGTCTCGAAAATGTCGCAATTTGGGAACAACGTAGGACAGAGAAGAATGCGCGACGAGAAGAGGCAATCCAGTCCGCCCGTGAGAATGCCATGCAGTTGGCCGAAGAAAACGCTCTTTCTGCGGCTGAGTAAGCACGTCAAGCTGATACTGCGGCGCGGGAAGCTGCTGCAGTCCTTGCGACGATGGCAGAAAGAGGTGAAACGTTTGAGAAATGTCGCAGTGGGGAAACACAAACTGATTTGACGTCAGATGACTTTGAAGATATTAACCGCAAGTGCGATGACTCAGAAGCTATTATCGGCAGTCTCAAGGTCCAGATAAACTCTCTGTCGTCCAGCGAATTTTCACGTCACAACATCGAAGGTGATGACGACCGAGTTCGCTTTTATACCGGCTTACCAACATGGATGCATCTTCTGTCGTTATTTAATTTTGTGTTACAAGGCCAATCCACTGGAGAAGTGCGACATGTTCGTTCAATTCGTTGCTGTGCTGTCTAAACTTCGACGAAATTTAGCGGAGCGCGACATTGCCTACAGGATTCGGTGCTCGCAATCAACGTTTTCGTTTTCCAGAATATTTGCGAAGTGGATCAGAATAATGCACGTGCGTCTGGCACCTCTGGTTCAATGACCATCTCGTGAAATGCTCAGAAAAACCATGCCGTTGGCTTTAAAGCAGAATTACCCAAAATGTGTCTGCGTCATCGACTGCTTCGAAATTTTCTGCGAGAAGCCCGCCGACATGATGGCTAATGCCCAGTGCTATTCGAATTACAAAGGCCACACTACAGTAAATGTTTGATCGCCCTTGCTCCAAGCGGAGTCATTTCCTTCATTTAAAAAGGATAGGGAGGACGAGCTTCAGATAAATTTATTACGGAAAGTTGCGGCTTTTTGAAGCATTTATTGCCTGGGGACGAAGTCCTCGCGGATAGGGCTTTTAATGTAGGCGATTCCGTTGCGGCAATGGGAGCAATTTTAAGGATTCCTCCCTTTACCAAGGGTAAAAAGCAGCTGTCGAAAAAGGAAGTAGACACTTTCCGGCAGTTGTCGCGAGTGCGCATACACGTGGAGAGAATTATATCCCAATTACGACGGAAGTACACGATTTTAGCTGAAACTGTGCCTGTCAACTATCTCAGTAGCTGCACAGATAACTCGTCATTAAGCACACTAGACAAAATAGCAGTTATTTGTTGTAGTCTCTGTAATATTTGTGACTCAATAACTGCTTAGAATTACACTTATAATTATACGGTAGATTTTCTTTTTCTGCTAGAGAAGCCTCGTTAGCGACACTCGGGACAAAACCACTTGCCATTCTGTACTTTTCTGATATGTAAGCATGTCGTGTGAAACCACTGAATGATGCAATTTTTGTTGTCGCAAATAATCATTTCCCCTGCCTCTTTGCCTTTGCAGAAACAGTATTCTGGATCTCCAACCGGTACTGACGGTGAAGCCGTCTGTGATTCTTGTACCGCCCGCGTATACCATTTGGCAAGTAACTCTGGCAGAACTCCAAATTTGTAGAACTCGATTATTTTTTCAATAACAGGAGCAATGAATTCATCATCCGGATACAGCCGCTGAAATACTAAACTACCTGGACGGAAAACAACAAAATCGCAGAATGCTGTTGCGGTGATCTTCAGCTGCGCCTGTACTTGATAGTAGTACTGATGACGTTTTTGAAGAGCGAATTTTCCGTCGGGCTGCTTCATCAAACAAAAATCACGATCTTCAACGGCTTCATCGAAGGTTTTTTCGCGACATGTGAAAGGGCATTTGATCTCAATGATTCCTTTTCCACAACATGAGCATGCGACTTCACCGTCTGGTGACGCGCCGAGAAACGGATAGTCGGAATTGACGACAAGACCGGTTTCCGAAAAACGAAGGTCGCGATGGTCACTCTTGCACGAACTGATGTACGCTGCCTTGGCATCCTTTTCGTGCTCCAGGTCCCACGACGTAGCTTTGCTGAAGAACTTGTAGCTTTCTGGATAGCAAATTCTTTTGATAAGACTCACTGATGGCTGGGAAGGATCGGTGGAAGCAGCCTCTTTGAATTTGGACGCTGTCACTCTTCCCGCTCTATGACGAAACCAAGCCTTGCTTTTTGATTGCTCTCTGGTAGACTGCTCAATGGAAACGCATTAATCCATAGTGATGGAAATATTTTCGAAAGCTTCAAGGCAAGAATTGAGCAGCTGACTATACGGCACTGCGAGAAGTTGATGACTGAAAACGTCTCTCAATACCGGCGCGACGTCCTTCATTTCGAACAGATTACAATATTGTGGCTGCAACGAAAG
This sequence comes from Oscarella lobularis, assembly GCF_947507565.1. Lineage (NCBI taxonomy): Eukaryota > Metazoa > Porifera > Homoscleromorpha > Homosclerophorida > Oscarellidae > Oscarella > Oscarella lobularis. The sequence goes on from NC_089182.1 coordinate 1,341,168, forward strand.
GATAGCGGGTTTTCCGTTGCACTCCGAAAGAGCATCGTAAAACTCCGTCATTTCTTCATCCGTCGGCGCTAAAGTTCCGTCGGATTGCTCTGTCGTGGAAATCGATTCAGCTCCAGGATCTTTTTGTAATGCAGCGGCTTGAAGTTTTCTCCGAGGCGCGGTGAAGTCGATTTCTGAAGTCGGTGCGTACTGCATGGAAGTGGCTGGAGGTTTGGACCAGGAACATGGGAGCGACGTGCACGAAGTGTCTGCTTCTATGCGGTTGCGAGAGTCGACGGCGAAAAGAAGGGCAGCAACGTGGGAACATGCTTCTCCCAGACCGGCCATGCAGGTGCAATGGGCGCAAATGATCGCGCCGTCTTCTTGTGCTCCGACCCACGGGCACAATGGTGGAGCCGAGTACGACTGCGAATGCTTCACTTTGGCTCTGACGAGAAATTTTTTGCGGTTCTCGCCGACGCGAGCTACCTGAATGTCGGAAACGAAGCTGGCGACAAAGAATTAGTACCCATTCAAACTTTTGAAGGCTTTCAGCGATTGCTTCGTGAACTCGCTTGTCGACTCGATGAGAAAGTGATAGATGTCAGGGTATTCAATCGCCGGCCAAACGGTTTGGCTTCGAGCGATCGTTATCGTGTAAGGGTCCGTAGTAGCCCAATAACGCCATTTTTTCTTGGTAGCGGCGTTTCGCATTCTCCGAAAGCGTACAGACGTATGGAGAAAACATTTGATGAATGAATTCTGGAGGAAGTCAAGCGAAGCACGCATGCGTCAGCGAATTTTGGCATTATGCCACTCAGTGGTTTTTGCTTTTGCCACTCAAAGGCGCGCGTTACCCTAACCTTGTGACGTAGGTGAATAAGCCCTATGGCCTCCTGTCGCTGGATAAAGCGTTCCGCAATGAAAGAGAAGCTAGCGAAAGCACGCAAATGCCGCCGTACTGAGAATCCTGAGTCGGGCTCCTCCAGAGGAGCAAGTACGGAACAAGCGCAGTTGTACGACGATTTACCCGAGGAGAGATCGGAAGCATTGGAAGATATGCCTGATGACTGCGACCAGTTCAGCGAATCCGACTCAACGGACGAAGACGACGTGCCTGTCCTTGACGAAGAAGACGTCTACGCAATTGCGCGAGATTGGATCGCGAGCTCCGATCGATCGCGAGAAGTTCGTCGGATGGTCTCAACGCTCCTCTATGGATTCATTCGATCGTCGACAAAGAAGGGTATCGTTGCTGCTGCCAATGTCGCTGGCAGTGTTGTCGGTTCAAGCGGAAAGTCGATAAGAAAGTGGCTCAACGAATTGAAATCAAACGACGGGAACTTTCTTGAGTATGGGCGCGGGAAATATCGGAGGATCAGCGTGATGCACGACGAAGACCTCAAAGAGAGGCTACGCAGTGGGTCAGAGCCAACGCCAGTGTAAAAGGAAAAGCAAACATGACCATCAAGGATTTTTCATCGTTACCTGAACAACGAACTTCTTCCAAAGGTGCAGATTCCTGATTTTCCCAAGAAAGTAGGAGAGACAACAGCTAAGCGTTTTCTGCATGAACTGGGGTTTGAGCGTCGCAACACTTCTAGAAAATCAGTGTATATAGACGGTCATGAAAGAGAAGATGTCAAAGCTTACAGAGAGGTGTATGTCGCGAAACTTCAGAGTCTCGAGAGGGACCACACCGTTCCGCCTTTGCCAAGTGATGCTGTCGTCGATGCTCCTCAGCCCGGGTTCATTGGACGTCCTGAAGCAGAGAAACATCTAGTAACAATTTACCATGACGAAACCACGTTTCAATCAAACGAAGATCAGAAATGGGCGTGGGGACAAGTTTTTCTTGAGGAAAAAAGGAAGAGGCTCAGGCGTCATGGTATCTGACTTCATAGAAGAACGAAACGGGTTTTTGCGGATTCCGGAAAGTCAGCCCGCAGAAAATTCGAATTTGGCGAAAACCGCGATGGCTACTGGAATAGTGAGAAGTTCATTGAGCACGTGCGTAATGCCGTGGAAATAGCCGAGAAAAAATATCGAGTTTGTCTTTGTTGACATTAAGAACCATCAGATGATTAAATCGCTTTTGATCTATGGTGCTACGCAGCCAGGTTTTTAGTCGTCGCATCGCGGAAAAGCATCTCTCGCTTGTTGCATTTGCAGCCGGCATTACTAAAATTAGACGAAATAGGGTGCAGACTTCTTGGAATAACTGACGATGTTCTTCCGAAAGGCTTTTCAAATACTGCAGACAATCGCGAAGCGTGACTTTATTTCCGCGTTCCGAAAAATACGTGCCAAGCAGCTGCAATTGCGTTTGTAGTTCTAGCCGACTAATATCATCTTTGTAAAATTGACATACTTCATCCAAGTATGCATCACAATTTTCTTCATTACAAGCTTTTACGAGAAGGGATTCTGTATTTCGGTACACGCGAAAGCCGGGCTGATCAAACCGCGTTGTTATGGCTGAAATAGAAATATCGAAAGCTTCGAAGTAGTGTCAGCCTCTACTGTTGTGCTGAAATGGCATTGCCCGGCTCCTACTTCCACATCCATTGGAGCCTTTCTTTTGCGCGGGCTCTTCTACGTGTAATAGACCCTATTTGTTTTAACTGCGCATGTCAGCGGCAGCCATTTTAGGTGGGGATCAGTGTCTAACAGAAGTGCTCACGAGACAGAATTGTAGGTCAGCGAAAGCTTTTCAAAGGCAATTCTCCTGTTGATCGAGCTTCTAATAGATCAGAGAAGGCTTTGAAATGCGTCAGCGATCGACTGCGGCTTGCAGAAAGAGAGAAATCGGGCGATGAGCATTCCTTCGAATGGCTTTTCCTGCATCGCAGAATCACGTAGGGCTTCATTTGTAGATGCATTCAATAGTACATAAACAGCTCTTTTATTATGGAACGCCAAACCCGTCAAAAGATTCGAATTAATATATATAGATCCAATTAATTTATATAGACTCACTTCATTTATATAGACCCACTACTTAATTTATATAGACCCAGGGAATTAATTTATATAGACCCACCACTTAATTTATATAGACCCACTACTTAATTTATATAGACCCAGGGAATTAATTTATATAGACCCACTACTTAATTTATATAGACCCAGGGAATTAATTTATATAGACCCACTACTTAATTTATATAGACCCACTACATTGAGGTGACACTGAAGATGATCCTCTCTTTCGCTACGGGTGCAGAAGAAAAGCCACTGTACGGCTTTCACGCGCGGCCTTCTATTACATTCGACGTTGAGTTAGATAAAATGGTGTCTTCCTCAACGTGCGCTTTTGTTTTGATGTTCAGTGGTCGCCACGACACGGTTTCAGGGAAAACGTCACTTTTTCGCTGCTTAATTAATTAATGGCCAAGGATTTGGAAAAGTGAAGGATTTTTTTAAATAAAAACACTGCGCATTATTTCAGTAAAAAGGAATGTTGTTGCATCTCGCAGTGTTTTGTGAGATGGCGTTTCGTTTTTCGAATTTCAGAAGTCTGTTGCCAAGTTAAGGCCCTTTGAATTAATGAAAAAGACACGTACACGCACCTCTGTCAGCTTACACTGCAAACTGTGGTAAATAGTCAAGGTAGAGAACGGCACACATAAACTTCTTTAACGTAAATTGTGAAACATTGGGCATATGCTAATTGATTCAATTAGGTGAAAATGCGTGGAAACTAATTTCCTGGGTCTATATAAATTAAGTAGTGGGTCTATATAAATTAAGTAGTGGGTCTATATAAATTAAGTAGTGAGTCTATATAAATTAAGTAGTGGGTCTATATAAATGAAGTGAGTCCATATAAATTAATTGGATCTATATATATTAATTCGGGTCTTTTGACGGGTTTGGCGTTCCATATTTTATAGCATATAGCTTGCGTTTGATCCTAAACCTTCGTTTTGATGCGCTGGCATGTCCTTAGCGCAAGTTTTCGGCCATATTCCATTAAGCGTGTACTTGACGCAAATGTTTTTGAAAAGCAAAGCTAGCGACGCTAATAGCGTTACTGTGCAAGCTGTCAAGCCGAACGTAATAACTTACACGTACAGTTGTCTGCTGCAAGTGCTTCGGCCTGATAAGAAGGACCTTTAAGTCTGAGGAGCTGTTTTCATCTTACAACCGCAAACGACAATTCAGATGTGGAAAAACATGCTGCGTACCCACGTTCTTCAACAATACTCGCAAGGACGCCGAAAAGGAACTAAAATTTTACACTTTCCCGAAGACGACGCCGAACGGAGATCTTGGACGCTAGAACACTCTGTGATGCTTTGCTGGCTTTCACGTTATTGGACGACGTATATCTTGCGTTCGGCGTCGTCTTTCGAGAAAGTGTAAAATTTTAGTTACCTTTTGGCGTCCTCGCGAGTATTGTTGAAACACAGGGTTACGCAGCATGTTTTTCCACAACTGAATTGTCGTTTGCGGTTGTAAGATGCCAACAGCTCCTCAGACGTTGCGTGGAATATGGCCGAAAACTTGCGCTAAAGACATGCCAGTGCATCGAAACGAAGGTTTAGGATCAAACGCAAGCTATATGCTATAAAAGATCTGTTTATGTACTATTGAATGCATCTACAAATGAAGCCCTACGTGATTCTGCGAGGCAGGAAAAGCCTTTCGAAGTAGGAATGCTCATCGCCCGATTTCTCTCTTTCTGTAAGCCGCAGTCGATCGCCGACGCATTCAAAGACTTCTCTGATCTATTAAAAGCTCGATCAACAGGAGAATTGCCTTTGAAAAGCTTTCGCTGACCCACAATTCGGTCTCGTGAGCACTTCCGTTAGACACTGATCCCCACCTAAGATGGCTGCCGCTGACATGCGCAGTTAAAACAAATAGGGTCTATTTCTGTTGCGAACTGTTTACCAATTGATAAAATAAATTAAAGTCTTCTTCAGTCCTCATTCTCTGTAAAGTTTTTACTGATAACGTTGCCATTTCCTGACCTTCCGCCGCAGATAGTGAACGACTCTGAAGAGCTCGACTGACGTTGTCAGTAATTTTTAATATTTTTTTGGAAAGGTGTAACCCAAAGAGGAAGTTGTACCGTTTCATTTGCGTTTGTACACCGATAATTCTTCCTTTCACATCTGCATCTAACCTCGTTTTGAGACATTGACTCCACAGTCTATTTAAAGCATCGTAATTTTCAACAATATTCTCCAATGCATTGCCTCTCACTGTCCATCGCGTTGGACAAAACGATCTAATACCGACATTCGGACAGTCATCGTTTGAAGCGTTCTCTGCCCTAATCTTATCAAAAGCAGCGTTCCGCTTGGGAGAAAAGCGGATCAACTTTGCAATTTCAAAAGCTGTATCAAGGGCATCCCGGCAGTGCTTAGACTGCTTCATAGCATTTCCTACAGCAAGATTCAAGGCATGGCCATAACAGTGAGTCAAAATAGCTCTCCCTTCTTCTGCTTGAATCCTTGTTGCAACGCCTGTCTTGCTACCAATCATGTTGGCGGCGCCATCATAACATTGCCCGCGGCAGTTAGAAATTGACAAATTCATTCTCAGTAGGCATACAGTCCAATAACATCCTCGTGATCGTCTAGCTGAGAATCTAACCATCTGATGCAAATTGAAAACTTTTCTTTGTTTGCAGTATCGGTGCATTCATCTGCCATTATAGTGTAATATCTACTTTTTTGAATGTCGCTGCAGATCTGGCGTGTGATATTCAAAGACATTAGTTGAAGAAACTCGTTTTGTATTTCACCGGAAACATACTTGGAAGCTTTCTTTTACATCCAAGTTAAAACATCAGGGCAGTCATACGCTCAAACAAGCATTAGTTGAGAAAAGTTGCTGTCCAGACCACTACCGTTCCCTCTAAGAGCCAACCCTTGCCGAGCAAGGAACCGCAAATTTTGAACAATTCGCAGCATGTCTCGGTTTAGCGACTTTTCTTTCTGTAGACGAGAGTTAAGCAACTCTCCTACGACGCCAAATTGTATAGGAAACTTTTCAATAGACGCTACCGCTTCACGATGACAAGCGCTGGCGGCGTGCTTTGTGAATGAAGAGGTTGCTTCCTTCCAGAAAACAAAGCCTTTCGTGATGAAGGAAGGATCTCTCCGTGTACTTGAAAGAAGCTTTTTCTCATGATTTGCTTCATGCACACGTAGCAGAAAGCAGCATCGAGCGCAACGTCGTAATGAAGCCAACAGAACTTCTCGCACCACTCGGATCGAAACGAACGCTTCTCGCCTTTAGATCCAAAGCTCCTTTTTGGAAAATCGAAGCCTTTTGCGGGGTGGAACTTGTCAGGAAAAGGCGTGCTTCTTTCCTCGCCAGCCATGTTTGCCTAACGCGCGCAATTAACTTAGAGCGATACTTCACTCAAAATTACTACACTGTACAAAATATTCAAATCTTTGGCGAAAAAGTTGGTCCGGCAGTTGCCGGGTCTGCCGGACCTGTCGCGACGCCCATGAAATGGAAAACCAAATGGAATACAAATCTTCCTGTTGGTCGTGCAAACGCATGACAGTTATCTAGATATGCTGTCCACTGCTGTCGCCAATCCCTCCAACTGTGGGCCAAGCTTTCCCTGACCTTGAGCGGACCTGGCGGGGAAAATTCGGAGGACGATCCGGCTCAGGCGTCGGCGGGAGAAGGCGACGCCGAGGTGTCGTAGCGAGCACAGACGAACCAGCCTGCGACGTAGGAGCTAGCGGTGTAGCCAGTAATCCCGAGTTCTGAGTAGAGCGAGCGTGATAGCGAGTTTCCATGACGAAGCGAATCGCACTAGTGTCACCATGTAGCATGTGTATATATTTGCACAGATACTGATTACTGGCCGCTCGATATCAACATCTACCCCGGACCAACGGGTCCCGTCAAAGATTTGTCGTCAACTATTTTACGAAATTCTGAGGTTTGCGAGTTGTGAGAATAATCTCTTTGTCCTATGTCAGAGGTAGTGAGAGCGATGAGCTTTTAGCTGCAATTTTTTCTCTCTGGATAAGTATTTGAGGGTTTTCATTTGCTTCATCTATGCTTGAGACGTACAAGAAAGAACGCAAGCTATTAGTGAAAAGGTCTGCGAAAGAATTTGGCCAAGGAGGCACCAAAATGACAAATAGACTTCCATGAACAAACGTTTCAATAAACGTTGCCTACTCACATATGCAATAATGCTCACGATTTTTTAGTAAGCTTCATTGAATCGCTTCTTCTAATCTTTGGAAGAGGAGTGTCATCGACGGTTTCTTCTGGAAAAAGCTCTCTCCTTCGCCTGCAGTTGCCACGTACAGAGTCTAGAGATAATGATCATTGCAGGAGAATCTTGTTGGCGCTCTGGAGGCACTGAACGACGGGTTGTCGTTACGCTCTCCTTTGCTACGTTGCTTGCCAAAATAATTTTCAAGTGGATTCTGCGAAAGGTGCTCGCTTAAGATAAAGCGGTTTTGTGATCCGGGAAGGCCGAAAAAGTACTTCTCGATTTCGATGAATGAACGAACAACAAAAATCATTGTAAATGTTATCAACCTGACAATTATTTATTATCTAACCTGTCAGCCTCCATTCTTCTAGTAGCCTCGATTTCCAGACCCACTCCAGCGCCCTAAGATGCGTGGGCGGGGTTGGGCGCTGGAGAGGGTCTGGTCGAAAACTGTACAAAGTCGTGTGTGCTCTATACGGGACCTAAACCAACGATAGACCAATCACCGATCGAGCAACCGCTCCGGTTGCTCGATCGCTGATTCGCCGAAGACCTAAGCGAATTATGACGCAGGCAATAACTCTAATGAAATTACCCACGGCCACCGAACTGCCGTAAAAGGGACCCCAGTGGCGTAGACGCAATGCGATTATGCTAATTAGCCACGTGATTTGGAAGCACGGCCCTCGCGAACTATGAACAGTCCAGTTAAATGCGTAGATGACGTGTGTCGCGTATCCGTCGAGGAAAGTGCGTCGCCCGATTTTCGATACTGCGAGCAACCTCGATAGACTGATAGAAGAGGCGACCGGCTGCCCTCCTGTGCGTCGCGGCGACGGCTATCCGAGCGCCGTTTGTTCGTGTTGCCGACCGAAGCTCCTGAAATTCGCTCGCCTTCACTCGGAGCTTGAGCAATTGCAGGTGGCACTCCGCACCTCGATGACCTGGACGCAGAATCTTCTATGAGAGTGAAGCGCTTAGCGAAAGAGTCTCCTGCAAATTTCCGTCCAATAAAGCTATCTCGATTGTATCATTCGCCCATTCAGTCAATTTCAAGGTGCAGTATACAGTATATGTTCGTCCCATAGGTCGTTGTAAGACTACGGCTTGGACCATTTATAGTGTTGGTTCTCTAAATTCAAAGCTTCGACAACTGGCTCCAAAGACACTCTTTCCGATGCAGACGGAAAATGATCTGGAGGGAATAAGGGCTTTAGATTTCAGCATTGACAACGACCCTTGTCCTAATGGTGCCCAACTAGAAGGTGACGTATGTTCAAAGTTACATTGCAATGCAGAACACATAATTTGCTCCACTTATAGAAGAACCACCCGCATTCAGCATTGATGATCAGAGCATAGATGATCAGAGAAGATGATCAGAGAAGGTGCAGTTCAATAGTGGTGACCACTATATCGCAGCAAAGCTCAACCCTTTTTGACTACTTCCAGTCAGCCTAATCGAACCTCTCGATTTCGACGAAAAGTCTATTCAAATTCAGCGGAATCTCGCATTAAGGTGATAAGGAATGCCGAGAGGGGAATTTTACTGTTTCTAATTAAGTGACCCTAAACAGTTGTCGGCTTCCTACCCAAAGTCGAAGCGTCGGTCTACCGTGGGAATTCTTCGAGGCCAATGGAAATCGCTAGGAGCTGCTCTCGCGAGGAACGACAGAAACGCTGCCGCTCGAGCGGCATGGCATTGCCTGCCTGCCGAAATGCTCAATGTGCTCAAGAAAACAGTGTCAAAAGAGAGCCAGACTATGTGTCGCAAGTCGGTACTGAAGAAAACATCAGTCAATCACTTGAAAAACCTCACCATGCGACGCATATACGACGAGGTTAAAGCTGAAGCTCCAACCTTTTCCACGCTCCTTGAGGCAGCCTCTGGCCGTTCCTCTCTCTCTCTGATTGACATATCTCCAATCTGCATGGCTTCGTCAATTATCCTAAAAAGCCGGAGTAACAGGATGTCTGCTTTATCTTATATCATCTCCATCCTCCTTCATCACTCAGGAGTGAAGAAATCCACATGCGTCCGTTTGCATCGATTGGGTATCACTATGCATCCTTCATCGCTATCTATACTCTTCCGACGATTGGTTAACGAATACGATAGACCGGTCGTGCAATCAAAACTCAGCCTCGTTCAGAAATCACCTCGATGCACCAAAGATCTTCAAACCGAACCGACAAGTCCGACGGATTGCAATAGCTCCTTGCAGGGTCTTGAAACTACCACAGTCGAAACTGACAGCGACGGCGAGTACTTTGATTGCCTTGACGACAGTGATGACGATGTCGATGAATGTCTACACAATAACTTTCAAGACGATGCTGGCGAGGACAGCGATGATGTTGCTTCTGATCTATCCACAAAGCCAGTTATATACCAAATCACTGGTGACAACGTAGACCTAACCGTGAAGACGAAATACATGACGGTCGCCAAACGTAATAAGTCCTTGCACTGGTTTAATTTAATTGCTACGAATAAGAGGTTTCAAGTACCAGCTGGTCTTGGACGTGACGAGCCGCAGCGTCCTGTTCTGAGCGTCGAAGCAGAAAAATTTGTGTCGAACGAGTCGGACCTGCAAGTACTAAGAGACGAATTTTCCATTCTGGTTGCACGTTGTGTGATACAGTATGTGACAAAGCTACGCGACTTTGCCGACCTCGTTCCTCTTCACATTCGACACGTGAATTCCGCCGCCGCAGCAGAGAAGTCTTTTCAAGTTCCACTGGGGCTTCTAGAAAGCAATGAACAGAAACTTGATGAAATGATTGCAATAGCACGTTTTGTCAATGAACGGTATGTGCCAGATGTCGATGGCGCTGCGGTGACGAAAATCCAATTTGGTGGCGACCAATTAACAACGGAACGAGTTAGGGCAGCTCAGCTTGCGCTGGCGAACGGGAGGACCGATGAAAAGCTTCTTGGCGGTCTTATTCCACACTCTGAAGATTTTCATTGTCACATGAATTTGTGGATTTACTTTTTAGCAAATTTTACGCCGAAAACTCTCATCGCGATCAAGGAACACTCTTTCAGCTGAAAGTGCTACTCGATCGCCCGTAATATTTCGCGCAAAGTTAAGGACATCAATCGTCAACAGCTTTTATCGATGACGTGTTAGACGGCTACATTTTGGGGGCATTTATGCAACTAAACGACATGACGTCAATAGACGATGACGTCGTTCCTCCTGGCTTACCGGATTCGCTGCGGAAAAAGTGGCTATTGGAACGCATAGATGAAGTTTTGTCGACCTTTGTTTACGGAGACCTAGCAGCAGCAATTGACAATCTTCATAAAGACAGCGAAAGTACGACCACCCGATGTACCGTTCGCAGATGTCAAGACGACCGCGCTTACTGCAGCATGCGTGAGGACGTCAGCGTTTCTTGTCGCTGGCACAGCTGCGATGCGCATTTTTTGAACCCTGCCCAGCGAGGAAAACACGAAAAGAACACGCACAGTCTTGTCGTACGCGACGATAATAGCTCAAACGTACGCGCAGCCGCTAATCGCACCGACGACGGCGTTTTGAACTACACCAAGTCTTTCATGAGCATGGCTCTAATTCAACGATCATTTAAAGACGCTTGGAGAGAACTAGACGGACCGCGACTTTTCCGACACTGGAAACTTATGATGCTCTATTTTCGCGCGTCTGGACGTACCAAGTATGCACATGAAGCATTCATATTCTAGGCTTTTCAGTACGCGATTCTGTCGCCAGCAGATGCGTACAGGCAACTCTGTGAAAGAGGCTTCAATCTAGAGGGAGGTGAGGGAAAACACATCCCTCTCGATCTTATGGTTGAGCATAACAACAACTGCGTTAAAGAAATGATTGGTAACCAGGGCGCAAATGTCTCTTTTTCTTCTGCACAGTTAATCAGTCGAATGGCAAAATCAACTAAAGAAATAATAGAAAACTTTGACAAGGGCGCTGCAATTAAACCTGTGTCTGGAAAACACACTCGTGCAGATTCTAAAGACGACATTAAACGTGTCGTTAATTGTTTACTAGAGAACAAGGTCTTCTCTAACATCCATGGACGAAGTCATTCTGCATTTCCAAAATGTAGAGAGACAATTTTGCATAGTATAAGTAAACCGAAGTTATTTACTAGGATAGAACGTTCGAAAAAGGACTGTCATATAAGGCTGGAGTTTAAATCTATAGAATCTTACAAATGAAACATACTACGTATTACTGCTCTAGAGGTTCCAAATCGCTGGTGTCTGTGTCATCAGAATCGCTTGAACACGCAACATCATCTATCTCAGTGCAATACTTTGCAAGGTGTACAGGCATACTAAGTTTTCCACTGGAGCATGTATCACATGTGCATGATCTTCTGCACAAATCGCAACATTTGTGCGGCCGCTGAGTTGCATCCGGTGCGTGGTCAAAAAACGAAAGGAGAACTTGCCGACGACAACCGCTTGATAACCTGATAAATTTCTTCATGCCTGCCCCGATTCCTCTGCTTAGCGAAGGAGAGTGAAGCAAAATTCCGAAACTGTCAGATCCGTCTCTGTCCGCCCGCCCAATGGCTTGGAGATACTCCTCTGCAGTGTCTGGTGAGCCAAAGTTCACAACTGTCCGCACTCCCTTCATATCAATACCCATACCTAGAGCAGAAGTACAAACTACCACTCTGCACGTCCCGTCGTCAGCTTGCAGACTGCTGAATTTCTTCTTTGCTTTCCTCATCTGTGACAGAATGGAACATGTTCACAAGTCTCATCGGTTTGCCAAGTCTTTCTTCATTCGTGCAATATGCATCTGAGCCGAGCATTTCGTGAAGAGTGGCAAAGATAACCCTAGCAAAGACTGATCGTTCGACAATAGATAATTGTTCTAGGCATTAGTTTGCCTACATTTCGTAGCTCTTCGACAAAAGGAACTAGCGTTTCTTCAATGCTCTCTGTCATCTTTTTAACCGCTAGATAGACATTAGGCCAATCATGGCTAAGAAGGATGGACACTGGAGACGCCAAGCCTAGGTGCTTAACTAGTCTCCTGCGTGTTGAAGGCGCAGCTGTTGCAGTTAACGCTACCATCAAGACTTTAAGAGTGGTACGCATCTGACCAACTCGTCCACACCAATACCGAAATGGTTCAACAACACTATTAAGCCCTCCCCTATAAAGTATAATTATTGGCAGCAGAGATTTTTTATTTCGAGAACTAACCACTGAGAAACCGTGTGCGTCTCGTCTACAACGACAGCAAGGGTGGAGGCTGCTATGCTGCCGCTCGTTAGGACCCTCCGTCCCTCGGCCAAGACTCGGGGCTTCCAAAGATTATTGAATATTCTCCGTCTATAGCCACAGCTGCGTCGTCACGGCAGAGAATCGCAGACATTAAGCCGTGCTTTCGTAGGTAAGAAACCTGATCTTCGATTAATGCCCGCAAAGGAGATACGACAAGGACGCAAGGACGCTCTGGAAACGGCGTAGAGTCCGTGGACATCGCTGCCACCGATTGAAGACTCTTTGCGATCAGAGGAAGAAGGAAGTACACCATGGACTTCCCGAAGCCGGTCGGAAACGAGGCGAAAACGTCAGAACCATGCAAAACGTGCTTTATTGCCGTCGACTGGGCATCTTTAAGCTTGGAGATGGAAAAAGCCTCGCAACCACGCCGCAATGCTTCCTCGAAGTCCTAGTCGCTGAAGGAGTAGCATCTACGACGACTCATGGCGATACGCGTGTGCCGTGCGCTACTGAGCGGTTTGAATACGTTTATGCTATGTCCTCGACGCGTCCATGGATAGTCGCGAAGGTGAAAAACTTGCTCGACTAATATCTACGCCACTGGCGAAGTGGAGTCCCTTTTACGGCAGTTTGGTGGCCGTGGGTAATTTCATTAGAGTTATTGCCTGCGTCATAATTCGCGTAGGTCTTTGGCGAATCAGCGATCGAGCAACCGGAGCGGTTGCTCGATCGGTGATTGGTCTATCGTTGGTTTAGGTCCCGTATAGTGCACACACGACTTTGCACAGTTTTCGTCCAGACCCTCTCCAGCACCCCACCCCGCCCACGCATCTTAGCGCGCTGGAGTGGGTCTGGAAATCGAGGCTATCCTTCTAGTGTCTCGGTACTGAGCTTTAGCTTGGCACGGTCAGCCTTAGGAATGTCTTGAATGGACTCCACCGATTCATCCCAGTTACTAAGATAGCCGAGCCGTAAACTGAGCGAGGCTGAACGAAAATATTCGGTAGTCGAGAAGGAGGCCTTGGGACTTGTATGGGCAGTAAATCATTTCCGGGTATTTACTTCAATTACTCACCACTACCCGCTTAAATTGTTAAAATCATTTAAAGACTCAACCGGAAGAATCGCACGTTGGTTAATGATATTGATCGAATATCAATGGAATGTCGAACACAAAAGGGGGCGTGAACACGGACACGCATATGGGCTTTCCAGGCGACGAACGGACGGAGCGGGACCGGAAGAAGCGGGTGTTTACGGAGGACAGCGTGTGGAAGAGCTACTGCCGCCGCTGGCCGAAAGGGCAGCTGAAGGCGTGGAAACAGAAAAAGTGAATGCCGTCTCACTGCGACAAAGATGGTCGATGCGAGAGCTAGCCGGGATGCAGGCCGAAGATCCATTGTTGGGCCGTGTGCAGCAGCTGTTGAAGGACGGAAAAGAACCGCACCCCTCGATGCTACTGCACCGACTTCCGTTGTGGCGACAGCGCTGCCTTCGAACCAATTCTGCTTTCGCCCGAAGTCATTGCAAAAGCTCTACAAGCGTCACCTCGTGGTTCGGCTGCAGATTCCACAGGATGGCGATTTAAAGATTTCAGACGCCTGTCTCGGGGGTGAAACGACACACGATAATTTGATTAAATCGCTCTCGAACTTCGCGACCGGGAAACTGCCGAAATCTGCAGCAGAAATCCTGTCTTCTCGTCTCGTCGCTCTTCGAAAGTCTAATGGAGACGTTTGTCCCGTCGCTATCAGTGAAGCACTCCGCCGCGTGGCTGCAAGAGCAATTTGTCTTCACTCGCGGAACGCATTTGCATCTTACTTTTCGCCGATCCAACACGGCGTCTCTACACCTGGCGGCTCGGAACTCATCCTTCATCACGTCCAAGCGCTCCTCAACCGCAACGCTGACTGGATGCTTTTAAAGACGGACGTGAAAAACGCGTTTAATTCAATTAGTCGTGAAGCTATACGCAGACGTCTCTCAGAAAGCTTTCCGTCGCTAATGCCACATTTTCGCCAAATGTAGGGCCGCTTCAGCTCTCTTTTCTTCCCATTGTCTTCCGGTTTGACATTGCTGTCTTCGGATAAAGGCGTCCACCAAGGAGACCCTTTGGGGCCCGCACTTCTCGCCGTGGGAAACGTCGGTGGACATGCAATGCAGTCATCCAAACGTCGTCATTCCGGCGTATCTCGACGACGTCTTCATATTGGGCACGGAACACGAAGTTTTTGCTGCTTTCTCGGACCTTACGGCGAGGACGGGTTTTATATCCCTGTCGGTCGCTTAACCGCGCCCCCGCATCGAGGTATAACTGTTTGTTACAGCCCTTTCTATCCGCACAGAGCACACAAGAGTGGAGGATGATAACGGGGCAGAGAATGATATAGACGACGACAATATGTACGTCGCAAACTTGGAAAATATACGACAGGAGGAAGAAATCGAAATACCTAATAACCTACTTTAGATAAGCGAAACCAATGTGGAACCTGTCGTAGGAGCTGTTGAACCGCTCTGTAGTGATGGTTTGCATGGAGTTGGTCATTTCATTTCCGCTAGGGATATGTTACGTAGATTGTCGCCAGCGAACGAGCGCGTTCAAGCTCTAACACGGAAAAAGCACAACCATAGAATGCCCAAACTTGCGCGACATGGAAAGAGAACGCTAGTGACGACGTAAAAATAAACTACAGCCATGGAGAACGGCCGAAAGAGGGATGAAACGAGCAAAACAGAGAGAGGAAATAATATCAATAACCTAACACACGCGCGCTAGACGACGCGCAACTGCACAACGGACGCGATAACAGCAACAACGCCAACAAGCTGGCCGCAGCTAGTCCCTAAACGCAAAGCAGCCGAAAATGCGACCCTGGGCACCCGCCGCGCAACACAGGTGTGCGATCTCAATCGCTACTTCGAAGAACGTAACGCGACTCCCGTCCACGATCGCCTTTTCCCTTGTTGTTGCGCTTGCGACGAGCCCAATCGCAGTGCTTTGCCCGATAAGCTCCCAAACAAACGCTGCACACGTGCCGGTAACTGACATAGTCCATCATTGAGGCCGCGGCAAATCGGCAAAGGTTCAGCAGGAGCACCCGCCGGCGACGCGTCGTGAGCCAAACTCCGATCTATCAAGGCGTCCCGCAATGAGCAGCTGGCCTTGACGTGATTCGTGTCCAGGCAGCGAAGGCAGAAAGGCGCGTTGGTGCCGAGAGCAACAAACATCCAGCATTCTTAGTGCTTTTTTGCGCGACAGGGCCGTCGAGGCAAAAGGGTTCGTCTTTTGGTAGTTTGCTCAAAAGGTATTAAGCCATTTTTATATAAGGTTAGGTTATTTATTACCCTAACGCTAACAATAACCCTCCCTACTAACCCAAACCCTCTTCCCTAATCCAAACCCTCTCCACTAACCCTAATTACCAGGGTATCCTAATCCTACCTCACCCAACCAGAGCTTTAACCACTTTCCTCCACCCTTCTTAGGCTGTCGTCTCCTTTCCATGTCCCTTCTCGTCGTCCCTCCTCCCCTTTCTTTTCTCTCTTTTCTTTTCTCCCACACCTCCGCTTCCAACTGCCCGTACAGTGCTTCTCACCATTAATGCCTGGTCGCTCGCTCGCCCTGCGTATGAAGGGCTTGCGGTGCGGGGGCGTGGCCGTGACACGTGATGCTTAACGCGCATCTCGTGACACCCCTGCTCGGCACGCCGCCGAGGCAGGAAGGTGGCCCGAAGGCAAAGCCACCGGCCACGCCCTGCGATCACGCCGGAACGGCGGAACCGGGGGGGGGGGGGGGGGGGGAGAGGAAAACAACGAAGACCGCGTGCGATTCTTGCGTCCTCGTCCGTACAGCGATGTCGCGCCAAAACCGACTGCGCAGGCTCGTTGCGCGACGTCATTAACTGCGGTTAACTCGGTCATTAACCTTCATTAATGCCTGGTCGCTCGCTCGCCCTGCGTATGAAGGGCTTGCGGTGCGGGGGCGTGGCCGTGACACGTGATGCTTAACGCGCATCCCGTGACACCCCCTGCTCGGCACGCCGCCGAGGAAGGAAGGTGGCCCGAAGGCAAAGCCACCGGCCCAAACCAACCACAACTACGCCTGCCGAGAGCACACGCGCGCCGATCCCAAACTATGCACTCACGCCCCGTCGTAGACTGTTTATTTGGATGCGCCCGCCCCGCCCAATGAACTTGACACCTTCGTGATATCCGCCCCCGCCAGTCGAATGTAACGCTTGTACGCATTGCTTTTCCATCTGCCTAACGCTTTGATCTTCTCTTCCGGGCATCCGACGCGCGCCGCCGCCGTCGCAGCGCCAATCTGAAGGCTATGCCCGGAAAAACGATCGGCGTCGAAGCCCCGCCTTCGCAGCACCTCCCGCATTGCGGCTACCAATCGCCGTCGCGTTAGCGGGTCCCCGTTCGGGAACCGGAACAGCGGGCCTTGCCCCGCCCCTCGTAACGCGAGGTATTGTAACAGCGCCGCTACGGGGCACATTCCATCACGAACGCGCCCGAGGAACGCGAACGCTCCTTTTCCCAGTTGATCCGTCTTCGAGAACTTCACTCGGATCCGCGCCCATGACGGATTTTCCCGGTCGTCCACGGCGACGTCCGCGTAGGTCAAGTGCCGTCGCTCGTCGAACTCCTCCGTCGAATTCACGAGAAACTCGGCCGTGCGTAGGCACCCGAAGAATCCGACGCATGTGGCGGCCCATAGCAGCGCGCTTTCGTACCGATCGGTCAGCCCGCGCCACTCCGCCCGCAGCGCGCTCAGCGCCGCCGCGTCGATTGGTAGGCGTTGGTCCCCGCCGCTGCGCCCCTGCTCCGCCTGCTCTCGCTCAATTCCTCGCAGGACCAACGCCAACTGCGGTGGCCGCGGCGTCGTCGGATCCCCCCTTCCGCTTTCCACATGCAGATTCCGAACCGCCGAAAGGTATGCCCTAATCGTCGAAGCCTTGCGACCCTCCGCGAGAGACGAGACAAAAAGACACAACGTGTGTTCGCTTGTAGGTATTGGCGAGAGGGAAACCCTCTCGCAGAACTCCAGATACGCCCTCTGCGCCGACGAGTACGCTCTACGCGTCCCGACGGCCAGACCGTGGCTCATGTATCGCCGACGAGCGACTTCCAACTCGGCGATCCCCAGACGGGGTCCGCTGTCGCCAGTTCGCTGAGCGCCGCCACGATTTTCTCCGGAAGCTCTACCAGTTCCAGCCGCTTTCCCTGCATCACACCCAGTGTTGGCTCGCCTCTCGATAACGCGTCCGCGACTAGGTTCTGGGCTCCCGGCAGATGCTCCGCTCGTATCGTGCAGTTGAACTGAGCCGACGACATCATCAGCGCTCTCAGCAAGCGCAGCAGCGCCCCGTCTCGCGTCGACCCTGCATTGCACGCAGCCACCACCGTGCTGTTGTCCGATTCCAGCCGCACTGTGGAGCCGATCCAGCTTTTTCCCCATAGCAAACAGGCCGCCAACACTGGGTACATTTCCTTCGGGGCTATCGAGCAGCTCTGCCAGGCCGGCGTCCATCGCGCCGCAAATGCCCGCCAAGGCGTGGCAGAAACGAGCACAGCGCCGAAGCCCCACGAACCCGAAGCATCGGTTTGTAGCTGCGCTCGCGGCCGGCCTGTGTTCAGCGCCGACATCAAGCCGATGCCATTCCACTGAGTCGCAAATGCCAACCACCACTCCACGTAGCGACGCGCTTCCTGGCTGACACGCACCCTATGGTGGAGCTCCTTCGGCACGCGAGACAGCTCGATCAGTCGCCGCACGAACGCGCGACCCGGGCGAATAATCGACGCCGCGTGATGAAGCGAGCCAATGAGCGACAAGAGCTCTCGTTTCGTCCACGCTCGCGACCACCGAAGCGAATGCAGCGCCTCCGTGAGCTTTTCCCGCAGTCGTCGCAGCTTCTCGGCCGGCAGGCGCAGCTCGCCGCTCACCGTATCTATTTCTATGCCGAGGAACTCCAGCGTCGTCGCCGGGCCGCCAATTTTTTGCAGCGCCACCGGCAAACCCAGCGTCCGACACGTTTCCAGTGCCCGCCGCTAATTCTCCGCGCATTCCTCCGAGCCTCGCCGACCCAAAAACAAGAAATCGTCCAGGTAATGAAGGCCGCAAGTGACCCCCTTTTCCCGCATGACCCACAGCAGCGCGTCGGCCACGGCCGAGAATATCTTGGGCGCCGAACGCAGCCCAAACGGCAGCGCCGCGTCCAGCCACACCTGCCCCTTCCACTGCACTGCCAGCAGCGGACGGTCCGCCGGATGAACGGGAACCATCCGGTAGGCCGCCTTTAGGTCCAACTTCGCTAGCACGGCTCCGTCCTCCAGTTGCAACGCTAACCGCGCGGCGTCTTCCAGACGGGCATACTGCAGCCCCGCGAGCGCCGAACTCACCCCATCGTTGACGCTGGCTCCCTCTGGTGCCGATAGGTTCACGATGAGTCTCCACTTGCCCGGCTGATGCGGCTTAGGGATCACCCCAAACGGGCTCACGTGGCATACAAGATCTTCCGGCGGGGGACCAACCAGCCGCCGCGCCCGTACCTCGCCGTCCAGATAGGCGTCTACGACTCCGGAATTAGCGTTTGCCGAGCCCATGTTACGACGAGCGCTCCGCAAAGGGCGACCGCGCTGGAAGCCAATGCGAAAACCCTGGGACAACCCCGAGCAAATGTACTGCACAAATTGGCGGTCTGGATGTGACGCTAAGCCGTCGACCCACTGTTCCACCTGGACCGGGGACGACACCGCAGCCAACGCGACCGGCAACGGCGACTCAGACGACTGGTTGCACGCGGCCAATGCCGCTAGATCGTCGCCGTAACGGTACCGTCCGTTTATCACGTTGCACTCCGCGACCGTCACCGCGCCGCCTGCCAACGAAAAGACAAAGCATAAGCACCCCACCGGAGTCGCCTCGCCGTCCCAGGTACCAACACTACACAACAACACACCAACTCCACAAAAAAAAAAGAAAGGACAACAGCAACGACCAACACGCCGCCAGCGCGGCAACACCCGTCTGTGCACTACACGACCCCCTAGGCGCCGCTAGTCTTTTCCTTTAGCCCGCGGAACGCGCGTCACTGAGCGGTCCCGTTTTCGCTCCCCGTCCTCCTCGGCTCCCGGGCACTCGGCCACGCGGTGCCGGCCACCGCACTGCAGGCACTCGTGCCAGAACCGGCAAGCAGCGCCGTAACGACAGCTCTCGCGGTAATTCCAGTCGTAGCACGCCCCTTTTCCCTTCCTGCCGCGACCCGTGCGGCTCCGCTCGTCAGGCTCCGACGACAAGCGCCCCGGGCATTGACTCTCCGTGTGACACCGATCGCCGCAGCTGGCACAGCGCGCCGGCAGCGACGTCCCCGTTGCAGCCGCTTCCGGCCTCATAAACGTACGCGGAAACAACGTGCCGTGCGGGCGAGACCAGTCAAGACCGGGCTGCGCTGCGGCAAGCGTACGGAACCGAACGTCGTACTTGCGCCACCGTTCCGCGGGGAACACGGACGCCTCCTGCAGAATCAGCCTCATGTACCCGAGCATCATCGTCGCGTCGTCGCGATGACGTGAGCACCGAATGATTGTGTACGCCGCGAAGCAAGCGGCCCAACTCGTCAGGTCCGGAACCGGGCGGAGCTTCCTGCGAGTACCCGTAACCAACTCACTCAACGGATTGGCCTCCTTCAGCGTGGCCACCGGGGTGAGGTTCTCCGCCAGAAGCTCCGCCATGTCCACAAACTG
This sequence comes from Oscarella lobularis, assembly GCF_947507565.1. Lineage (NCBI taxonomy): Eukaryota > Metazoa > Porifera > Homoscleromorpha > Homosclerophorida > Oscarellidae > Oscarella > Oscarella lobularis. The sequence goes on from NC_089182.1 coordinate 1,361,342, forward strand.
CTTGGACACAATACGTGCCACCACTTTTCCGGGAATAGCCATGCCTTCGTCCAGGATGAACGGCGCCGGCGTAGCCGCTTCCGCGGAAGCGGCCCCTTTTAGCGCTTCCGCTAGCAGCAACACCGCCCCTTTCTTGCCCTCGTCCGCCGTGCCACCAACTGCCGCCGCAACGTCGGCGGCGACGCCCGTTTCCGCCACCGACGTGCCCGCTTCCCCGTTCGCCACCCGGAGGTCGTCCAAAACTGGGATTTCTCCTAGAGGGAACGCGCCGAACGACCAATTAGCGCCACCGCCCTCCAGGCCAGCCTCGCACCCGGCGTAAGACCCCCAAACTGCCGTGCCCATCGGTCTCCCTCGCCGCCCACCGTCGGCCACCACCAACAATTCGACCACAACACCATGCGTCTGGCTCCCCGGCCAAGCAAGCCGAGTGGCATCGACTTCTTCCGCTCGCCACACCCCCAACGTGCCCGTCCCCGGTACGCGCGTGGGAAAAAAAAGAAACGTCTCGCGACGTGGGAACCCCGCGCCCGCATGGAAGAGACGACGACAACCAACCCAAAAAAGCAAAATCGGTCGCGGCTCTATTGCGCCGCGCAAGCTCGCCCACTTACCGTCTAACGGCGGCTGATTCGCCGCGGCGCGCCCTGGACCGGAATTTCCCTCGTTCGCGGCCCCCGCGGGAACAACTCGCGCCTTGCCAAGCGCTTGCGTAGCCCCGGCCGCCGCTGCCGCCGTGAGAAGCATTTTTAGCTCCGGTTGCCCCATCGTGAACGTCGGTTGAGGCGGCGTGGCCAGCGGCTGCGCGCTGCCAGCGTCCTGGCCGTCGCGGGCCGTCACTACGTCGTTGTCCGTCATCCCGAAGTTGTCGCTTGTCGTACACGTAGAAGTTGAAAGAAAACAACGAAGACCGCGTGCGATTCTCGCGTCCTCGTCCGTACAGCGATGTCGCGCCAAAACCGACTGCGCAGGCTCGTTGCGCGACGTCATTAACTGCGGTTAACTCGGTCATTAACCTTCATTAATTTCCACTCCTTTAAAGTGCGCTAGCTCAGCAACCGATGATCGTACGAGGTTCCCGAAACGACCGCTGGGGTGGGGATGCCCTAATCTACTTAGTGACGTCCTTCTCGTAGTCGTAGAACGTAGTCCTCTTCGTAGCCAATGGGAGGGATTCGCGGCATCATGTGACGTGACGTGTAATTGGATTAGCTCAACCGACCGTTAGGCACAGCGTCCCGTTTCCAAGCGATGGCCTCCTCGCTTTACCTGTTTCTGGTTCTTTCGAAACTATGACCGAGAAACGATTGAAGCGACAGCTGAAATCTATCTACGCTAAACGCGGACGCGATCTCAATGAGCGACTATCCCTTTCGTCGAGACAGGGCGGATTAGAGTCTCTCTCCCACGATGTCGAGGAAACTACCACATCTGCAGGAGACCCTCCTCTTCCTCCGCCTCCACCTCCTCCTCCTCGTCCAGAGTCACCTTCCGGTCACGACTCGGATTATGAAGAGCTGCCGTTTACAGAAGACGACCTTTTCAACGCTTCAGTGCATTGGGTCCAATCGCGACCCTTAGACGATTTGAAAATGATTTCTTTGGTTCTTTACGAATTCTTCAGACAAGAAATCAATCTTGGAATTAAAAACAGGTGTATTCTAATTTTTAAACTAATAAATTGCATGAAAAAAGGGATAGCAACATAGTGAAGGTCATCGATCGATCGATCATACCTGCACTTGAAATCAGGTGATTTTTTTTCAGAACCGCGTAGTACGTTCTCGTGGCATTAGAGAGTAAAGAGCAGATACTGAAGAGACCGTCAGCTGACAGAAAAAAAAAAATTTCGTCTATTTCACGTGGCTTGTTCCCGAACTAGACCAGGATTTCGATGGAATCATGGATGCTTCGAGTCGCACAGTAGAGATCGTCGGACGAACTGCAAGAACCATTCGGGATTGGAAGACGGATTTTGTCGTTAAGCGAGGCGAGTTCTCTCCGTACTTGCGCGGCAAGTATGCTCGCCCTTCATTGATTAGTCAAGAGAATGTTAGGACTAAGGTTTCTAAGTGGGCGCGAGGCAATGCTTGTGTCCGTGGGAGCCCTAATATGACCCTGGCATCCTTTGCACATAATCTTAACACAAATATCATTCCTAAATTAAATCTCCCTTATGGCTTTCCCCGTGCCATTTCCGTTCCCACTGCTTCCCGTTTTCTTCACAATTTAGGTTTTCGACGAGTCAGTGCCAACCGGAAGTCGGTTTATTTTGATGGCCATGAGAGGCCCGACGTTTTGCAAAAAACGACAACAATTTTTGGACTCTCTTTTTCTCTTGCAAACGACACATCAACCGCCACCTCTTCCAGACGACGGACTCCCAGATGTCGCTTATGCTATAGGGCTTATGCATGACGTCACACGCGCGCGTTACTGGGTGGCAAGAACACTAACTTGTTTGGGTGGCAAGCCCGTATTGTCTTTTCCGCTCCCCAATCTTGCAAACCGATCGTAGGTATGGTCTCGCGAAAGCTGAGTCCCTACTATCGAAGTCTACAAGAACCCGCGAAGGGTCGCTACTTAGAGAAACTGGGCATGCTCGGTGTCGATGCCAGCGACCCGTACTCCATGGACGACAAAGGTACGCCTTCCGCTACCACCGTGGAATGGCCCGCCCTAGCTTACGGTGATATCTACAATTTTCTGATTAATTCCACGAGTCGGTTCACGAAGGAATCTCTAAAAGCTTATAAAAGCATGGAGGGGTATAAGTACCTGACTTCCGGTTGGGTGACCGACTTGCGAGTCCTGCAATCTGTCCAATTTTCTTATCACGGCGAAAGTGAGGCACTCGCAGTCGTTGTCAGAGCCGTTTTTGTTGCCGTGGGTTTGTGTCGAAGACGACGGCACCGTTTTATGTGCGCATTGCACTTGCATGGCTGGTCTGGGGGAGGCCTGCTCGCACGTAGCTGCTATTCTCTTTGCCATCGACGTAAGAAACCGAATTGCAGAAGATGCATCGTGCACATCGGTGCCATGCTGGTGGACAGATTTGTCGAGCAAAGATGCTTTGTATGCTCCAACCGCCGAGATCGATTTCACTTCTCCAAAACGGAAATTGTACAATAGCGGGGCAAAGATTCGAGCTGTAGAAGTACCTTGCCAAAAGCCGTCGGCGAACGAGCTTGCTGAATTCTATGAGGAACTTGGCGAGTGCAGTAATTCGTCTATATTGTCTTTACAACCAGCATTTCTTTCGCGTTTTTCATCGCAAAGTGTACCTGCTATTCCGTCTGATCTCTACAAGGAATCTATGACTACGTTACCATACTCTGAACTTGTGGACGTTGGTGAAGACATATTTGATAACATTGACGTTACGGAAGACCAACGTCGTGGGGTATTGATCACGAAGGTCAAGCTCTGGAGCAGTATTACGCACTAAACTCATCGAAGCACATGAATTTTTCAGTATCAAAGTGCGGTTTAATCATCAATCGTCAGTATCCTCACCTCGGCGCGACTCCTGACGCATTGATTTCGTGCGATTGCTGCGGAAAAAACGTAGCCGAAATTAAGTGTCCTTTCCGATGTAAGGAACAATCAATCGCGGAGGTCGCTTCTACGGGAGATTTCTGCTTGAAGGTGTCGCCAGATGGTGATGGTGAACTGTCCCTAGACAAACCCACAGTTATTACTATCAAATGCAACTCCAGATGTTTCTGTCGTCTACGAAGTATGGAGATTTCATCATTTGGGCGCCTGCAGCTTTCCACGTTGAGACAGTCATGTTGGACGAAGATTTCGTCCGTACCGCTATTGAAAGTGTCAACCAATTTTACCGTGTTGGAGTAATGCCTGAACTGTTAGGAAAATGGTTTACGAGGCAAAGACCGACGTCGCGACGAGGTGACGATGAGGGCGACAAAGGCGACCAAGGCGATGAACATTTCTGCTTCTGCAAAAGAGACAACGTTGAGGGAGATATGATAGAGTGCGGAAATGGCACTTGTATCATTCAGTGGTTTCATGTGCGATGCCTACGGATGTCAAAGGTTCCAAAAGGTAAATGGTATTGCCCCGAGTGCCGGCAAAGCAGAAGTTCAAAGAAAAAGACGCTTAGCAAATAGCATCAGACAAACATACTCAAATCATAGGTAAAATTGATTCGCAGCAGTTGCATAATGCACAAGCTATAAAGGCTATTTTGTCTAGAGGACTCACTCCCGATCCGTCGGTACACTTGATGAGATCGATCGGGACAGTGGAGCTGAGAATAGTGTATTTGCCTCGTAGAAGGGAGATTGCTCGCTCAATGTGTATTCGGACGCGCGATAGCTTTCTCGCTAGATCCACATCTTCTTTCGGAAGTTGTTTTCGACACTTAGTAAAAGGCGGTATCTTCAGGACAGCGCCGTAGGATCCGACAGATTGCGCGATATTGAAGCCTCTGTCCGCTAACACTTCATCGCCTGGCAGCAGCTTTCGTAAAATTCCACATTGCTCAGTCAAATATTTATCTGACGTTCTGCCGCCCCAGCCTTTAGAGATGAATGTGATGACTCCGGTAGGACAAACCGATATTAAAAATTTTACTGTTTGATGATGCTTATAGTTTGAATACGACTGCGCTTTAGCTTTGAGGTCGCTTGGTCGTTCCGCGAAAACTTCAAAACAGTCAATGATGGCGATGCATCGCGGGAATGAGCTCTTGATTTGCCGTGGAAGCACTTGACGCAAAATTTCCTGATCAGGCCATTGCACGAGAGGACTCAATCGAATGTACAAGATATTAATCCATCTATGAAAGTATCGGCCAAATGTTGTCTGGTCAACATTCAGTCTGTAAGCAATATCCTGTTGCGTCAAATTCAGCCGCAGTTTGGCGAGAACGGCGACAAACTGAGTAAATAGAGGAACGGCATACGTTGACGAATTTGCCCCGAGGGAACGAGACGCCAATTTAAACACGGCCTGGAGATGCGTATAAGACGGCAATCCTGTATAAAATTTAACTCTGTCGTCGTCAATGCTGAGACGTTCTTGCGAGAAGTCGGACACTGCAGAGTCTTTGAGGATATGCATTTCTTGCCGGATTTGACTGCACTCTTCCTGGGCTGATTGAACGTCCTCGCCAGATACATCAGTCTGAGTTGCAACCGAGATACGTTCTGCGTTCAAGTCGTCGACAGTTGCGCCCAATTTCAACAATGCGGAGGCGGCGCGTTGTGCCTCTTCTGCAGCTTCTACCGCAGCCGCTCTGGAACGGGTGAACGCACGCTCTCTTTGGCCTCGACGCCACGCTTCATTCCACATCTGTCGTCGAACTCTCCTTTCCTCCAAGACAGGGAACTGCGCGGCAGCGTTGCGCAGCCGCGCTTCTGTAGATGAGACGCGACGCTCGTATGAAAGGACATTCGCCTCTTTCGCGGCCTTCACAGGGCTAGACGTGAATGTGAAGACAGTAGGAACATAATCGGGCGAAAGCGGATCTTTTGAACGCTTGCCCGAAACGAAATGACGAGAGCAGACGTAGGTGTGTCGAGTTGGTTCCCAACGAACACGTCGTATGGCCGCCAACCAGCGTTGTCGCAACTCTGCACGTGGAAACCTATAGAAGCTCAGAGAGGTTCCAGGGATGCAGCGCGACGTGCAGTTCACTGCGCAACAGGACTTCACCATGCCACCCACCCAAGGCGTCTACAATCGGTCACGTGCTCTTGTGACGTCAGGTGCATAAGCTCTATAGGTAAGAAATAATAAAAAATATTTCATTATTTTTACTTGCAGTGTTTTAGGTCATCAGACGGCTGCGAAAAAGCTCGTGACTCTGTACCATGACGAATCCTCGTTCCAGTCCAATGACGATCAAGGCATGATGTGGGCCCAACCGGATCAGACTGCCATCAAACCAAAGGTGATATACTTTCATAAAAATGTGCCAAAAAAACGTGCATTTTAGGGCCGAGCATCAGGACTCATGGTTGCAGATTTCATTGAAGAATACGGTGGCTATCTTAAGATAGATAATGATGACACTATTATTGCAGGTGCACCAAGAGAAGAAGCAAGAAAAGCTATTGAATATGGAGCAAATCGGGATGGCTATTGGACAAGGGACAAATTTTTGGAGCATGTGCAGAAGGCAGTGGACATCGCGGAGAGGAAGTATTCTAGGGATCAATATACTTTTCTTTGGATATTTGACCAAAGGTAAAGAGAAGTTATAAAATTATTTTTATATTCATTAATGCGTTTATTTTAGTTCGAACCATGTTGCCTTTGCAGACGATGCTTTAGTGGCTGGTCGGATGAACGTCAAACCAGGAAACAAGCAGCCCATCATGCGCGACACCTTCTTCAGGGGACAGCCGTTTTCAATGGTGAACGAAGCAGGGGAACCAAAAGGACTAAAGCAGGTGAGATTTTCAAAGACAAATATCTGCAATAATTATGTGCACACTAGGTTCTTATTGAGCGAGGAGTTGACATCACAGGAATGATGAGACCGGAGATTATTGCGGAATTGCGGAAGCATGAGGATTTTGCCAATGAAAAATGCCTCGTTCAAACTTTCATCGAATCAAGGGGACATCATCTAATTTTTCTTTCATAATTTCATAATTTCACTGCGAGCTGAAGTATCAATTTCTAAAATGAAAAAAAACACTCGCAAGAATGTGACGTTTTAGTCCTATTGAGAGAGCATGGGGACAGGCCAAACGCCACACAAGAGCTAAGTGCAATTATAATATAGTCACTTTGAGAAAAACTGTCCCAAAAGGACTTGATCTTGTTTCTCTAGATTTAATAAGAAATTTTTTCCGGAAAGAACGTGAATATCAACAAGCCTATACAAGTGGCGTTCAAGGTCAAAAAAGTAAACGATTAGCATACGGAACTGATCTTGTGTGTAGGCGGTGAAGCAATAGAGACAGCGGTAAAGAAATATAAGTCACACTGGAGAGTTAATGTGACTGTGTGTCACTGATTTTGAGGGAAGCGAGGGAGGGGAAGAGAGGGAGGGGGAGGGACGATGAAAATGTTTGTTGCATGGCCTGTCGATTTCTGTGACTGAGCCTAAAACAATTAGCACCAAAAGCAAACTCTGGCCGTACAACACGGCCATACATACCCAGGCTTTTCTAAAAGCCAAAGAAAATGAAAAGAAAGTCGAACACCAATTGCACATAATTATAACATGAATTTATTAAATAGATTTTTTAAATCTCTAACTTCATCTTCAATTACAAAATTACGGCGGTCTTATCTCCCTTCACCGTCACGCGGACGTCGGCCACACGATTCCTGTAGCTTCCCTACCCTTTGGCATACGGCCCTGTAATGAATTCCCTGCAGGTGTGCACAGTCATTAGAATGGATCTATGAGACTATTGGGAGCTCACCCAGTGGCCGATACGCGTCCGTGCTTTAGATATGGGCCCACGATTGCAGAGTAGTCGCGCTCCAGGTGCCCCATCATCCTCCGACGGCTACCGACTTCCGAATACACGCCCACGGCATTTGGGTCGTGTCGATTGCCCCGTTCCCACTCGAAAACTGCGCCAAGTCATTCGCGAATGTCTTCGAATCTGTTATAGAAGCGCACGCCTGCGACGCTGCAGAAAAATCGCGTTGTTTCCACACCCGGAAGTGAAGTGCGCTAGGCGAAACGACGCCCAATTTTGGAACGCAATATCTCCAAAACAAAGAAGAGTTCAGCAATTTCCTACGATGAAAGTTAGAACGTTTCCTTAAAATGCGTTAGCGCCTATTCGCGAGACCTCGCGTTCGTGCAGTCGCCCACAAAACAGCCGTGAGGAGAGACACTTCGAAGTGACATTTCGACATCTACACGACGATCCCGAGAGAGTCGAACGAAACGCCACTATGAAAAGTTAGATAAGTGCTTCCCCTACAAAAGCTGTTAAGGAAGTTATCCGTGAAGATCGTCTTAGACACTAAAAACAGCGTTTTGAGGTGAGATTGGACTCCGAAGATTATCTGGCCATTGTGACTAAGCCAAAATGTATTTTTCTTAAATAGTACAGTAGAAGAAGCAGGCAGGCAATACAAAAGTGACTACAAAGTCTGAAAAAATTACTCGAACAGGATTTGAATGACGCGCCTTTTAAGCGCGCGCTAGCGGATTGGAAATTTATGGTAAGAAGCACTGTAGAAAAATCCTCTCCCTGCTTGTTCTTTGTAAATCCTTTACTCCACCTGCCCTCCATCCTTGTCCACCCCCTAGATAGGAAGAGGCCAACTTACTTCCTCATATAGTGCACAAAAACAACAAACACAGAGGGAAGTTTATTCCTCCCTGGTTCTATCCTCGCTCATGAGATTTGAGTTCATGACTTAAGATGCTGCATCTATCCTAGCATGTGATCTAGCAAAGGCGAAAGATAATGGCTCCTGGTCAGGCTGTGGATGTGCGAAAAGCCTTTGATACAGTTGATCACGACCTTCTGCTTCGCAAACTCTCCCTTAAGGGTGTTAACGGCATTGCTCACGTCGTACCTGTCGAATAGGTTTCAAGCTGTCCAGGTGGCAGGCTGCTCGTCGCGAAAGTGTCAAATTCGGAGAGGTGTGCCTCAAGGGTCGAAGATCGGTCCGCTTCTATTCAACTTCTTTACGGGCCGGCTGCCGGATTGCATTCGAATCGACAATCCATCATCTTATATGCTAACTGTTAAATGATGCCTGCATATACTCGAGTTAGAATTCGTAGGCTGTAGTCTTGTAACTTCTTTAGTCAGAGGTGGATTCTGTGTCTGGTACAAAGAAAATTTTATGTCTCTGAATGGCCGAAAATCGGAATTTGTCATGGACCCTCAATTTTCGGAAAAATTAGCTGGCTCTCCTTCCGTCAGGATTGGCTCTGAAGTCGTGTCTTCGACCGCTTCGGCTAGATATCTCGGCATTATATTTGATGCTAATCTCAGCTGGAAAGATCGTTTTGTCTGTCATGAGAAAGGGAGGTCGTAATTTGGAAATTTTCTATCGTTGTCATCGTATTCTTTCAGAAAAGGATCGCTTGGCTCTGGTGATTCAGCTGGGTCTCGATTATGGCACTGTTGTCTTGAGTAATGAATCGGCGGGCATCCAAAATCGATTGCTGAGGATTGAAAAGAAGTATTTAAGAGTTCTGGAAGGTCCCACCTACCGTGATCGCACTGATGCAGCAGGTGGCTTGCAACATATCTATTTATAGACGACATATTGGAAAGGTATATCGTCGCGGCGTTCATGTTCCTGAACAATATGAAAAGCCCGCACAACAACGTCGTGCCACCAGAGATTGAAGAGAAGAGGGATAGGAAGCTCCCGTCGTGACGTGACAGCAAGTAGAGCCCGACGACTGCCTGCAGTTGCCCCATGTGTGTTACGGCTTATTGCTCACATATAAACGGCCCGTGAATTGTACCACTGTGACTTTCCGAATATTTTTCCACGGTAATGTACTTTTTAAAATTGTTGAAACAATTTTGGCATACATCTTCTTTGTAATATTCGTTCCTATCCCGAACTTCATCGCGCGAGACTTTTACGTACCTCTTACGGTCGTCGTTCAGCGTTGTACTGATGGCATTCCACGGATTGCCTGTCTACTATTGTCAGCTTCCCTAGTCCTATTTGCGCATCAAAAGAGATTTCCACTGACGTTAGAGCATAAATAGCAATATCCGGGGTTTTTTCATCGCTGGTTTACGTACCAAGTGTGCGTTCCCATCAATGTTAATCGCCTATAGTAGAACTGCTATTTGTACTACTGTCTCTCTCGTTCACGTAACTGGTAGTTGTTTTCTTCTACAGTGCATCGTCGATTATCCGAACGTCGATTATTAGTATCGTCGATTATCCGTAATGGCATTTTCTTTCTTACGTAACTGTTACGGCATCGCTTTTAGCGCGCTATTCGAACAACGCTTGCGGCGAGTTTCTCTTTCCTTTGCCAGCTTAGGGGTGTTCGTCTCTCGGATGGTTGGAATCTTGCCCTTGATGGTCTCGTATTGACTTTCCGCCGAGAAGAGGGAAACTTTTTTCATCGAAACTCTATTTTCGGCCTGAGCAACGGCGTGTCCATGGGACACCTGCAGAGAGACGTTGCTGACATTCTCGCTCCTTTATTGGATGCGAAAATGGTGCTGATTAAGGGGTTGGTTTAAACGAGGCTGCCGTTATTTCTTTCAACATTAGAACCTATCATTTCCTTGTCCAGGAAACTCGTTGGAAGACCTTACTCTATGGATGGATCTCGAAGATGGGGATCCCGAGTGTACGATTGCAGATGTTCTATTTTGAGTGGTCACTCTAAATGGACACGTGAGGATTTTCAGAAGGTATACAAAGAAATGTCTGATTCTGGATTTTCTCCAAAATGGGACGAGTATGAAACGTCCGATTACTCATCCGACCATTGGATAGACGGTCTATAACAGCGCGCATATATTGAAATCGTACTCACTTTATTTTGCAGATGTATCATCCAAAAGTAGAGACAGCGAGATGTCAATATCTATTCTGACAGGAAATCCTTGCAGCAATAAAGAAAAGTAAGAGGTAGCTTAAAATTCAAAGCATTCAATCAAGATGGCTGTTATAGAGATTTTTCATTTGATATCTCAAAACGAAAGCGTCCAGCCATGGATCTTGCCAGCGGGAGAGAGACCCACAACAAGCACCCTCACTTTCCTGGTCAAGAAGAACCTTCTCTTCAGAGTCCAGACGAGTTGTCTGTCTCGATTTTGACTGGAAAGCGCGTGTGCACTGATCGTCACGCCGAAGAAAATGAAAATTGAAAATCCTTGGAAAAAAGCTACAGTCCGTATTTGTCTTTAAAAATAATTCTAAATTGTTCTTGCTTTTCTTGAAAATTTGTTTAATCTTGATAAGAGTCATAGGAACTAGGCAGTGAAGACGACATGTTGCGCACGCTAGGTAAGAACTTCGACCAGATTGGGTGCAACCTATTGTTACGTCACGTTCTTTGTCCTTATTTGGACGCCACGTTACGCTTCTTAGTGTGAATCCTCTTCACGCTCGCTAACTGGCGATGGCCTCCAACAGTTCGACCAAGCGCAAAAGGCATGTCTTGTCCATGGACGACAAAGTTCCTGCTGTACATGTATGATTACGGATGGGTGCAGTTTGACTGTTGTCTCAGAAAAATTCGGAATTCCTAAAAGCACCGTCTCCGGCCTTCGAAAAACCGTGAAAAACTGCTAGACTTTCAGCGAAAGACTGCAGAAATAGGCATGGATCGGCCTGCAAAGAGCATGAAAATGGGAAAAATGAAGAGCTTGATGATGCCGTTTTTATGTGGTTCAACCAGAAGAGGCAGCAAGGAATTCCTGTATCTGGGCCTCTACTTTGCGAGAAAGCCCAACAGCTGCACGAAAAAATGGGAAAAACCGATACTTTTCTGGCAACATCAGGATGGCAGACAAAATTCTGTAAAAGATATGGAATTCGCGAGATAAGCCTCCAAGGTGAAAAGGCGTCTGCTGATGAAAAGGCTGCGTGTGAATTTGTTGAGAAGTTCCAAAAATTCATTTCTGAAGAAAAATACTCTTTAAATCAAATTTTTAATTTGGATGAAACAGGCTTACAATTTCGTCTACTTCCTGAGAAAACCCTCCCCGGTGCTTTCGAGAAATCAGCCGCTGGGCGAAAAAGGCCAAGGACAGAGTCACGCTGGCAGCCTGCTCTAACGCGTCGGGTTCCATTTTCTGCCACTCCTCATGATTGGTAAGTCAAATAAACCTCGTTGCTATCGTCAGTTAGATATGAAGCTTCTTCCGTACTTATACCGTGGTCAGAAAAAGGCTTGGATGACTTCCGAGCTTTTTTCTCACTGGTTTCATACTTATTTTGTTGTGAACGTTCGTGAACATCTGCAAGAATTAGGATTTGAAAAGATGGCTGTTTTACTGCTCGACAACTGCTCTGCGCACTTTTGCGAGAAAGAGCTGATGAGCTCAGATGGGAAAATTGTGGTGAAATATTTCCCCCCTAATGTTACCTCAATTATTCAGCCAATGGACCAAGGGGTATTGGAATCCATGAAGCGAAGGGAAAGAAAAAAGCTACTCAGCAAATTTCTGCTCGAGGATGAAGGTGTGCCGATTCCAACATTTCTAAAGACGGTTGATATGAAAGTTGTCGGAGATGTGGTTGCTGCCAGTTGGGATGAAATTACAATGACAACAATAAGAAAGTCGTGGAGAAAAATAATTCCACTTACCCAAGATGAAGACGATTTCGACTCAAATGATGATGATAGTGATGACGACGACGGCGCTGAAGTTTTGGAACTGTCTGAACTGGCTAAGAATTCCAGCGCGCCATTAGACCCAAAAGATATTTTTGATTGGCTTCGCACCCGTGATGGAAACGCGGAAACAGTTCTTACTGACGAAGAAATAATCGCAAAAGTGCAGGAAGGTGAACACGATATTGAACCAGACGAAAGCGACGACTTTCATAACGAAAGGGTGACGATTTCTCATGCGGAGGCCTCTAAAATGTTTGAGGGATGCCTAGCTTGGCTGGAACAGCAGCCTGAGGCAAACGCAAATAATCTCAGAGTTCTGAGAACGCTGCGCGATCTTGCAGACGACAAAAGGATGAAAAGTCTAAAGCAAACAAAAATTGAAAGATTTTTTGCTAAGTAATATTTCTATCTTGTGTGGAAAGCATATGAAAATGTTTGTTTGTGAACGAAATAAATAAAAATCAATAATAAAAACAAAGTAATAAAGATTATTTAACCCGTTACCGATTATTCGTAATATCGATTATCCGTAATGGACCTAGACCAGAGGGGTTCGGATAATCGACGATGCACTGTACTATCTTTCGTTCGCGTGTGTGGGCAATTTTAGTGTACGGGCACGGGTGTTTCTCTAGCGTTCACTGTGGCCCTTTAATCACTGCGCATGCTCTGGTTTTTATGGTCACAATATGGCGACCGAACGTGACACAGCCACTGCCAACCAAAGGAACCTTCACTTTTTACAGGTTACCTACGTGTTTTTCTTACCTGATGCACGCAATGGAAGTATATCGGCAGGGTTTGAGTAGCGAAACAGCCTCTAACGATCTGTTTTCGCTCATTTCTGGACGTCTGCGTATCGGCTGCTACTCTCTTTCGTGCACCAGCTGAGATCTAGCGGAGAGTATCTACTAACAGAAGATTAATCTCGGCACGCGTGAGTGCTTTCCGTGACTTTGTTCTGTTTTTTTCTAGAGAGTTATAAGTGACAAAGTCTTGAGTAGTTTAGCCGTCGTAAACAGACGTCGCCCAGTCCCTGTCCCGAGGAGGCACTACTCAAGGGACCAACAAAAACAAACATTGTAGCTTAATTAAAGCTAGGAAGGAAACTTAAGATAATTTAGCCCCCTTTAGTTCAGTTACTTTAAATTATTTAATTTGTGCTAGTTTTGCTACTGTATAATTATAGACTAAGACAGACAGACAGACAGACGTCTAGACACGGCTGGTTTGCACATCAGTAGCTTCCAGCTTGTCCTTATACGTCGACTCCCCTACCTTCTTTGTTGTTTACCCCTGACGTTCACTTGCGACTTTATCTTTAGTTCAGTATATAAGGCTTGGTTTTTGGTAAATGAAAGACAGACAGTCAGAAAGACAGACAGACAGACAGACAGACCGACAGACAGAGAGACAGACAGACAGACATCTGCACACGCTCTTTCGCCAGTCGTGTCAGTTCGTTTTTTTTGGAGATCATTGCCCGTCCGTCGGATCTCAACGCATGGAAACTCTTCTATCTTCTTCCTCGTCTTCTTCTTTCGCCGAATACTCGCGGTGGGTCATCAGCAATCGACCGTCAATCTCGTTTCGAGCGTTTCTTTCGATTTGAATGGAGGAAGCTCTACGACTGGTCTGCACCGTCTCGCCAGCATACACGACGGCAAGACAGCACGCCAGAGTCGCCATCGTCAGACGAAATCCCTGAGCGGCTAGCTGCCAATGTTGTACGTCACGTCAGTAAAGGCGAGCTGTCACGCGCAGCGAACCTCCTTATAAGCCCGGGTCTCGCTCCCCAGTCGGAGGAATCGTTCCAGAAGCTGGCGCTTAAACATCTTCCATCTTCTGTCATTCCTTCTGATAGCCAAGTTTCATCTGCACCTCTTCAACTCTCAAAGCGACAGGTCAGATCAACGTTGCATCAGCTTGTGAAAGGGTCCGGACCCGGATGCGATGGGTGGAGATTTGAACATTTGCGTCTTTTCTTGGACTCCGACGAGCTAATCGGTCGTTCGGCAGAAGTTTGTAACCTTTTCTATCTGGAGCTGTTCCGGACGCAATAGCAACGTTATTCGCCGGAGCGCGTCTGGTCGGTTTGCGAAAGAACGAAAATGATGTTCGTCCCATTGCCATCGGCGGCGCCATCCGCCGGTTCATTGCCAAAGCATCTGTCGCTGTCATGCAGAAGAAAATATCTACGTTTCTGTCTCCTTTTCAGTTCGGAGTCGCAACTCCAGGAGGTTCTCAAATAATGATCCATCTGCTCCAGTTAAGTGTCTGTCAGCATCCTGCTTGGATAATCGTCAAAACTGACGCCAAGAATGCGTTCAATTCCGTTTCTCGTGCAGCATTTTTGGACAGTGTAGCCGAATATTTTCCTTCTCTCTACCCGTTTCTTTCAAAACTCTACCTGCGACCGCCACAGCTAGCAGTTCGAATGGGTGACAACATCCGCTGTATCAGTTCCACCGAAGGAGTTCAGCAAGGGGACGCTTTTGGTCCCTTTCTCTTTCACTTGCTTTGCAACCGTGTCTCGCCAAGGCAAATGCCAGTTGCGAAGAAGGATTTGTCGCCAGCTACTTAGACGACGCCATTATTGTCGGTCCGCCTGGCGACGTCGAGAAAGCCTTTGGCGTCCTGAAACGGGAGATGTCATCAATCGGTCTCGTCTTGCGTGACGAGAAATGTGAGGCTTTTTCTCAAGTTCCAGTAGAAGATTGGTCACTCCCCATCTCGCTCGTGACGGGAGGGACACTGATTCTTGGCACACCTATCGGTTCGGATGAATTTGTTTCACGTTCTTGTGCCGAAATTGTGTCAAAGGAGAAGTCCCTTCTCAACCGGATCCCGCTTCTTGGCTATCTTCAAGTATCGTCTTTGCTGCTCCGTTACTGTGGCGTATCTAAAATGACTCACCTTCTTCGATCTGTTGCGCCATCACTTATCAGAGATGCAGCCAACGACCGTGATCTCAACGTTCTGCGCTGTTTCGAGTCAATTGTCGGCTTCCAATTAAATTCGATACAAGCACGACAGCTGGAGTTCCGAATCGCACAAGGAGGATTTGGTCTTCAATCAGCCACTCAAAGGAGCCACCAAGCCTTTCTGGGAGCCTGGGCGCTTACTCTTTCGGTTTTACCTCGCCGTCTTCCCTCTCTCATTCCGGATTCATCTATTTTCCTGGAGGCGTCCCCAAGTCTCCTGGATGGCCATGTCCACCACTCGTTAGACGTCCTCCGGAATTCCTATCTGGCAATTTCGGAAACACTTCCCTATTTGTCGTCTCTGGCAGAGCGTCCGTCAAAGCTGCAGTCTCGCCTTACGGGAGTTTCCTCAGCTGCTGACTTTGACGAATTCATTCAGTCATTAAACCGCCGAGACAAGGCGCGTCTCCGGAGTTGTAGTGGCGCCGAAAGCGGCCTGTGGCTAGACGCCGTACGGAGCTCGCAACAATTAATGTTCAGCAATGCTGAGTTTCAGCTTGCGTGCCTTTTGCGGCTTGGGGCGGCCATTCCTGCCATGTGTCAGCTGGATCACTGTGAGCCGAAATGCAACCATGAAGTTGACAACTTCGGCTATCACGTCATGACGTGCCAGTCGAGAGGTGGACCAATTCACCGACACGACGCTATCACCGACGTATGTTTTCAAATGCTCAAGGCAGTCGATCTCCGAGCAAGGAAGGAGGTCCTCCATCAATTTTCCGACAAGAGGCGCGCGGACATTGTCCTATTCGATTGGTCGCAGTCGCGCCCACTTCTGTTAGGTATCTCCGTCATTCATCCGTGGATGGCATCCGTCTTTCCCGCCACATCCAATTCAACCGGCCATGCAGCAGCGGACCGTGACAAGCTGAAGAATACCAAATATCTTACATCCGCCGCTAGCCTTGGGTACGATTTCAAACCCCTATCATTTGAAGTCTTCGGAAGGTGGAGTCCTGTCGTCTCCGAATTTTGTACAACTGTCGCGTCACGCGCCTTCGACGATCATCCAGCAGATAAGGCGGAGTTCCTCCACTACTGGCGTCGTCGACTCTCCGTTTGCATTCAAAGAGAAAATGCCGATATTATTCTGAAGAAACTGTCATCAATACTACGTGCTGATGATTCTGATCCCATTCCCCAACCAGCGGACTCATGTGTCCGTTGGTTCGTCCCGTCGTAGTTCCCTTTATCTAATGTCATGCACACGTATGTAGACTATAAATGTTTATCACTTAGTATATAATGATTGATTGCGTTCTCATAATAAAGACAGGCAGACAGCCTATCAAAGGCATATCGATGGACATACAAAGAGCATTGCTAATCTATAACTTACTTGCACAATCATGCAGTGGTATGGCTGTGTATGTGGTACAGTGGTGGTACTTAAACACCAACTTTAGCCGCTCCAACGGATCTCTTGTGCTGGCATATGTTCGTTGAAGTTTGTTAAAGGCAGCAAGGATTGACTCTGCCCCTTGCTCTCCGTGGAAGGACAAACCAACCTTCCACACCTTAATACACGGTGCCACGTGATCTTCCAAAAAATGAAGCCTTGGGGTTACCGACACAGAAAAATTGCTTCTGTAAAAACATAGGAAGTCTTCAATGGCTAATTCTGCAAAACGGGGGCGATTTTTAATTATTGGACAAACAGCTGAAAGCATTTTACTAAGAATTTCAATTTCTTCTTGCGTCAATTTTCGTGATAGAGAGTAGAGGTCGTGGCAGCCTCGAGACAGTAAAAACGCTCTCTCAAACTTTTCAGCAACAGCTTCTGTCTCCTCTCTGATGGCCCTCGAATAGTCCTTGCTGACATCGCATATAGCTCTGCAAATAGCCTTTATGTTGTTAATTTACAAGATTAAAAGTTAGCTACTGTTTTCTATATTAGTATAAAGTACATTTACCCTGAGGGCTCGGTGAACATGATTTCCAATGAATGTTCCCCCAAAATATGCTTGGCGATCGATTCCACAGTCGGACAGGGACTTGTCCACTGCAGAAAGTAAGTAAAGCACCTTTTTCATGCCTAGTATATATGGACGCTTTTTCTCTCTGTACCGTACTCACGGGTTGTTAACAAAGCGCCGATGCTTATGACTGTCGATTGCAAAGTATTGGGCGCCTAACAACCATAGGCGCTTATTGGCTGTTAGGCGTCCATCGTGATACATAGCGCGCGCTTCATATCTTCAGCCATACATGTCGTCGCTTTTTCTGCCGGTTGGGCGCTCTTTCTACAGTGCAATCCGTGGCGATCAGGTGTATAAGTTTGTATGGACACCGGCTACAGGAGAGCTCCTGTTGGTTGAAAAAGAGGAAGGCAATCCTCACGATCGTTTTGCTGTTGCCGTCGTGAAAGGTGAAGAAATTGTGGGCCATGTCCCGCGTGAAGTGTTTCGAGCTTTCTACCACACGGAAGCACAATCACATGCGAAGTTACCGGCCACAGGCAGCATGGAAACGGCTTGGAAGTTCCCTGTAGATTCACGCTGCACGGAAGACAAAAGCTGATCTCAAGAGTAACAAGATTGCTGCAAGAGCGTGGGACGCCATGTTTGCAGTAGGCGACGGCTCATGCGTACAGACACGTTCTAATTAAACACAGGTAACGGGTATAGGCAGACCACTATTACAGTTCCATTAATAAATAACCGCCAGGGTTTGGAATATGAGTTCTCACTCGTCGTCGATATCACTAGATTCAGGCTGGCAGTCTTCGTGATCTGAGCTTGCTAGCGGATCTTCGTCGCTTGTGTATTCGTCGACACTTGAATCAACCCTGTATTTCTCGATTCTCTCAATACTAATTGCTCGTCTTAGGTGCCATCGACAGCGACCGATATGCCGACCTTCCTAAAACTTTGAATAACGGTCTCCTTTTTAGCTGCAGTTTCTTCCCAGGCGTTTGCAATCCACTTCGTGAGAAGTACACTCCTGACGTTACAGACATCCTACCCTGAACGTAGTCCGTCAGGTTGGCTTGCATATGCGCCGTCGCTTCACGATCTACTGCAGCTTTAAACGGCTTGTTTATTGAGACATCGATTGGCTGCACGAGTGATGTACAGCCGCCTGTAACACCAAAAGCAAACTTACACAGCGAAAAGCCTTAGCGTTGCGATTAACAATTGACTTACCTGGCACGTAAGTCACTTCAGTTTTGCATTCTTCTTTCAACGTCGACTGGATGACATCGGTTTTCTGAGCCCTGTGAAGATCGATCACAAGGTGCATGGGTATCGCAGGCGGGTTTCCAGCACTGTCGAATCCAGAATCGCATCATATTCTCGTCGCACCATGCGTTCTGCTGGAACTGAACCGAAACGCGCTTATCGTACTGCAAATTTTCAGCCAAAGAAATTCTTTTTCCTAAATATTGGACTCCTTGAAGGCAAAATAGAAGCTGTGTTTTTCCTCACCGAGTCCTTTGAATATCACTATCGGTTTCACTCTTGGCTCACCGTCGGCAAAAACAGTCAACTGAACTGTACATTGCCGTTTGTCCAGTCCAGACTGTGCACCCCGTACGGACCCAAACTGATTTGTTGCCGGTGTCGTCATACGTGCTTCCATCGGAGAAGCAGAACGGTAAGGGTGTTTGATCCATATTAGCAATCCGACTTTCCGTCCACTTCCCCAGAGGACCCACGACATCCCCTTTGAGCGACTTTGCCCGAATGCTTCGATGAAACTCCTGTATCAGCGACAGCTTATCTTCTGGTTGTCTTTGGCTAGTGTTTGTTCTCCTTCGTTCACTCTTCTTGAAGCCCGTAAAGCCTTCTGAAAAGGCAAATTGAGCACTGGGAGAAAGCTCGTGAAGAATCTGTTTCGATCGTAGCATAAACCACCACCGTTTCACCTAGGATAACACAGCAAGCTGACGGCATTCCATTGTATCGTCGTCGTACAATTTCTGTTCCATTACAGGGAACTTCGGCGTCCGAGCAAATTTAATTCGTTTGCTACCCTTCCGGCTTTGACGAATCTTATCCTTGTTTAGGATCCATCGCTTCACCGTTTTCGTGTGAACAGAAAAATGCTTGCTTGTTTGACACAGATTCCTGCCGTTGCTCTCATAGAAATTGACGACTTCGAGTTTCACTTCTCTCGCGTAGCTCTTTCTGCTTCGATCCGAGACTCGCAACTCAGCCATGGCGAAAAAACGTTCAGGTGCGGCGCAACGAAAGATAAGACAACGGAAAGCGCGTGCGCAGTCACGTAATTCGCCACGTGTAGTGATTGCAATAGGTGCTTAATATCAAGTAGTACTGACTAGAAAAGTCATCGACGCCTAACAAAGGAAAGCCCTAATAAAAAAGGGCGCTTAACAACCTGTGAGTACGGTAATACATAGAAAGGTGGTTAATAGTCTATAAAATTATTTATCATTACCCATTTCTTAATTTTCTTTTGATAATCAAGAATGGCAACTTGGAGCGATTTTACGTTTTCGCTGTCTTCGTTGTTTTCGACGTCTGCAAGGCAATTCCACGTCAAATTTTGAACACATTGTTCTATTTTTTCTTCAAGGAAAGACGCTTTTTCTTCAGCTGCGCATTGCAGCTGTCTTTCTCGTTGTTCATTTTCGTTCTCGGCCATTTTGAGAATTTTTAATTCTAAGAGAAAATAATTTGCAAAATATCCTCAAGCTTATCTGCAAACTGGGGATAGCAACTTAATAAAAAATAAAAGTAAAATTAGTCGCTAGGAGCAAAATTTACTTGTGTTATTTCACCAGGAAAAAGAGAAGTGATGACGTTGTGGTGGAACTTTGCATTTTTAAAATTTGCGCCAGAGGATTGGAACTCCTCAAAATCAACTTTTAGGTTCTCCAAAGTCCGTTCTGGTAGAAGCCCACGATCATTAACCGTGAAGATCTCGTGCAAAGTATAGAAGCTCTGGCACTCCACTGGGACATTCTCTGCCAGCATGTTTTTGCATCCTATGAAAGTTCCATTCCCGTGCAATGTTGTCAAATTCTGTTTTGATAAAGTTCATGAATAAAAATCAAAGGCAATCTTAAAGATTTTACAGAATTTTCCTTGACAAAGTGTATTAAAAAATATAACTGACCTGTCAACAGCCGACGATGAATCAAAGTTTCCAGAATCTTGAAGGTTCTGCAATGGAAGCTGTCCTTGTAGTTTATTTAGATTATGCGTTCCTGTTAACCTTGAAGAAATCGATTAGGAATCCTGCTCCACCTCTTGGAAATTGTCTTCACCAAGATTCTATTTGCTACAACACGCAATTAGAGTTGTTCGCGAAGCTATTAATAGTACAGCAATGAATTCACGGCAAAACTGATTAGCTCTGTATTTTTCGTATAAAAATTTCTCTCCGCACATTTATCTCAGTGCTTGTTTCTTAGAAATGGCTGAAGAAAAGTGACAATAGTATTTTCACTTCCTCTGTCTGCCCTGATATCGCAAGGTACACCTAGCACAGGCATTACTGTATAATGCAGGCTGTTTTGCTCTTAGACATACCACCAATTGATGTAATGCACTTGAGATAATATCCGGCGATAACTTCGGGATCATTATTCGTCGTCGAAACGTGGAGCCACATTCTACACTCATCTGTCCACTTAATTAAATTCGACTCCTTTGCGCAGCGGCGCTATCGTGTCTGCATCGGCGAGCGATAGCGGACATAACGAAATAGACGCGCCTCTTTGGATACGAAACGACGTGTCCGTCTCGCCTATCTCTCCTAGTGCTACAAGCGAACCGCCCGTCGGACGACGCAGCGACTGTTTTTCCATCGTCGGCGTCAACGACTAAGTCCGAAACTGTGCGTTGCACCAGTCGCTCAAGCGGGTTCTTTTCCGCCGTCGCGCCGTTCCTCTCCGCGTCTCTCTCTCTCTCTCTCTCTGGACAATTTCGCGCTGTGTCCGACGCTTCGACCATAGATATAAGAGAAGGGAGAACAGAA
Organism: Oscarella lobularis; assembly: GCF_947507565.1. NCBI lineage: Eukaryota > Metazoa > Porifera > Homoscleromorpha > Homosclerophorida > Oscarellidae > Oscarella > Oscarella lobularis. The sequence continues at coordinate 1,382,555 of NC_089182.1, forward strand.
ACTCCCGGTATCACGTGATAGTTTACATTGGCTTTAGGGTCCCTTACTGCTCGTCATGCATGTCTCACTGTGTGCCCGTATATCGTTCTCGAAAATTTATTTATCGTCGAGGAGGACTCTATTTTTCCAAACGCTTCAGTTTCGTTTCTCTTCCGTTGAGTGTCTGCATGTCTGTAGTGTAAGGAATACTGCCCGACAGTAGACGGGCGAGTATTGGGCATCCGATCGTTTCGTACCTCGTACTCCTTCCGTGATCATGCTGAGCACTCGATTCCCTGTTTTCACTACACGCAGTGTTCTAAACTACTGCTCACGGGTGGATTTCTATCGTTGTATAGCGTCCATTCGCAGCGGCCTGCGATTTTGCAGCGTCTTAGTGTGAGAGTTATCGTACCTCTTACCGTTTAACGCTTTGTCGAAATTTCTTTGGAAGCGTTGCGTACAGTAGCCGCATCTGTCCTCAGTAGCAGGCGAAATTGCTTGAGTTCTTCTACCGTCCTTGGAAAGGAGGGTCACATCGCAGCGTGAGCGTGGCAATGATTCCGCCGCCACGGTTATTCAGCAGTTTGAGCCTTCCTAATCCATGCCTTCTGTGTAGATTAAAATGCCTAGACGTCTTAGGCTCAGTAGACGTAAGGGGGAGTACGTAAAAAGAAGATAGGACGCGAGAGCAAAACCAGCGTTGACGAAGACTTCAGTTCCCGCCGTATCCAGCATTTTTTTCACCGTCCGAAGTGCTTCGGTGTGACGAGCAGATGGGCTGGGCGTGAGATCCACCTCTAGAAAAGACGCTAGAGCCTTTCGAACGACGGCCATTTGCATGTGCCACGCCTGGTCTAACAAAGAGATAAAGTGACACCCGGGAGTTTCCAATCCACTTCTCTTATATCTATGACATACAAAGCAACGCCGAGTCTCGGCGTGCGTACAGTCGCCCACGTAGGGACCCCACTGGCCACTTCGGAAACAACCGTGGTCGAATTTCTCAACTGTCGGTTTCGCTTCTGCTGTCGCCCTCTCGTTGCGCTTGCCTTTTCCTCGACGAATTTCGTCAGCATCGTTTCTATTCGAGCCATCCTCTCGGGTAAATCTTCGTACACGTCCGGGACGACAGCTGCCGCGCGATGTTCGCGTCCGCGTCGTCCTTTTTCTTAGGGTCCTCCGGCATACACTTCGCGTCCCTCCTCCTGTTCGCGCCTTTCAATGAGATGTAGATCGCCCGCCTTCTCAATCGTCTGCTGGAACATTTCCTTCGGGTTTCGTTCGAGATCGCGGCGAAGACTGCGGCAAACCGCGAACGAAGTGTGGGATCAGCAGTATGGCGCGTGGAATATGCCAAAAGGTTGGGATCGTTAGTTCGGGTTGAGATCGTGAGTTTGGGTTGAGATCGTTAGTTTGGGTTGGGATCGTTAGTTTGGGTTGGGAACGTGAGTTTGGGTTGGGAACGTGAGTTTGGGTTGGGATCGTGAGTTTGGGTTGGGAACGTGAGTTTGGGTTGGGAACGTCAGTTTGGGATGGGATCGCGCGCCCTGGCGTGAGGGGAACTAGACATCACATCGGCTTGAAGGTCTTTGTCGTCTTTTATGCCTGAGAGCGTGTGCGCCAATAATTTCAATACTTTGCATCTGTAATTTTGACAACGACTAATGGCATGCACAACACTACGGTACTTGCAAGGAAGCACAGACAATACGAACGACAGTAACCATATAATCCTTCTAGCAGAAGTACGTATCGTTTCGTCAACATCATGTCAGACCAAAGCCGCCATGATTTTGAAAGGCAAACACGAACTTGTCGCGAAAGATCTCGTAGCTTTCGTACGTAGTTGGTATCGTCAATGTGCTCAGACACGTCTTCGCTGTAGGATATACATCTTCGGCACTGAAGAACAGTGTCGGCGTATTTGTCAATCCGACAACTGGCAGTGCTGCAGCTCCCGTGAAGAACGAAAAGACGTCGCCTATAGCAAGATTGGGTATGCGGCCGCCTAAGAGATAACAGTACTACTTATCGCTGAAAAGTACTTTGAAAACACCTTCTATTTCGTCCAGCAAGTCAAAAAAATTCATGAAAGCTTCTTCTTTCCTTCTCGCTTCTTTGCTCTCTTCTTTGGCGTAAATTTCCTTCCATCAATTTTCTGAGCTTTTCTGCGCAACAGAAATGAATTTCCAAGAATCTCTATATCAGAAACATACTTGCTGTCATTTTCTTCTCTTCATTGAAACAAAGGTAGGCGAACGCACTATCCGTTGACCCACGCACAAACTCGAGAAATCCTGAACAAGTTTGAAGTCAGCGTTAGGAATTTTCTACTATTGTACGTCAACTTGTGCCTGCCAATAATCCATCAGATATCTAAAGAATTCTTCTCTAAGAAACTGCACAGAAGTAGCTTTTCTCGAGTGTTGAATTTTAGTTCGTCCTTACTGTAAGACGTTCATCGTCTGGACTTTTGTATCCCTTCGATCCGGCTTGTCAGCCTTCAAGGATCGTGCATTTAAGCAGTCGAACATTCTGTCGAATACTCGCAAGAACTTCGCCGTCTCCTCTGCACCGTCTATTTTGAAATGATGTAATGCATCGGCGACGCTGGAACTCAAAACCTATTGCACGAAATTTGGCAACAATTACATTCGTCCGCAAATGTATTAAAACACAAACGTACCTGTGCAGCAAGATCCACTCGCATGCGAGAATACAACGTGAGATCCACGTGCTCAAGCTTCAACTTTGGAAGCACGGAAAGTCCGCTTCTGTCTGATGCAATACGGCAACGATCGTATAAATCGCGTATGTGCTTCCATGTCACAAACTTTCCGTTTATCTACGTGGGCCTTAGTCAGCCAAAAATTACTTCTGGTTCCACGTTGGCTCACGATCATCGATCGACGCGAGCTGCGTGGGTACGAGTGCGACAGGCAATTTCGATTTGTTTTTATCAAGTGAGGGACGTCCGAGAAGAATAGCGGTCGCGGCGGATGACTGTATCGATTGAGGACCTTGTATACAACTCCCTCATTTTCCGGGGTCCAGTGCTGCCTGAAGAAAAGACGATTCCTAGCAGCACCATCCGACGTCACGGCGATAACGATGAAGCCACATATTTCCAGTTGTCGAATCGCCTCCCATATTATCGCGTGCAGATCGACAGAGTGAACGCCTAGGAAAACAAGGTGTCACCAGAGCCAAAGTAATTGCAATTTTGCCTGTAGTTGGGAAGTGGGCGTAAGGAAATTTCAAGGACGTCACCAGCCCACGAACTATCAAACCGAGCACGTGCGTCGCGACTGGAATCTTTCCTTCCCGGAACCCAGCCTTAAAATCCGCCAACGTGTTGTTGAACTCGCCAAGATAATCAAGCCCAACAACGTCCCCCGAATGTTTGTCGAAGAAAATATCCTCTCGGACTTTCATCTCGTCGACAAGGAGAACGACGTGCCTCTGGGCCTCTGACAGGAATCCTGTTATATCAAGGAATGGAATGGTTTGATATTAATGTGTGTACATGTGGTTTTGCACGTGCCAGAATACGCACAGCATGCGCGAGACATTCACGCGACCTACGTCACTACGTCGTTACGCGGGCTTTCCTGGCTAAGTGATGTCCAACGCTTGCGATCGGTGCGATCGCTCGTACAAGAGCACAAAAGCTCTCAATCTCCACCGACGAACGGCCCACGACCTCCAGGCCTTCTCCTCGGGCCGGTTTATCTGTCATCTTGGCTGCAAAAACACGTCGTTCCGCCGAGTCGCTGATTTAGTGACCCATTCGGCCAAAGAGCACGAATACGATCTAGGCAAAGCAGATTAAAAGTAATATCGGCCTTCATGTGTCCTTTCTGTAGGCGTGAAAAACGAAAATTTTAAAAATTCTGATGAATTTCTGTTTTGGAAAGCATCTGTCGAGAGCTCCAGCCGATGCCACTATAAAAAGGAGACGTCTGATAAAGGCAAACAGTTACCATGCTCGAGATAATTGACTTTTATTAATACATACTGTGTATAGTGATAAAGGACAAAACCGTGAAGTACTTTGTGTGCAGTGGTGACGTTGAAGCTCAGAAGAACACCTGGAAGAAACGGAAAACCGACCAGAAACGTCCTGGAAAGGCAATGAGGGAGTCGGTGAAAATCAATGGAGTCTGCCTAGCTTGATTGACGGCCACTTTCTCAAAAGAAGGAACTGTTTGAGTTTGGTACCTCCCCCACCACACTGGCCACGACCCAGAAAAGGATTCTTTGGCACATCTTCCTCTGCCAGAAAACATCAAAGAGAAAATTAAAATAAAAGGCTCTCAGGGAGTACCGATTTCTCGCATTATTGAATGTGCACCGTTGATTTTGAAGAGTACCAGTCCTGGGTATACTAATCCATGTACATAATAGATAGATATACAGGAAAGTGTTGGTAATTGAACAAAAAGAGACGGCCAAGAAGAGCTAAAACGACAGCATTACGTGACAAAGCAAGACTGCAGAAATCTCGTTAAGCCATTCGTCGACGTGTCCCTCGGAATCCGGAATCCGGACGACGCTGCATCTTTCCACACTATTGTAAACGAGCTGTCGTCAGAGGAGTACTGTCCAGTGACCATCTACAAACCTTATGGAACTGCTCCCACTGATGAGATGCTAGCCTCTGGGCTCCAGCTCTCTGCTGATTCTCTAGTCTTTGGTCTGATGACCAAGACGCAGAGAGAGGCTCTGATTGACTACGGCAAAACCATTCTGTGCTTAGACAGCACTCACAAAGTGACACAGTATGACAATTTCAAACTGCTGACTCTTATGACCTGTGACCATTATGGAGAAGGTAAGCATACATTAATATTGGTAAATAATGTTCAAACATATTAATTTGGCCGTGGAAAAATACATCACATAATTAATTACAGAATTAATTATTTAATTTAATTTAATTTTTAATTATCTTAATTAAATAATACTAAATTAATAAGTATTTATTACAACAAACCCTTATTATATGCTTACATAGTCTTATTAGTTACATTGATATTAACTATTTTGTTCCAAACCTTTGTTTTGAAGGAGTTGCCGTTGCTTGGTGTATTACCAACAAAGAAACTGTGGAACATTTGACAGCTTTTCTCAGAGCATTCTTGCATTAGTTCATGGCATCACCTTCAGCTGCATTATGACCGATGATGGTATTATCTAAGAAACGTCATAACTGACTTGAAGACTGTCTTCTGTTAGACTGGGCAGTCTCAACAACTATCGGAAGAATTTTTGGGTCTCAAACAAAGCACCTTCTCTGTCGTTGGCACGTTGAACGGTAGAGAGCAGTAGACATTATACAAATTCTGCAGTATCGCCGCGTAGATCCTGGAAAAGAGCCCTGTTTTCAAAAGTCAGTCCTCCTGAGAGAGAAAACATAAGGCTGGTTGACGGCATTAATTGAAGAGACTGACCAGGGCAAATTCCAGCAGCTCCTGACCAATTTCGAGTGTTACTGCCAGACAACTGAACCTGCATTCTTCAAATACTTCCATGCCACCTACAGTAACCGACCTGAAAAATGGGCATTATGCTGCAGGGACTTCGACCACTCAGACACTGACACCAACATGTTTGTGGAGAGGTAGATGAGATATAAATAGTTGCTTGATATCAGTAACACCGCCTCATCAGTTTCCACAACAAACTGAAGCATAACCCATCGTATTTCAACGGACACAGAAACCGTCGGTGTGACGTCCTGTTGAACACATTGCTAAAATTCGAGAAGGATCAGTACTTTGCCATTCTTCAAAAACGGGAGAAAATGAAGGTGAATGCCAAAATGGCAAAGGAAAGTCGTCGTCACAAACGGGGCATGGAAATTCCTTCAGAAAACATCATGGTTAGACATTACACAATATATAAGTACTTCATTTCAATTCTTTTAATGATCCTGCAGTGCGTTCAACCTTATGTGTGGACAGTGAAATCCCAGAGTGGAGTAGAACAGTACGAAGTGAAGAAAGTCGACGATTGTTCTCAGGAGAACTGCAAGACGTCCCGTCTCAAGTGCTGCATAGAAGAGGCCTGCAGATTTCTTTGCAGGGACATGTATACGTGCACTTGCCCTGACTACAAATAGGGTCATCTCTGCAAGCACGTCCACGCCGTCCATCGGATGAACAAAAAGGCTGACGAGAATGAGTGGATGGAACTGGAGAGACTTCTGTCTGAAAATAGAGTAGAAGTGTCACCCCCAGTGTCACCCCCAGTGTCACCCCCAGTGTCACCCCCACCGTTCCAACTCGAAGCTCTCAAGGCACGTAGTGGTAATAAGGCTACATTAATTCCTGAACAATCAGAGAAGCAGATTAATCGTAAGAGGATATTTTTATGCTAACCTCAGTAATTGTATGTGCTATTTAGGAAAATGGCAAAAATTCAAGACAGCATGACGGAATTGGAGCGCCTTGTGCAAAAGTCAACCGTTGGTCCATCTCTGCCATACATTGAGGAGCTCATGGCCTCCGCCGTATCGGTTGCAAAGGCGTCTCAGGCAGCGGAGAGTCAAGCAGATCCTCAACCGTTTCCTGGGAAGAATTTCAGCTCCGACATCGCTTTCCAGAAAGGCAGAAATCAAAGAGGAAAAGAGGGCAAAAACCTTTGAGGTTGAATCTCACAGAACAGTTCTGCTATACACAAATTTATTTGTAAACATAATTATAATTAAAGTAATAATAATAAAAATAAATAATAAAAAATAAATATTAATAGTGAATATTAATGCTAATTAAATATTAACAATTATTATTCTGAATATAGTAATGACAGTAATATAATAATAATGTCATTTTCCTAGGCGACAAAAGACGCAGGCTAAAAGGCCCGCCTTGGAATCATTCTTTCTTGCCAATCCTAAGAAAAATGGTTAGACAAATTAAATGCAATTTTTTGGTTACTATTGAATGCATTTCAGAAGGTGCAAAGGAGAAAAAACTGTCAGGGGGAACCACCTTCTTCTAACGGTTCTTCATCGCCGGTCCTTAATGAGGAAAATGATCGAGGATATGATGAATGGCTACTTGCTACCAGTGCCAGGCTGCCCATCACTGCCTATCCCACAGCTACGCCAAGCGGAAAAGCCGCCTGAGAAACCCACAGGAATCAAAATCCTTCCGCAATGTCTTCGTCTGAAGAACCGTACCGGGAAGGTCGTCATCGGGGACGGAAATTGCCTCTTTCGTGCATTGTCCATTCAACTGTTCAACCACGAACTTCTGTACACTCGCCTGAGGGCAATCCTCGCTCTCTGCCAGAAAGAAAATCCCCAATGGTATTCGGCAATATTGGGAGGACAAGGCAATTTCCTAACTGAACATGTGGCAAAAATGGAGAGAAACGGTACATGGGGCACACAGGTCAGTCAATTATTCCTTTAATTACAGCAAATAAACTTTATATAAGATACTTTAATTAATAATTATTTAACACTTATAATGTTAACCATAAGTACCAAATAATTTCTAAACAGTCTAGTTAGAGTGCGATTTACGTAATATAAGTATGGTTTCGTTTGTAGGTTGAGCTGCAGGCGGCAGCAGATCTCTTTGGAAAGCCTGTGTACGTTGCCTCACCGCATCCTGTGACGAAAGCTTTTGGCTGGATGGTGTTCACTCCGCAAAGCAGCAGTTTCGAGAGCACCACGAAGGAGTTGGTCGCCGGCATCACCCACCTTCACTATACTGTCGACCACATTGAAGTGGCTCACACCGGATGCCATTACGACGCTGTTATGAGCAAAAACGGCGAAAAACTGCCCCAGCCCGACTTACGATTTGGCCAGGAAGGGCCCTCTCACGAATTCGTCGTCAAATGAAGTCTACGCACGTCTTCGCGGCACGACTCGCACGTTTGACGCACATTGCCACGCCTCTTACGTTCATGCTCATGCTTTCTAATAAGGTTATTGCCGTTCCATTCCTTGATATAACAGGATTCCCTCTGACAGTAAGTCTAGCTGTGCCTCGATTATGAGGTGATCATTAGCTTCTTTCTGGAACCCCGGCTTTGCGGTGTAGAAATGCACGTAGTCGCGCAGCGTTCTCTCCGATGGGAGGCGCATAAAACCCGACGTGCGAGCGGCAGTGTAGGCAGCAGACGAAAGCATTTTCAAGTTCAGCGCCCACCTTATCATCATTGGGTGCCAACGCATTCCACGACTTTCGTGAAGTCGTGCCGCCTTCTTCTGTTCTTCCCAAAACAACCGCATATAAGTGAAATCAATTTAAAGCGCAAGGAGTATTATTACACCACATACTGAAAAGATCCAGTGGGAAAATCCTCTTCAATGGCAGACGTTTTCTTGTCTATAATGTCTACCAGGTTGTCGTGTAGACGATCGCTGACAACGCCGCAAGACTCAACGGAATTCACTATCGTCGATGTTAGGGGTCGAATGCGCCTCTGGTCACTCTTCTTCTTTTTAGCCAACTCGAGCAGCTTCTTCGCTCTTTGTGGGGTTTCCAAAGAGGAGTTAGGCCCAAACTTTGACTTTAGCACGGAACTGGAGATGCGCCTCTTCACCATCCAGCTCGCCTCTTCGCACACGCCGAATGTCAAAATAACGCGCGTCAGGATTTCCTGCCTGAACAATGGCGAAAGTAATTACAGTAACTTGGACGTACCAGGGCAGACGTGGAGCGTTTCCACAGTTTCGATCAGCGCGTCCTCTGAATCCGCTAGCATAGCGGGCTTCATCAAAAAACCTCGGACGTAGACGTCGCCTTTTTCAGCAGATGCTATGGGTAATTCTCGTAGGGACTCCTCCTTGGGCAATGTCTGCTTCGATCCGGCTACCGCATTCCCTCACCTAAAAGCGCATGCGCTTATATGCGAATTTGGTAAGCGCATGCGCTTATATCTCGGGCAGAGGCGCATGCGCTTTTAGGCGGGGGACAATCTGCTTCCGCGAGCCATCTTCAAGTCCGAAATGCATCGTCGCTCGTACTCGCTCGAATTCAAGAGAAGGGTCATTCTTTCGCTGGAAGCAAATGGAGGGAACGTGTCGAAGACGGCAAAAGAGCACGGTGTGCATCGCCGTGTTGTCCAGCGATGGAATCAGCAGAAAGAAAGTTTGTCTGACGCCGCTAAATCGCGTGATACGTCTACAAGGAAGCGAAGACGCCTATCTCGTTCAAGTTCAATCGCTTGCAAATTTCCTGATGTCGAGGCGGCCTTGGTTGAATGGATCAAAATGTGTCGAGATGATCGAATCACAGTAGACGGCTCTTTTGTGCTGTTGCCTCACAGGGGCAAAAAGTTCCTCCTAATAGTAGAGAACTTGCAGTGAATTTTGTAGAAGAGTGCGGTAAAGCCTGCGCAGAAAAACGCTACCCCCTCTACGGCATTGCTGAAACGCCACTCTGGTTTGACATGCCAGCAAACCGCACCATTGATTTTCGAGGGGTTAAAACAGTCGCATCAAAAACCACTGGCAAAGAGAAATTTTGCGCTACACTGTCGTGCTCGCTGCGTTTGCTGATGGTAGCAAACTTCCTCCCATGATCATCTTCAAGGGACTAAAAAGAATTCCTAAAGTTCAATTTCCTGCTGGCGTGGTTGTCCAAGTTTCTAAAGGTGGGTCTATGACAACAGAACTTCTTCTTTTCTGGCTTGAAAATGTCTGGAGACGCCGAAAAAACTCACTTTTTCGTTCTCCTGCACTTCTGATACTAGACCGTCATGCTAGTCACCTCCATCGCGATGTTCTCTCAGCTATGTCACAACAGCATCAAACGAGGGCCTTGTTCGTTCCACCTGGCATGACACCAATTCTCCAGCCATGTGACGTGTCATGGAATAAACCCTTCAAAGATGCTATGAGAAGGAAATGGAAGACGTGGCTCGTTGAAGGCGAAAAAGAATACACAAGAGCCGGAAACAGGAGGTCTGCATCCTACAAGCAAGTCGCCGAGTGGGTTGAAGAGTGTTGGAAGGACTTGGATAGCGACATCGTTGCACGGTCGTTTGTGCATTGTGGCATTGTAAAGGTGCCAGAGGAAGAGAACCCTGTTTATCATCATCGCCTTCAGCAAATCATTCTGGACAAGAACCAGACGAAGAGAGCAGTGAAAGCTCAGAGTCAGAAAGCGACTTGGAATTCGAAACTCTGAGCGAATCTGAAGATGATTAGACGCGCACTTTCAAAGTTAGAAACTTTTGCTTTTGATGTGGCAGTGGTCTCCGTAAAATAAAAGGTAAATCAAAATAGCGCATGCGCCTATAAGTGAAATAAACACAGCTAATTACAAAAACTTGAAAAAGACAGTATCTATCTTATAAGCGCATGCGCTTTTATGTGAGGGAATACGGTAAGCAGCACGCAGTCGTCAAGCGCCAGACGATGCCATGAATGGACGCTGCAGCGGAAAGGCATGGCATGATGCAACAGCATCAGCACATGTGTACCTGACATCGACCGTCGAAGGATTTGGGGTTTTGGCAGCTTTCCGAGTTCCTTTTCTTCGAGAGAACCGTAAATGCCGTGGCATACCTACAGTTTAATAAGTGTCACAAAAAGTCCAAAAAGGAGGCGATTGGAAACTTTTTCACGACCGTGACTGCCGCAGTTCGCTACAAACAACATCGACGAAGCGATCAAACTACCAACACCGTGGTGAAATGGATTGGCAACTCGGCTACATGTCCCACCGTTATGCCTGAGAAGCCACGCCTATTCTTAGACAAAAACGGCGGCAAATGGCAATGGCGTCACCGAAACCCTTCTAACCAAGCGCATTACACGCGCCGATGACCTATCTTAACCTCAGTGAAGCGTAGGTGGAGCCCAGAACAATTATGTAGATGTAGGACGTCACCCCGTTTACCGAGTAGGCGTACGCGTGCTTCCATAGCCGCCGGCACTACTTCGGCGTCATTCGAACAACATCTCACCTTTTATAAGAGATAAAGAACGTTCTTGCTTCGGAAGCGATTCTCAGAAAGAAATGAGAGAGGACGAATTCAGTCGAAGTATACGGGACAGGAAGCAAAGGAGCGAGACACAGTTGGAACAAACGCATATACAAAAATCACGTGACAGCGGCTAGTTACCAATCCCTCTTCTCTGCTGTGACTAATAGAAATAAAATTTATTGGTTGAATAAAACAAATTAATTATACCCATCTTTAGAATGAGCAAACAAACAACTCCACCAGCTCATGATACATATTATGAGTTACCTCTTGTTTGCATTGGGCACAATTAAGCGCGAATTGAGAGGAAAGATGGCAAAGTTCCATGAGACAAAATTCCTGACAAGTGGGAGTTGAGAATATCCCTGTCGACCTCCTAAACGACTGGTTGGATTTAATTGAAACCTTTCTCTTAAGTTTGCGGCGCCCCTCCCCATCATTTTGAAGGTAAATAAGTTGATATCAATAACTGCTTAACAGCGAATCGGCCCTTTATGGAACCATGGGCGTTCCAATAGACCAAATTCCTGACAAGTTCGAGTTGTGAGCATCCTTGTCTACCTCCAATAGAAGTAAATAAGTTCATATCAATAACGGTTAAGGAGATAATAGGTGAATCACGGAACCGTCTATGTTCCAGTAGACCAAATTCCTGGCAAGTGCGAGTTGAGAACATCCCTGACTACCTCATAAACGACTGGTACCATTTAATTATGATACGATTTAATTAAAACTTTCTCTTAATGTGTTTCGGCACCGATCTTTCTCACTGTGAAACAATAAATAAGTTGATATAATAACTGTTAGGTGATAAATTGTGGAACTATGTGAGTTCCAGTAAACCAAATTCCTGACAAGTGGAAGTTGATATTATCCCAGTTTACGTCGTAAACGACTGGTTGGATTTAATTGAATTGTTTCTGTTAAGTTTGGGCCCCACCATATCATTTTAAAGAAGTTAATAAATTGAGGCAAACGGTTAGATATAGAATGTACTGGCACACCTTCCCAAGAAGGCCTGCTACTACGTGGACTTTCAGTGGTTAGCAGCATTCCCACGGTGTATTTCGGGGGACTTTCACTAGATGAACGCACAGAGGCACCAGCGGAAGATGAGGCAGATACATCTAAAACGAATATTCAAAGCACGTAAGCAAGATGATGAGAATTAACCTGCGTCGTTTGAATCAGAAGAAGAGCTTCTACTACGTGGACTTTCAGTGGTTGGCACAGAGGCACCATCATCTACATCTAATATTCAAAACACGTAAGCAAGATGATGAGAATAAACCTGCGTCGTTTGAATCAGATGACGAGCCTGAATCCCTTTTAGAACTTTTGGCTATGGACATGTCTAGAATAAAATGCCAGACATGAAAGGAAACGCAACCGAGGCCCCTTTCACCTTCAAAAGTTACTGCCTTCTTCAAACGTCTCCTTCGGTCGGCCATGACTTCAGTCGAAAACAGCGATCGAGAGAGATGTATCGTCTGCGCATGTCTTCGGGCCGCGAGCATACTTCGTGTAGTTGGCGCTAGCGCGCTTTTTATATCAATAGCAAGCAGGAGATAATCTGCGTACCATTGAACCATGTGAGTTCCAGTAGACCAAATTCCTGACTAGTTCGAGTTGAGAACATCCTTTTCTCTCCTATATACTACTTGTTTAAATTTATTGAAAGTTTCTCTTAAGTTTAGAGCCCCTCCTCATCATTTTGAAGACGTAAATAAGTTGATATCAGAAGCGGTTGAGGAGATAATCGGCAATTCATGGAACCATGTGAGTTCCAGTAGACCAAATTCCTTACAAGTGCGAGTTGAGAACATCCCTGACTACCTCCTAAACGACTTGCACTATCTAATTGAAACTTTTCTTAAAAGGTTGGGGCGCCCCTAACCCTCATTATTTAGAAGTATTATCATGGACAAAATCGACGATTTATGGAACCACGTGAGTTCCAGTAGACAAAATTCCTGACAAGTGGGAGTTGAGAATATCCCTGTCGACCTCCTAAACGACTGGTTGGATTTAGTTGTTTTCTTTTAAATTTACAGCGCTCCTCCCCATCATTTTGAAGAAGTAAACAAATGTATATCAATAACGGTTTAGCAGAGAATCGGCGATTCATTGAACCATCTGAGTTCCAATAGACCAAATTCTTGACAAGTTGGAGTGGAGAACATCCTTGTCTACCTCCAATAGTAGTTAATAAATTAACATCAATATTTAAAGACTCAACCGGAAGAATCGCACGCTGGTTAATGATATCGAGCGAATATCAATGGGATGTCAAACACAAAAGGGGGCGTGAACACGGACACGCATATGGGTCTTTCCAGGCGACGAACGGACAGAGCGGGACCGAAAGAAGCGGGTGTCGACGGAGGACAGCGTCTGGAAGAGCTACTGCCGCCGCTGGCCGAAGGGGGAGCTGAAGGCGGGGAAATAGAAAAAGTGAATGCCGTCGCACTGCGACAAAGATGGACGATTCGAGAGCTAGCCGGGATGCAGGCCGAAGATCCATTGTTGGGCCGTGTGCAGCAGCTGTTGAAGGACAGAAAAGAACGCAGACCTCGATGGCGATTTAAAGATTTCAAATGCCTGTCTCGGGGTGAAACGACACACGATAATTTGATTAAATCGCTCTCGAACTTCGCGTACGGGAAACTGCCGAAATCTGCAGCAGAAATCCTGTCTTCTCGTCTCATCGCTGTTCGAAAGGAGACGTTCGTCCCGTCGCCATCGGTGAAGCACTCCGCGGTGTGGCTGCAAGAGCAATTGTCTTCACTCGCGGAACGCATTTGCATCTTACTTTTCGCCGATCCAACACGGCGCCTTTACACCTTGCGGCTCGGAACTCATCCTTCATCACGTCCAAGCGCTGCTCAACCGCAATGCTGACTGGATGCTTTTAAAGACGGACGTGAAAAACGCGTTGAATTCAATTAGTCGTGAAGCTATACGCAGACGTCTCTCAGAAAGCTTTCCGTCGCTAATGCCACATTTTCGCCAAATGTAGGGCCGCTTCAGCTTTCTTTTCTTTCCATTGTCTTCCGGTGTGACATTGCTGTCTTCGGAGGAAGGCGTCCACCAAGGAGACCCCTTGGGGCCGGCACTTTTCGCCGGGGGAAACGTCGGTGGACATGCAATGCAGTCATCCAAACGTCGTCATTCTGGCTTATCTCGACGACGTGTTCATTTTGGGCACGGAACACGAAGTTTTTGCTGCTTTCTCGGACCTTAAGCAGTCAATCGGCGATTTCTGCATCGCCGACAGGAAGTGCGAGATTTTTGCCGTGGCCATCTCCCGCAATCGTCTCCTGTGTCCTGTCAATCGTTCGGAACAACAGTTCTCGGACCTCTCATCGGTCAACCTGAATACATCGACGACTTCTGTTTCCGTCAGTCTTCAAAAAAGGAAGAGATCGGCTCGAAGATAAGCAGTTTGGGAGATCCTCAATGCAGTCTGCTCTTCGGCATTGCTACATAAGGAGTCTCAACCACCTCGGGAGAACTATTCCATCGTCACTTTTTCGCAGAGCTATCGCACAACACAATAACACATCCCTGTCGTCGTTTGAAGAAATTCTTCCAATAAACACCTTTCGAACAAACAATGGCAACAGTTAACGTTGCTAATTAAATTAGGCGGTTTTGGTTTGCCGTTGCTGTCTGACATCACCGACGATGCTTTTCTAGCGGGATGGAGCAGCTCGCTGACAACACTACCGGACCGTTTTTCAAACTCTCTCAGCACCGAAGACCTGCTTTCTCTTCGCTACGTCGAACAATCTCTGAACCTCGCGTTGTCGTCTCTTCAAATCCGTCTTGGCCCATACTTGGAAAAGGCACCAGTCAAAGCTATTTCGGAACTGTCGTCATTTACGGGAAAGCTTCAAAAATCTCTTTGTTTCAAAATTCATCGGTCTTCTGCCGCTGAAGTGTTTTCGCTTCCGCCGACAACCGTGATCTTGCTCGTCTGCGCTCCTGTCGAGGCAGCCAGGCTGGTCGCTGGGTGGCTAAAGCCTAACGATTTTCGATTAGCAGAGTACTTGAGACTGGGCTGTCTCCTCGACATTGCCGTTGCTTGCTTCGACTCTTGCGAGTGCAACTCTGTTATCGACAACCAAGGCTATCACCTCCTAACCTGCAAGCACGGCGGTGGTCCTGTTTGGGCTCACAACAACATCGTCTCCGGCTGGGCAGACTGCGTTGGAGACGCGGGTCATTCCTGAAAGGTGGAACCGCGATTTCGCTATATCTCAATAAAGAGAATCGACCCGATATTGTCGCATGCGGATTCGAAACGGGTGTGTCTATGGACCTTGATATCTCTCTGGCTCATCCTTAGAGCTCCGAAGCGTCACGTCGTTCTGCGGTCGAAGACGGCGCTGCGGCAATCATCCGAGAAGAATCAAAGTTCGAGAAGTACGACGCCAACATTCGGCCGTCAGGCCAAGCCGCAAGATTTTACCCGCTCGTCTTCGAGCACTTCGGTCTCTGGGGAAAGCTGGCAGACGAGTTCTTTAAGGTTTTTCTGACGCACGTCGAGCGCACTGAGAGAAAATTCAAAGGAAAGAGTTTGCCTGCTACTGGAGGCGCCGTCTTTCAGTCCTACTGCAGTGTTGCAATTCGAGGGTTATAACCCACAAACTGTCTCGAATTTCTGGTCTTTTTTCTACTTCAGACTTATTGACGGAGCGCGAACGCCAGTTCAACCTTCGCTAAGACCTTTACAGCTACTATATTCTTTCCCCAGTTAGACGTTGTCTCTAGTGCATGTCACCTTATCTACAGTTTGTTCTCAATTAATCTCTCTCTCGAACAGTTTACGATATAGTATTTTATATTTTGTTAGTCTTGCGACCCTAGCGCAGCTGCGCTTAAAGACAGGTTTTACTGTAATTGCATGCCCACAACTTAAAATCATTTTTACGTAGCTTTTTATGGAAAACCGCACTTCTTTGACTAAAATAATAGAAACGATAGAATAGACCATAGAAAAGAACCACGCGACCACTGATAAAGACATTGGCCACTATTATAGCGGCAATGGCTTGCTCTCCAAACATCAATGGTCGAGCTCCAAGCACCACCTGCCGAACTCATGTCTCATCGAAACGGTTCGACAGTTGCTCGTAAGTTTTGTCTCCTTCGCTGACTTCGTCAAGGCTGAATTGACTTGACAGGCATTAGGCATGAGTCATGATGATAGTGATTAGTCGTATTGCGAAGTATCCACGAGACTGCGTCGAACCGGCGGGCGTGTGGGACCAATTCGGGAAAGAGGAAATTCGACGTGTGCGGCCTTTTCGGAATGTAAGAACGATCAATATTTTAGCGGCAGTCGTCGTCGTCGTTGTCGTCGTCGTCGAAGCGGGAGGCGGAGGAGCAGCAGCCGGTGCGACGGGAGGCGGGGCGAAACCCAGATGGAGGTAGCCTGGGTTTGGTGGTACTTCGGCGATGGTTAGTGGATAGAGCTGGGCCACTTGGTGAATATATTGAATGATGTTCGTCGCTCCCTTTGCAAAACATTCGCCTCCACATGAACATTTCCAGGAAAGATTGTAAGTGGTCATGTTTGGCCCAGCTCTGGAATTGATCTTTTTACGGCGTTCCACGTGCTTTAGTTGGTGTTGGTGTGGACACCGGAGTGTGGGTCTTTGAAGGTCATCGAATTGTTGACCGTCAAATGTTGGTATCCCTAAAGGAGAACGATTGGAATTGCTCCTCAAAAAATTACTGCTTTTTACCTGACGGCCGAGGCAGTGGTACGCTTTTGACATTTCGCTGATGAAGGTTGTTCCTTTTTTTGATTATAGGGAGTGTTTCGCGCGACCTGTTTTCGACGACTTCAAAGAAGAATTTACGACTGCAACGTTCGATGCCTCCAAAGACCCATTCTCCTAATTGACGATAGTCGAGCGCGAGAGGTGTCAAGCGTGAACCTTAGCGTGGGTCGCTGGCGCTGCCGAACAAACAGCCAAGTGACGTGCAGAATTTGTAGCAGCGTTAAATTGGCCTGATCGAACCACGTCCCGATTCGCACCGACCGCTCCTTTTTGCATCTGGAACAGCGCCACAGATAGAGACCTTCGTGACTGATTGCCAGCGTCGCGCTGTCAAGTTACACTACCGCGTTTTACAAATTTCCCGACCCCGTGAGGCTTTTTCACAATTTGGATTTTATCAGCATGCGTCCAGAAAATCTCGCAAAGCTCAATGAGATGGAAGATGAAATTTGATCAAAATTGATGATTGATTTGACTACAAAAAGCAAGCAAACTGCAGGGCAAAGACAAAGGACGCAGTACGCACGTCACCAACATCACCGACGACAAAGAAGAAATACTCACTGCGGTATTACGATGGGCTTGCTTAAAGTTTTCTGCGTCTCCTAATAAAATTGGTGCAAAGAACACAAGAAATGTTAAAAATGCATGTATAACCATTAATATTCCAGCATATAAGTCCTTAACGACCACTCACGGTTCCCCCCGAAAGTGGTCGTTATAGACAGGTGGTCGCTAAAGAAAGAGGGTCTCTTACACCCTGGCCTTAATTAAACAGGTTAGCGCTCGTCTTGTAAAAAAGTCATTTATTATTGAAATGATTTATTGCTCGGCAATGTTTTATAGCCATTTTTAACTAGGCTTGTTGCTATATTTTTGGTCTGGCATTATAGTTATTCCCCGAACACCAGGGCGCGTGCGCGCGCAGGTAGGAGGATCTCTCAACGTGATCAGGCAAAATCTGAAATTGTTATCATGTCTGTCTGTCGGTAACGCTAACGTCGCAATCACTCCTAAGCCAAACACACAGGTGCCTTTATGACATCGCCTGCATTGTAATTTCATACTCTTCCGTAAATTGAACAAAGTGCTACCGAAAAAGTTGAGTCCAAGGAGCCACTCCTGAATTATAGTAGACGTCATCCAGGCTTTTTGATTGCATCTCCACGTCATCCAGGCTTTTTCATTGCATCTCCACACTACAGACAGTTCTGTGAAGTTAATGCCTTTATTTAGGTGGCTCATAACCGGTTTCCTGGAATACCTAAGTGAATGGGAGAAGTGGATAGACTCAAAAGATGTGCTCACCACTGCTGAGAGAACCAGACTTTGCCTTAGCCAGGAAACACTCTTCGGCTGGAAATAACTGGCGAGATCATATTTTGACTAAATTTATTTTACGCACTCTAATTTGTATTTGATAGAGCAATCGTTTGTGAAAATGGTCGGATTCCTATTTTCTTCTGCAAAAGAAGAAAAAACTTACATTCTTTGTGAACGGTTCAGCCAAGATATTTTGGAAAATTACTTTGGCACAATTAGGATGAAAGGGGGTCGTAATTCCAATTGTTCAGCACAAGAGGCACCTCTGCGTCAGTCAGAGTGCAAGGTTCGCAAGCTCAAGTCCCTGTTCGCGGGAACTGCACTCGACAACAAAAAAGGAAGGAGCCTAAAGAAGTTTCAAACTCTCCAGATCCGAAGCGTGCACGTCTCTCAAGTGAAAAGTCGTTTTGAGCTCGTTATATTGCGTACTGTATATGTAATAATTTAGTCAAACTAACTCAGGCTGAAACACGATGCCTTGACACGATGAAAGAAGTTAATGAAATAAAAATAACAAAAACTCTTACACTGCCTTCCCAAGCTTTTCCGAAGCCGCGTCGACTTTGCAGTTTTTCGGTCTTCGGCTGCTTTATACTGCTCAAGCCAAGACGAATACATCGAAAATCCCCTCAAGGTAACCCAGAGAGTAACGACGTCTTGCAGCAAGAGCGACATCTGCTCTTTAGAGCCACTTTCTTCTGCTAATGACGACCACTGTTTCTGGACCTCTGGATCATCATTCTCCTTTGCCGATATAGACGATTTTAGTTGCTGCGGTAGTACTCTCCGAAGTATGAGCTCAAATGAGTAGAAACGTCGATATGTTTCATCGCAGATTTTAAATAAATGACCGCGGTCATTTCTTGAAGCCAAACAGACGTGTACTCAGAGAAGGTATAGGAGTGATCACCATCTGCCTATTCATCTTGCACTCCCATGCTCTGTAGGCAACGAAGAAATTTGGAGACAACATCTTCAGATACACACGAGTTTCATATTTCTTCAAAAGGCGAAAAGGGACAAAGCCAGCAGCATATCTGACAGCATTCTCCTCTTCTGATGTCAAACGTATTGGGGGGGGGGGGGGGGGGGGGGGGGCGCTCGCTATAATTCTCAGCCGCTCGTTCTTTAATCCATTCATCATGTCGTGGTCAAAAAATCTTCTAGCATAAGCTCTGAGATAGGAGCTGATCTGTGACTTTGCAGACGTCCGGGTTCTGCTCGTCGAGAAACTGCCGCCAAAGCGACGGTAGTAGGCCTATACGGAACCAATGAAACTCCGATTGCGCTTTTTCTCGCCATGACCCTATTTGGAAGGTAGGATTGAGTGAAACACCCGCGTAAAGCCGAAACAATGTTTTCGGCCATATAAGTGATTCGTAGGGCTGCCGCAGCTTTGCGCATCCGGGTGTATCTTTCGGACTGCACGGTGGTTACAGTTTCATTGAGCAAAGAGTCTAATGCAGCGCGAAAGACGTCCATCTGTAAGTACAACAGTCCTTGCTTCAACTTACAGGGTCACGTGATGCGTAGTTGCCCATTCCTCTGTCTCTTGGTGTCTGGTGACTAGTCATACAACAGACGGGAAACAAATGTGCAGGTGATGCTTACCGGTAATTGATAATAATATTAATTTTGAACTAGAACACGTAAGGCAAAGTACAGTGGCGTAGCCAGGGGGGGTGCTTTGGGTGCTCGAGCACCCCCTCAAGTTTGCCGAAAATAATTAAACTATTTTTAAATACACTCGAAAATCTTGTCCGGGTTGTCTATCTCATCGCATGCCCGTATCCACTGTCATGTCTTCTCTGCTGTGTTACTTCCGCAAACAGTCAGAGGCTGAGCGAAGCCAAACAAGTCAGTCGCCTGGTCATGGTGAATCTTCGTCACCCTCAACCTCCCCCTCAGACCCCAACGCAGAGTCATCACCTGGCTCAGGGTCAGATTCCCCCTCAGACCCCAACGGAGAGTCATCGCCTGGCTCAGGGTCAGATTCAGAGACTGAGAGCGAAGGAGAATCGGAAGAACGGCCGCCAAAAGTTGCAAGACCGACGACGTATTCAGACATAGCGGATTACGTTGGGAAACGTCTGTCGAGCGAAGAACTATATGCCTTACTGAAGGAAGACAACCTGAAAACTGTCCCAGACGGTTATGTCTTTCCTAAGAACAAAAAAGGTCGATCATTTCAGAAACGCTGGTTGGAGCTGTATAAGTGGCTAGCGTACAGTGAAAGCGAGGACGGCGGATACTGCTTGTTTTGTGTGCTTTTTGGGCGAGACTTTTCCAGTTATCACGGTTGTAAGCAAGGCTGTCTTGCACGTGGTCCCCTGACATCGTTTGGCAAAGCTTTAGAAGTACTCAAAAAGCACACAACAAAGGAGCATCACAAAAGCGCTGCTCTTCGAGCCCACGATTTTCTTCGCGTTATGGACAGAAAGCAGCCGAGTGCCCGGAGTCTGATTAGCAGAGCTCTTTCAGAACGGATAGCGCAAAATCGTCTAGTAGTTGCGTCATTGATCAAAACTGTTGTTCTCTGCGGGAGGCAGTGTTTCGCTCTTCGGGGTCACAGAGACAGTGGTGTCTGCTTAGAAGAATCAGTGGAAGCCAACCCAGGCAACTTCTTAGCTTTGTTGCAGTTTCAAATGGAAGCAGGAGACAAGGTCTTAGCTACGCATGTTTCAAAAGCTGCGAAAAATGGTCGGTATACTTCTCCTCAAGTTCAAAACGAAATCATTGATGTGGTTGGAAGTCAAATAACGAAAAGTATTGTTTCAAAAGTTAACGCCGGTAAATTCTTTACTGTAATAGCAGACGAAGTGACAGACTTGTCAAACAAAGAAATTCTGACTTTGGTTATTCGGTATGTGGAATTGGAAAGCACAACAATTCGCGAAGATTTTGTGTCTTACGTAGAATGTGACACCGGAGTCACAGGAAAATGTCTGGCCGACAAAATCATTTCCTCTCTCACAACGCTTGGGCTAAACCTCAACTATCTGAGAGGCCAAGCCTACGATGGAGCGGGTAACATGGCGGGTGCAGCTAAAGGAGCTGCTGCCCTTATTACTAAACGTCATTGCCTTGCTCTTTATCTACACTGCAGTTCACACTGTCTTAACCTGGCCGTGGTAAAATCTCTGCAAATCGCAAGCATTCGAAATATGATGGGAGTCATTAACAGAACATACGTTTTTTTTGACTCTCATCCCAAAAGGCAGAAATCTCTTGAAAAAGCTATATCAGAGTTTGCACCGGCATCCAAAATTCTCAAATTGAAAGATCTTTGTCGCACAAGATGGGTTCAACGCATAGATGCACTTAATGTCTTTCGATCGCTTCTTTTACCCGTTGTCGCTTGCTTTCAAAGCATTTTTAGCGAAGGACCTTCTCTGTGGTCTTCTGATTCTGTCACCGATGCTAAAAGTCTGGAATTGGCATTATGTAACAGCGAATTTCTTTGCTCAATGATATTGACAAACAATTGCCTAAATTATCTTCAAGGTCTAACAAGCGGTCTACAGGCAGAGGGAAAAGATTTACTGTGTGCTGTAAAAGAAATTGATACAGTTATTGCAACGCTGCAGGAAGTGAGAACCAACTGCTCAAAATATCACCAAATCTGGTTTGAGAAAGTTGTGAGCCTTTCGGAAGCCATAGGCAATGGAGCTGTACAAATGCCAAGAAGATGTGAAAAACAAAGACATCGAGACAATGTTCCAGCGACATCCGCGGAAAAATACTACCTGCGCTCCATAACAATTCCTCTTCTGGATCACCTGATATCAGAATTGAAATCTAGATTTACTCCTCACCACAAAGCCGCTCTACAAGCTTTTGTGTTGGTTCCATCTGTCCTAGTTACTCTTACAGAAGAAGAAGCCCGTTCAAGCGTTCAAAGCCTTGTAGCAATGTATGAAAATGATCTTCCCTCGCCGGAAACGATAGAATCGGAATTCGACTGCTGGCGTACAAAATGGAAGACTGCAAATAAGGAAGAGGAGTTGCCCACATCTCCAATAGCAGCTCTAGAGCACACTTCTCTAATATTTCAAAATATTGCTGTCTTACTTCGAATTGTCTGCGTTTTACCCGTGACATCATGTTCAGCCGAACGCTCTTTCAGTGCCTTAAAGAGATTGAAGAGCCCCCTACGAACAACAATGGCAACAAACCGCCTTACTGCACTATCGCTACTACAGATTCACCGCGACATACCAATTGACGTCGAAAAAGCAGTTGACGATTTTGCGAGGAAGCATCCAAGACGACTTGAACTGAACAGCATTTTAGACAATTAAGCCTACGCACTGTTTTTCGTTAGGGTATAGTCAACTAAAAAAAGGGGCGTGGCCCAAAAATTTTTTCGCGCGCTTCGCGCGCGAACCTTAGCACCTACCTCCGCTTAATCCTGGCTACGCCACTGAAGTATGCTTCTAAATAGCTCTAAAAAGGCGCGCGAGAAAATGGTCGGTTAAAAAATAATTGGCCGGTGCAACTCCCGCCAATCACCGCAGATAGAACCCTGAAGCACCTAAATTCAAAAGAATCGAGTCTGAATTTCAGTCTAAAATTGCAGTTATCGAGTGTTTCTGTGGCTGACATAAAAGTTTCAGTAGGAAGATCATGCCAGATTTTGTTAAAAGAACCTTTCTGGCACGACTACAAAAATAACTCTTATTCATATTTTAGTTTTAATATAAACAAGTTGATCAATTAATATAACTTTCGGTCGCGTTGAATTAGGAATGCCGTCAACGGTGACCGTCGGTTCTGTAACATATTCTAAATCTTACACACTTGAAGTTTCTAAAGAATCAAGAAAGAGATATCGTTATCCACCATCTCAGCGACAAGATAACGATAAATGTTTTCGGAAGTGCATCATGTTACACGCCGACATGGTGCCAACATCTACTACAACGACAGCGTGTCCGACCACTTTTGCTCGCGGAAGCCATGGATGCTGAAGCAGCTCAGCAGTTCGGACCCCTTACCATTATAAATAGAGTGCACGGGGCAATCTCCTGCGAGTGCCAAGGTATTCTCAAACTGTCGTACAATGTGAATTATTTTTGTTCTCCATGTTTTGAGACTTGGTCATGTTCGTGTGTCGAGAGATTGATCCATCTGAGAAAAGACAGAAGGCGAGTGAAACAAAAGTGTATGTAAACAAGTTTCTATATAAAATGTTTGTCATTCCAAAGAATAAAATTACCAATACGTTCGTTTTAATTTTAGGGACCAAATTATCTTTGGCACATGAATGGCTACGATAAATTGAATCCGTATAGATATTATATCCATTGCTTTAACTATGTTTAATAAACTCTGTATTCAACAAAACAAGTCTTAGAAGCGATAGTGGTGCGGAAACGGTAATACTTGCCGTTTTCCAATCATATCTGCACTATAAGGACGTCGACGAGATGCGCGGTAAGCGTAGTTGCTGTACTGCCAGTTGTTGTACCGTATATCTTCGATTATTAGTCCCCCTCGTTTATAAGCCGCCCTCGAATGCAACCTGCCTATTCGACAGAACAAATTAAAAAAAGACGCTACATGCCGCGAATTTTATTCAAATTTTTCTCGTCTGCTAATCGGTATTACCCTCGTTGTCTGCGTACTGCTGTTCTAATTTTCGCTGTGACGTTCCACTACTAAACAAACCCAAATTGACAGCTTCTTTGCACACTTGTAATTGTTCTCAAAAGATACACGTGTACATTTCACTTGCGGAATTACAATGGCGCACTCTAATTTCACTTACCGGACCATTTCGCTTATCGGATCACTCCTAAAATCTTTGGGATCGGATAACCAAGGGTAAGTTAGTCTGTAAGAAAACTTTTTATACTGCATGGTTTTTGTAATTGTTTTAATAGACGTCGTTTCTAAGAGTGAAAGTGAGTTGCTAAGCGAAGGGGAAGGTACGAGTCATTGTAGTACTAGAAGCGATCGCCAAGTAGCTTAATTGGAGGCCAAGCTAAGAAGAGTCTCGGAGGAGAAAGTTTCCGTCATGACTGCATACGCTAATTTTCAGTTACAAGTAAGGAAAGTCTTTTCACCAGACCAGTTAAGAGCTGTTGAACGAGGCAGGGACATGACAGGAATTTCTTTGACGTCGTCGACAATTAAAAGAGCGTTGCAAATACGGTTTTGATGTGGAACAGCAGGCTACAATCTACTGCGTAAGCAACATCAACCGTTGCCTGGATTACTAACAATCCCAACAAAGATGTCGAGGATTTTTTCGGCCGAAGGTTCTGCTTCATATTTTTTAAGCCTTAGCAGCAAAAGGCTTTTTCAATAAACAATTTTAAAACAAACCGGCTGGTCTTGACGAAAGAGAAGTCCCCTCCTTTAACGAGTTCTTTAAGCAATATGACCCCTTTGTCGTCGCTGACAAATCCAAAAAACCAACGAGGTTCGGGTGGTTCAGTTTGCTAGAGAAAATACATTACAAAGTTTAATACTCACAAAGCAGCTACTGACGCCATAATTCTCGCTTTGCCGTCATGATTTTCGTTTGGGTCAAATGCAATGACCTTGGCCGCGTACACCGAACAAGCTATCGACGGTCGATACATGTCGCCAAAAGCGCCGCCTTCCAGTTTTTTTACTCAATGAAATGTTTTCGCGTACCGTATTCCTGAAGATCGAGTGAAAGAGCTTCGCGAAAGCGGGAAAAAGAGTCAAAGACAGCTTGCAGTGATGTTCGGGGTAAGCAAATCGCAGATTCAGCAGGTTTTGAAGCAAAAATCTAAAGTAATGAACGAATACGAGCGAAACAGTAATCCAAAGTTCGAGTCGGGAGCGAATATGAAGACATCGATGAGTTGATCTTTCGCTGTTTTGAACGAGCGCGCGGTAGCGAAACGCCCATGAGTGGGCCAATAATTCAATGTCAAGCAATGGAATTCGCTAAAAATTTAACTTACAAGGTAAATGCTCTACCAATTGAGCTATAAAGGCATGAATCCTGCAACACTTTCCAGTACCGCAGCTATGTTACGACTTACTCATCCTCGTCAAACTTCCGTGATATTAAGCAGGCTTCTATAAAATATTGACCTAAAACATTGTAGTTTATGCCCTAAATTTATAGGCCCTTTTAACACTTTGGGAGCATCCAACTGGGATGAGGTGACGGGCGATTTGTACGAACAAAGGGGAATATAAAGCATCGAACGGTTGGCTAGCACGCTTCAAGAACCGTCAGAACATAGGCTCAAAAATTCGTTTAGGAGCGAGCAAGCGTCGACTGACCGTAGGTGATTGGATTGATCGCCTTTCAGCCATAATTGAAAATTATTACGAGAAAATATCTACAAGATGGACGAGACTGCCTTGTTTTTCCGCACCCTACCAGAAAAAACCTTGGCAGTGAGGGGGACAGACAGTGCTGGGGGGAAGAAGTCGAAAGAGAGACATACCGTCGTTCTGTGCGAGACGCCATTAGTTATCGGCCATTCAAAGAAACCCCGCTGCTTCAAAAATGTTACACTTCATCGATTGCCTGTCAGAGGGAAGTCAAACAAAAAAGCTTGGATGACAGGCGAAATTTTCAGCGTTTGGATCAAACGATTCAATAAAAAATGCTTTCTCAGAATCGACATGTAATTCTCTTCTTAGGCGTCGTCTATCAAAAGTAGTGATTTGCAACTTTCAAATGTGAAAATTCGGTTCTCCCCTGCTAATACAAGGTCGGTCTTACAACCGCTAGACCAAGGCATTATCCAGAACGTGAAATGTCACTATCGTTCTAAAGTACTTCGAGTTGTCCTCTGCAAGATGGAGTCGTCACTTGCGGCATCCGAAATAGCAAAGTCGTTCACCGTTCTTGATGCATGCCTGTGGATAAAATTGTCTTTCAAGCAGCCATTGTACGAAATTAGTTCAGAAAAGCCGGTTTCGATAAACAGCGGGATGAAATTTCAGACCATGAATCAGCTGCCGAGAACGGTGGACGAACAGGTTTTACAGCAGCACATAACTAGTCTTGGCCTTCCACAAAGTGCCGATGCTGCCAATTATATCGCTTTCGACGAGAGCGCACCAACAACTGAGGTTTTGGAAAAGGCTGGGAGAATGACCTGCTGGACGAATTTGTTTCAGAGAGAAATCAAGAATCTTCCGATAAGGATAGTGATTGCGAAGAGCACGAGGATGAAGAAGTGGTAGAGACGAACATCAAATCCATTTCTGAAGCACTTGCTGCCACGGAGAGTCTGAAGCTATTTGCCGTCTCACGAGGCTACAACGAATGTCTTTCGGACTGTGTCTCTCTTGAAAGTAAACTTGAGGAAAAACTGTTTCATTCGCGATTAGAAGGCAGACAAACATCTACAGTATTATGTAATTTGTTGTGCATGAAGAGTCCGTTGAGAGTGACATCGAATAAAAAACACATCGCACGCTACACATTCTCCGTCTAAACTACATTTTTGCCGCCTACACTACATTTTCGGGTGGGCGACCACCTCGCTCTAGCGACCACCTCGCTCTAGCGACCACCTGTTACGTGTCCGAAGGGTGGTCGTTGCAGCAGGGTTCGACTGTAAACGAAATTCAAAGTTTACGTTCTTCTACACAAATGCTTTGGCTCTTACGTAAATGGAAGCACCATAACTCTCGTCGTCCGAAAGTGGGTCGAGTGACTCTCGCAATACGGTTTGGAGACGATGAATTTCTTCGCCACTATTCTCCGGCACAACCACTCCTTGACGTTCTTCGGTTTCCCAGTGTCCATCTGGCAATTGTACGTCTGTGTCAATTCCGAAACTCGATAGCATTTCGTCACTCATGTGGAACAATTCGTCAGTGACAGTTGACCCCGTTTGCCCTCTAATGCATCCCCGCAATCCACAGTTGGTTCGGGCTCCTGTTTCGTTCCGTTGAAAGAGGGTGTGCGTTCCACATCATTGCAGATCTTGTTTGAGGCGAGGGACAATGGTGAAGTGAAAACAAACCATGTCCTTTTCAGAATATATGTCTAAGAGGCCATAAGCAAGAAAAGAGGCGATCGTATATAGAGGTGACCTCAAAGGAAATAGAAATTTCAAATGACAATAAACTAAGTATCTTACTAACCTGATAATAGACGTCTCTCCATAACCGACCTGCCAGTGATTACGCTACCTCGCCCCGGTCGTCTTCGCGGGAGTGAAAGCATCCACTCCGAAACTCACATGTTCTGTCCTCCGCGGTCGCATCGAGCTCTTGACGGAATTCCACGCTTGACGCAAGCTTTCTCAAACGAACGACGAACCGTCTCAGATTTGTTATTTGACGAGCTGGACAAATACGTAATGACCCTGCTATACCCGTCTATTCCGCCATTAATGACAAGTCGCCACCTAAGAATATGCAATGTATATTTGGACATCGCACATACTTATCCACGCTGTAATACTCGACCTAATTAGCTTGTGATTTCCGTCTATGTGCCAAAGGCTGTTAGGTCCGGGCACAGAATACGCTCTTCGGTCAATTGTCATCATCCACCTCGACATCGCTCCAGCGGGATCAATTTCAAAACATAGTCTGCGGATTCTGTAAATAGGAACTTTGATGCCCCTCAGTCTCAACTTGGTGCACACAGCGCGGTAACCACTGTTTGGATTGCATACTTTTTATGTCGGCGATACAGTCAACCGCCGATTATCCCAACCCTTCGGGAATCCGTGTCGTTCGGATAAGCGAAACGTTCGGTTAAGCGAGCCGAATTAATATTCATGCGCAGAAGCCCGTATATATATTGTACCACCAGGAAAACTCTCTATATTCACTGGCTGCGACCAAAATACGTATCAATTTTAGTCTGCTTGAGCGTGTCGATTCTTTTCCAATTCGCGCAAATCTCTCAAAACAGCTGTGGTGTAGGAGGTAGCTTCGGGCTGTTGCTGAAGCCATGTGAGACACTCGTCAAACATGCTCATCGCTCGACTGTGTGAAACGGAACACGGAAGATCAGTTTCTTCCTCTGAATCTGGCTCCGCTTCCGAATCGTCGGCTGGATTGACCGTCGCTTTCACCTTTTCACATATCTCCTCATCAGTAAGGATTTCATGGCCTGGTTCATTAACGCAGCTGTCAAGCCACTCCTGAATGTCGGGCAAGCCCAAATTGAAGCTGTTTCCTGTCAGAAGGGCAACCAGCTCGTCTGCAGCCAAATCGTCGTGGTGAACGGTGTCGTCACCGGGGCCATCTTCTCTTGGCACAAAAAGAATTTTACGCCAGGACTTTCGGAGGGTTTCAGGCGTCACCTCGTCCCATGCTTGAGCAATCAGCTCAATTACCGTCTTCACGTTGATCGTAGATAAGAACTTGCGAACTAAGAACCCTTCTTCCTGTTCGTCTTGGAGCAGCAGATTGCGAAAAATCTTTCTCTGGTACTTTTTCTTCACTTGCACCAGAACGCCCTGATCCATTGGCTGCAAAATTGCCGTAACGTTTGGAGGAAGAAACTTCGTCACAATTTTTCCATCAGCGCTTGTAAGCTCTTCGACTCCTGGATGAGCTGAGCAATTGTCAACTATTAAGACAGCTTTCTGTTCGATGCCCATCTGTTCGAGTGCTTCTTTCACACTGGGCACAAAACAGCGATTGAACCAATTGCCAAATATTTCGCGCGTCATCCAGGCATTCCTCTTCCCGCAGTATAAAGTCGGAAGCGAATCGGTATTGATTCCACGAAAGCACCTGACAACAGTTCATTGAATTAAAAACACTACTCATTGTGTATTGCTTTCGGCACCTTGGTTTCTCTGTTTTTCCGATCACCAAAATAGGCAATTTCATGGAGCCGGAGGCGTTTGAGCAGGCCAATATTGTGACTCTTTCCTTGCTTTTCTTCCATCCACTGGCAGATTTTTCGAAAGCGCCAGCTAGCGTTTTTTGAGGCAGCAACCGAAAGTACAGTGCACTCTCATCGCAGTTGAATACTTGATGGAGGGATAGACCCTCGTCTTCAATAAACTTTTGAAAGCTGGAAGCAAAATCAGCAGCAGCAGCAGAGTCGCTTGACAGTTTTTCACCGTTCAAAGTCAGCCCTCGAATGGCAAACCTTTTGCAAAACCTCTTCAGCCACCCCGAGCTAGCGGAAAATCTTGAGGTGTCCGAGTCTGCTATGATCTGCGACAGCCTCATTGCTTTTTCGCACAGCAGTGGGCCACTAACGGGGGCCCCAGATAATCTTGCCTGCTTAAACCACAGGAAAACCGCCTCGTCGACCTTTTCATTGCTGCCTAACTTCATCACTTTTGTTGGCCTTACAATGCCCATTTCTTCCGTTTTGCGCCGAAATTCAATAATTTTAGAAGCGTTTTTTTCAAATCGCTTACAGTGCTTTTGCCAACTCCAAACTTGCTTGCTACGACGGTCAAACTGCATCCATCGTTCAGCATGCGAACGTGAGCAATAGAAAGGACTAACGTTTGCGATCTGGTTTTGAAGCAGACTCCATTCCGACAAGAAACGTCAACTGCGTTAAATCTAGCCCACGAGGTCAACTATTCTTGCCACGAAACTACACTCAAAACATGTATTAATTGTCCTTTTCTGTAATTTTTCGGTTTTTTCAATCTTCTTCGAAGTCGGTGGTCTGGCCTCCTCAAAGAACAGCCAAGCCAGCGTCCAAGAGATCGGCATAAAGTGAAAGAAATCTCCTTTCATCGCATTTGCTACTAATCCGAATGAGAGTACACTGAGCGTTGTTAACAATTGTGCCCCATTGACGAGTATTTTCCCTAGAATATGGAGCGCCAACAAAAGATCTATAAAAATAATGATTTTAAAAAGCGGCAAACGTAAAGGGATTCTGTACCCCTTCAGCAGCACGCAGCCGTCATCTAAAGCTGGAGAAATGATTCTGGAGACTTCCCTGGCCAAATGACCCATCTGCAGACCTTGGCTCGTAGCTAATATGGCTAAGGGATCGTAGAAGTTTCGGGGCTCGCGAAGGAAAACTATTGGGAGCCCATTTCGAAGCGCCTGCCAGCCTTCGGACACACGCACTCCTCGTATTTAGCAAACAAACGCGATCGTGTTGGACTGCATTCTGTAAGGATGTAATAGCTAACGCGCGCAAAGGTATACTTTTATGTCATTGCATAGCGCGAGTGATAAGCACGTGACCTCCAATCGAGTCCGGATAATCGCCGATTCGGATAATCGGCGTTCCCATAATCGGCGGTTGACTGTATGAGCGGAATGTGAGTCGTCATCAATAGAAGTGAACGTATCTCCGATGTATAGCTGAAACTGTGACATGCGACGTCGAACTGTAGATACGGAAACTTTTAGGAGACGAGCTATTTCGAGAAAAGTAAAATTGTTCTCAATGAAGTATTCCAACTGCTGCTGCGTTATTGAATAAGATGGTCTCCCTCTTCCCAACGTCATCTGACGTTCAGCAGAAAGACACTCTCCTTCAGGCGCTACTCTTGACGAAACTAACCCGATTAGGCACCTAACTGACGCAAGTAAATCCTCAGTGTTTGAAACAGAATGAGAAAGATGCGCAATTCACTGGTATAATGCCCGCAGTCGTGAAATGACGCTATCTCCGAACTCCGGAGTAATTTCTTCGTCCTCGTACCTCTCTACATCTCGGTAAATAAGTTCTAGACGGCGCAAGAGCAAGGTCTTGATCTCTTCCAAAGCCATGTCGTTTTTGATATCAAAACCGACTGCTACGCCTGCTACTTGATTCGTATATTTCATTGCTATATTTTATTCCTATGTTTCATAGCTATGTTTCATAGCTGTCTCATAGCTATGTTTTATTCATAGCTATGAAACATAGCTATGAAACATAGCTATGTTTAGTCAGTGGGCAGAACGTTTCGCTTGCGCTAACAGATGGAATCTGGGAGTTGGACGAAGCGAAGTCGACCGCTCGCCCAACGGCAATGGAATCGAACGCTTCGACAGCGTTCCTCCGGCCGTAAGGTGAGTTTTGGAAGCGATTGGCCGAGTTCGAGAGAAGCGGGCGGCGCGGGAGTTTCCCTTCGGCTCGTCGCTGGCCTCAGAATCGCTCTATATCGTGTTTTTGGCTTTCCTTGGTTGCAAACGCCAGAAAATACGTATGATTCGTTCGTCTCCATGCTATCCACAAATTCAAGGGAAAATTGAGCGGTCACATGAAACATGGAAACAGAAACTTCTTAGCGATACGCTGAGAGCGGAAAGATGCGGAGAAGACCTCTGCTGGGCTGAAAATCTTGTAGTCAGTCTATCAATGTCTTTACAACAGTGTTCCACACAAGAACCTCGGCAATCTCATCCGGCATAAAGTCTTTTTTGGACGGAAGATGACGATGTTCCGGAAACCCTCTGAGGTTGGCAATGATCCGAGAAGCAACAGCGAAGACGGAAACATGGACGACAACGATTATGATGGCGGCGATGCCAACGTCACAGCCTCCGTCAGAAACTGCAGCATGGTAGTCATCGACAACGGCGACGACATGGACGTCATCAACTGCACAAAAAACAAGTCACGATACCGTCTTTTCTTGTGAAGGACAAGCTCCATCGCAACGCTATTGTTCAAGCGGGTTTTGGAGGCTTTTCCAAACACGTTTGCACTGGTATGAGTTTGATCGCCAGCAGCGTAACGGAACTCGCGAATGTCAGCTCGTCCTCTGCTCAGCGAGAGAGTCGATGCTATTATAGTCAATAGTATGGCATTTATCGTCTGTCTCTCCTATTCTATAGCTCCTTTCGTCTAAACCAGTAGGGTTAAAACATAACCGCGAAGCCTAACCAAACCCTAATCAAATCTGTCTTATAGATCGCTACCACGTTGGAAAGATACCGAGCCTAGGCATATAATCGTTAATGATGGCACTAAAGCCGCCTTAGACACTATGAAACGTTATAAGTCGAATTTATACTAAGTAATAGTTATTACCCGGTATGGGATTCATCCTCGTGACACTCTCGGGTACGCCTTGTTAACACCCTCGGCTTCGCCTCGGGTGATAACTCGGCGGCCCTCGGGTGTCACTCGGATAAATCCCATACCGCCCGATTTCACAGGTGATAAGTGACTTATACCGCGTGACTCGCGAATTGACAGGAGGTAATTGATTTACTCCGCGTGACTCGTTGTTGATCTCACTTTTCGCCATGAGCTCAAAGAGGATGGAAGCAGGAGATGACGATGATGATCTGGACGATTTCGTGCTACCGAAGAAGAGGAAGCGCGTGTCCGAAAACGTGCCTGCGCCCGGTCCGACGCTCAGTCGCTTTGCCGAGCCTGTTACGGACGAGCAAGTACGAGAAGCGGAAAAAGGTTACGTTCCGCCGAATACCTCGAAAGCAAACACATGGGCCAAGAGGCTTTTCGCCAACTGGATGGAGGAACGAAATGCGCTCTTGATCGAGAAGGATCGGAAATCAAGCGACATCGGTCCGTTTAACGTTCTCGGCGACGGATCAGACGAGGAGCTTTCAAAATGGATTTCGCGCTTTCTGCTTGAGGTCAGAATTGTGAAAGGCGAAGAATACCCACCTAGTACGCTGAATTGTCTCCTCTGCGTTGCAAAGAGTCGTCCGCGGGACCCGCCCGACAGTTAACTTCTTCCAAGGAGAGAACTTCGTCGGACTAAGAAATGCATTCGACGTCGTTTGTCGGCGTTTGCGCGCAAAGGGAGTAGGAGCAACGAAGAAGTCGACAGCTTCAATTAGAGAAGTGGAGGAGGAGGTCGTCTAGTCGACAGGTGTGATCGGGGTGGACTGTCCCACATCTCCCCTTCGAGCCGTGTTCTTTCTAAATGGAAAGAACTTTTGTCTACGCGGAGGAGACGAGCATAGGACACTTAGCCTCCCTCAATTGGTTCGCGATCCGCGCAATCTTGATAGCCCGGTGAAGTCGTACACCTACACGGGTCGAAAAACAATCCGGGGGCAGAGCTCACCTAAAGGTAGCAAACAAACGCGTTGTTCAACAAGCTATTCCAGAACTAGGCGAGCGATATCATTGCTTCGTTTTGGACACTTATCTTCGAAGATTACCGCGTGACGCACGAGACGACGCGTTCTATTTCAATCCCGTGACAAAGACGCCTACCGATTCTCGCTCACCCTGGTTTTTTGGGCGATGCGTGCTTGGCAAACACGCGTTTAGCACAATGGTTAAGGCAATATGCGCTGAAAGCGGCATCGAGGGCAAGTCGAATCATAGTTTTCGGGTGGCCGGGGCCACTAGGATGTTTACCGCTGGCATTCCTCAAAAAATAATCCAGCAGAGAACTTGTCACCGTTCGTTGAAAGCCTTGCGAGAGTACGAGGGACCGACAGAAGGGCAACTTCGCGAAGTCTCCGGCCTAATCAGCGGCGTTGAAAAGAAAAGCGCTGACATCTGCAACGGCAAGGAAAGAGCGTCAGAGGCGGTGTCATCGCTTAGTTCGATTAGTGGTAACATGACTAATTGCACGTTCAACTTGTACCCGATGGGCTCAAGAACTGCCGAGTCCGCTTCCCTGCGGATGAGGTGGGCGCCGGCTCAGAGCCGTACGACTCCATAACTGCGCAAATCTGAGCTAGAGTGAGCGCCTCAAAATTGATACAGCTTTCTAACATCACAATGCGTAAGTCGAGCAACTAAAAGAGGTGGGCTGCTTGAGAACTCGGAGCGGAATTAGCGTCAATCGAGGTGGCGATAAATCTAGCGAAAACGAACCCGCGCTGAGTTGGAAGTGCATTCGATACTATAATGACAACAACACTAACAGCGTAAAGAATTTGATAATCAAAATACACAATATGAAGTCGGCTTTTGAGAGAAACGGTTGGTGGATAGCGCGCGGTAGAGCACTACCCCCGGCAGCATAAACGCCCGCGCGCAAACTGCTTCCAACGTGGTTGCCTTGATGCAGATTTATATTTTTTGTATGAATGCCAACTCTCCAATGAATTTACCTTCATATGTTCACACTTAGTTGCTTGTTGTAATAGAAACCGTTAAGCTATCTTAATTGAGGTAACGATGCCGCACTTATTGGCCCATTCGCTAATCTAATTCATTGACGTAAAGGTTGCTTGGATGTGGGGCCCTACACGGGAGCGATATCTGCTAACAATGGCAGAATGTAACCGCTGGAAGCGAAAGAAGAAAGACAAAGATCGGATGGAAGCGCTTGGAATGAGAAAAGTCTTGCGGTCGCTGAGGAGTGCGAGGAAGAAGACGAGGCGAGTGGAAGTATGGGACAACGCGTTAGCCTAGACAACAGTCTTAAGGAAAGCGACTTCCATGATTCTGACAGCGAAGATGACACTCTTCACGACGACAACCTTCTTGACGACGAAGAGGACCCACTAACGGAAGAGGACATTTATTCGCTCGCCAAAGAGTGGATTCAAGACCGGGACACAACCTAGAGACGTAGTTAAGGTGGTACTATGGGTAACGCCCACACTTTTGAATCAAATTTCATGTAAAAAATTAAGTTTTTTTACCTTGCTCTTCAAACCTTCCTCTTTCGTTTGCGCCGATTTCCGCGGCTGTGCGACATTACAAGCCAGCTAGAAAAAAGGTGCAATTAGTAGACGTTCTTCCATCTTCCATAAAAAGCGTCCTTTCATCGTTTCCTTGTCATCGCCAATCTTCAGATTCTTCCAAACAGACTTTTCGGTAGCAAGCTGTGTCTCTAGGAGCGTAGAAACTGCATTTGAGCGTCTTTCCGGAGTTCTCTAACGCGCGTCGCATTCTTCGGCAAATACCTGCGTTTTCTTGCTTATTTCCACGTCCTCTCAATCGAAATGGGGCGCAAGTCAAAGTTCAAGAGAGCTGGCTTTCGTGGGACCCAATGGCATTTGATGGATCGGTCCGCTACGAACACTCAAACCAACCCCGAAGCACCTCCCAGTTCCGGGAGTGAACAAGAGGCTATTTCGAACCCATCTGGCGCGGGAATATCGTCGCTGAAGCTCGCAGACGCTCCTACTTTGTGGCCTGGGAAAGGCCCATCGCATACGTCACAGGGTAGCGTCTTGACACGTTTCTCAAGCGCCGATCCACCGACTTACCGCCTAATTGACCTCTTGCAACTGAGTTCGGCACTAACGAGCTTCGCCGTTTGCAGTACGTGCCTGGAAGGCAAAATTGTCCTTTGTGAAGACGAGAAGGAGCACCGAGGATTCGTGTCCAAGATTGTTTTGAAGTGCAATAGCTGCTCGGCGGCGCACTCATTCGCCACGTCTCGCCTTCGCCCTGGGGTTCGGGGACAAAGCTACGACGTCAATCGGCGTATAACACTCGCCGCGATTGGATCAGGAACCAATCGAGCGAGCTTCGTTCGCTTCGCCGGTGTCATGAATATGCCTCCGCCTCCATTGTATGACAGTTGGAACATTCATATTGAAGCACTTTCGGAATCTATGGGGACAGTAATTCAATAAATATTTTCTTTTATTATACGAATACTAAACTCAACCGTTATTAGGTTTTTGAAGAGTCTGTTTGCCAAGCAGTGCAAAGACACCGGAATCGAGTAGGAGCAGGGGAAGACGACATCATCGACGTTGCTGTGTCATTTGACGGCACTTGGGCTCGACGAGGCTTCAGTTCTCTGTACGGTCTTCAGGCGGTTGTTCTCGACGGGTATGTAATCGACTTCAACATTTTTTCATCCTACTGCAGATCGTGCCAAAGAATGGAGGAATTGGGGTAAAATATAATTCATCCACTTATCATTTTCATTGTGCAATAAAACCTTTTAGTATTGACAGAGAGAGTGCAGCATTCCGCGCCTGGATGGATTATCACTCACCCAAGTGCCGTCGAAATTACGAGGGTTCGGCTAAAGCTATGGAAAACAAGGGAGCAGTTGTTCTGTTTTCGAGGTCGATCGAAAAATATAAACTGAGGTAATTTATTACAATAATTCTTACATACCTTTAACAAAAGTGCAGATATACGACGTTTATTGGAGACGGTGACTCCAGCTCATATGAGGCGGTGAAACGAATTTACGGAGAGGAGCATCCAGTCCGGAAGCTTGATTGCTTTGGTCACGTGCATAAGAGGATGGGTGCTCATCTCCGTAAATTCGTTTCTGAAAACAAAAGGATAATTATGGATGATGGAGGACGTGTCAATGGAGCTAATCGCCTCACGCACTTCATGATTGACCAGTAGGTGTAATAGATATTGCTCATAACAAGACTTCTAAGTTTCTTTAGCCTTAGTTCGAACTATGGCTACGCCATAAAGGCTAACGGCGGAGACGTCGAAAAAATGAGAAAGAGCGTGATAGCCTCTCTTTATCACAGTATAATGCCTTATAACAAAAATAAGAAGGCGAGCAAAAAGAGAAAATAAATATAAATTTACTACATACCTTTTTCTTAGGTCAGTTTTCAAAAGCCGTCTCCAGGGCACGCATTTGAGCACGGGCCTACTTGCTGCCCCCAAACGGAAGACGACCAGCACCAGTTTTGCCCCGAAGGGGAAAACTCGTGGTGTTGGTGGCGTCGAGCTCAAGCTGGCGCTACACCTGGGCCGCAAAAAAAAGCGCTGCCTCACGCCTTCTTCCACGAACTCAAGGCCATCTTTGACGTTCTTTCATCTCCAGCGCTGCTGGAAAGCTGCCGAGAAGGTCTAACCCAGAACGACGTAAGTTTGAAATAAAATATTTTATCAGTTTGTACTACATTTACCTGTAGAATGAGTCTTTCCACAACACCCTTTGGGGTTACGTTGACAAAGCAAAGTATAAAGGGCCTGCAATAATAACGGCAGCGGCAAGGCTTGCCGCTTGCCAATTCAATCACGGCTCAAAAGCTTTTGCTCGCGTACTGGAGGTCGCAAAGACGCCAGGTGGAAAGCATTCATTGTCAGCTTTCCAGAGCCTGGATGATGTTCGTATCCGAGCATCAAATATGAAGAACACTAGCGAGTGGAAGAGAGCAAGGGCATCGAGGAAAAAGCGAAAAAAACAGAGGCGGGATCGGCAAGAGCGGCAAGAGGGGGCAACATACGCTCCTGGTGCCTTTGGTACTGTCGCTGAAGGAGCCGCCGATAACGTCCCCGGTCGTCGCACAGCTTCGCGTCGTGGTCAAGGTAAAGGGCGGGCAAGAGGAAGAGGCAGGCGCGGAAGGCAAGGCGAGAATGGCCACGTCAGTGATGACGAAGACGGAGGGAAGATTGGAGATCAAACTGAAGCACAGAGAGGACGGGAGAGAGGCAGAGGCAGGGGTAAAGGAAAAGGAAGGGGAAATGCTAAGCGGCCACTAAAAGGAAGATGGACCTCGAGGAAAAAAAGTAGGCATTTGTTGCGTGCGATCACCGTTTTGTCTCATTCTTTCACTCCATAGGACGCGGTGCCGTTGAGACTGATCTAGACGACGAAACTACTAGTACGGAAGCGTCCGAGAGTGAAAGTGAGTCCAGCGATGAAGATTACGGTCCCGGCCCATCAACTGTAAGCCTTGTTTGACATTCTGGATAGCCCACTTCTTATCTAAGGTAATTGATAGAGCGTAGCTCCATCAACAAGAAGATCAAGTCGGATCAACGCCCAGCGCCATTCTTCACCGTCGAACATGGTAGAAGATACCGAAGCCGTCGAAAAGCAGGCAAACAACCCGAACCCTCCAGCTGTCGTTCAACTAAATCCTTTCGGCGGCGGCGGCGGCGGCGGCGGCGAGAACGACGACGAATTGTTTGAAGCGCTATTTGGAGGCGACGAAAACGACCCCGATTTCGGTGGCTTTAGCATCTCTGAAGAGGATCTTTTGAACCCCGAATTCCAAGCGTTCGATTAGGAGGTCCCCGTGTAATCGATCTGTTTGCGTTTTGTTGCGCGTAGTCTTGCATTCCTGACTAATGAAGTTCACACGTCATGGCTCCCAACTCCGCGACTTGACGCCTTCGCCACGGCTTGCTCCTTTCCCAGTTGTACTGCTCAACGGCCTTCCACAAAAAGAAATCAAACCGATTAGGCACGAAAACGCATTCCCTAAGATAGACGAAAGCGACAGAAGATTTCGCGACCAACATCGATGGCGTAGGCCGATTTTCGTGAAACGGTGCTCGATTAGCCGATTCGGGACTCTCGCTAGAGCTACGGTAGTCTCTAAAACGCATCGGAAACGGGGTAAATGGTCAATACGCATCTTGCGTTGACTCATTTTGGATCTCGAAGATGGACGAAAAAGCGACGTACTCGCCCCTCAACTTTGGGAGCCATTATGTAGAGAAGTCCAAAATGGCCGACATCGCGGTAATCGGTGGCTATTTTTCCTTCGGTTTGCCCTACAACGATGCCATTCTCTCCTAGAAGATAGAAGACACTGCATTGATATCAACATGTTGCTTCGACTAAAGAATCGGGCCAAGGAAAGCCAAATCAAGAATTTCGAATCCTCCGACGAAACGGAACAGTCAAAAGTTGGTCGTAAAATTCTTTTGAGCAATAGCTCTTTAGGAACTATCACTGGAAAGACCATTTTCGAAGCGATTGCAGATGTACGACGAACAGGTACGCTAGATTTCGGTCATACTCATATCTAACGGTCGTTTTTGAATTTTTTTGTTCGAATTTGGCTGGTTTCTTTGGAAATCGGTAAGATGCAAGAAGGTGAGGACGGTCTAAGGTGCACCGTAAGCAATGCATGATAGTCCAAAAACTTTATTTCATATGTTTTTAAAAGGGGGCGGAATATTCATAATGCCACCTTAAATCATCTTTCGTCGGAAGCTGTCGACAATAAGGATCTATCACGTCTCCGTTCGTGCCAAGGAAAGCATGCCGGTCGTTGGCTGGAGGCTGTGCCCACCTCAAGGATGCTTGCGCTGAAACCTTGCGAGTTTCGCTTAGCAGTGTTCTTGAGGCTGGGCCAGCCTCTTCCTTTTCCGGCATGCATTACGACTTGCAAATGTGGAAATCCGATTGATCAAAATGGTTACCACCTTGTCACGTGCAAGCATGGCAGCGGTCCCACATGGGCACACAAAGGTCGTGACGAGTAGCCGGTGATCTCTAAGCATGTTTTCGGACCGTCAACGACTTCTTTCTTCCCATACCTGCGAAATTCCAAACCGCCAATTATTCCAGGATTTTGCGACGCACAACGAACTTAAGCGTGTGGTCATATCCCACCTTTCTTGATGATGCCCTGAACAGAATTTGAACCGCGGTTGCATGAACCGTTTCGTCTGTTTACCTTGGCGCTCGTGGTGCACATTTTTGGTAATATTAAGTTTGTCGTAGGACAAAATCCTTGGACAGAATGGTTGTCGTTCCGGGACTACATTCTTGCTAGGCACTGTTCTGAGATAGTCCCACGAGGCGGTGTAGGACATGCACAGCCCCAAGGTGTTCATAGCCGCCAATACCTAAATAACATATGAAAAGAAGTCTAATGCACAAAAACAAGTATTTGAAATACTTGTTTAGGAGCAGCGTGACTAATGAGAAATAACGATGTAAGCTGTGGAAAAGCTTTTGCTGCTTTCATTCTTGATCTTTGCTTCATCATCAGGGATACAACGTTCAGAACAAAATCGTCAGGCGCCTTCTTGTTCCTGCAGCCCATGACACTTCCCATCACCCTCCACAAATTCGGAGCCATGGCTCACATAGCGCGGCACTGCTCAGTGACATCCACATCTAAATAGCCCTCGTCAGAAGAGACGAGATTCTGCATCTCGACCGATAGGCAACGGTGCACAGCCTCCCAATCTATTGACGAAGTAGCTTGGGTTGAGGCTGTGAGGAAAGAATGAATTAACATTTGCATGTCACCCGAGAAAGGTCACATAAAATACATTCAAATTCGCGTTTCAAATTTTATTTTCCTTCGAATTCCTGTGTAGGTCCATCCAATGCTGCGCTTGGTCCTGCTGATGTGAGGGAATGCCCTTTTCGTCACTCGTCCCATCTCCGTGGAACTTAAATCGACATTAGCGTATATTCGTAAATCGTTGTGAACATCCGCCACAGAAACATAATGAGCACTACTCTCAACTTATTGTTCTCTCAGCCTACATGTCACCAAAAAAAGCAGACCATGCAAATTGTGCGAAAATCTGCAAATCTGCCTACCAGGCAACGCGATCTTCGTAAAAACCAGGTTCCATGGTTGGTCGAGTGCGTTAGCGAAGAGAAGCACGAGAGCCAAGTCCCTGCACGAGAGCCATGGTCCTGCACGAGACCTAAGCACGAGTGCACGAGAGCGATACTACCTTGGTGTTAAGACAAGTATTTAAAGAAGCACATGACTGACCGCTGCCCCCAAAGGGGGTCCCACGTGACCTTTTCGCACCTTAGAAGTACCAGGCCCTTCTCCCCTCCCGTGTTTATACGGGAGATCAGGGAGAAGGGCCTGGCTACGCGAGGCTCCTGTTACATTAGGCCCTCCGGTAATAAGTGGCTTTCCGGATACGATAACCAGGATGTAGTCATTTTGGAGGAATTTGCCAGCTGCTTTACCGATCAACCTTTCTGCAGCTATGCCACGCCTACGGCTTTCAAGTTGATTTCAAAGGAGGTTTCGCCCACTTTGACTCCCCTTACATCATCATTTTATCAAATGTTGCTTCGCATTTCCGTTTTCTTTTCCTTTTTCTTGTTAAAATCAAGCGGAGTCGAGTAGGTTCTATCAGGGATACTAGATAATAGGGATAAGAAACGCACGCACTGTAGTACATTGTATGCGTGTCTCGGTCACGTGTGGTAATGTCCCGTCATAGTGGCTCTGTCCCGATGAGTTCCTGCGCGACTGAGATACTTCGAAGCCTCGAAAACGATCCTCTTTTCTTGCGAAGGTCTGAAAGAATTCTTCTGTGCTCAGAACAAATTCGAACTGCGGGAGAAAAGATCGTTCGAGCCGAAATTCGTCTTCAGCGCAATCGATTCAATGAAAAAATGCTTCAAGCGGTTACGAAAATATGCCTGGCAGCCGCTTCAAGCTCAAAAGCCAAACTAACTAATTGCGACAAGCTTTGGAAGGATTTCCACGAGTGCCGGGTGACCTTCATGAAGACCCACATATTCAACAACTGGTTTCCAAAACGCTGATGGCTACCGTTATGTCAGCCGTTGAAGGACAGTTAGAGTTGTCGTCTGCTGCGGCTCAATTTGTCTCGAGGCTCACCGACGAGGGAGAAAATATTATTCGATACGCCGCCGGCTATGTTCCATTCGCCTTATTAAAAAAGCATAAAAAATCCTTCGGCAAAAAGCGCCGTTTTACCGAGTGTCTCAGTCGATTGGCGGTGGGAGGAGCTAGTGATTCTTCATTTCTAGAATACGGCAAACAATTGGATAAAATATGTAAACAGAGGCGGTCTTTTTGAACTCAACGACGACGCGGCGTTATCTCTCGTTTGGACAATAGCTTTTTCCGTAGAGCGGCGTCCCGTAGACCGGCGATGAGATGTCCGCAAACCACCTTGTTGGTTTCATCTCCGAAATTGCATGTCTTCGCGAGCTTGGTGATGGCTGTGATGTGGGCGACCATTTGATCATTTTCCTTTTGCATTCGTGTAGAGAACTTGTATTGTTCGTGTGTCTCGTTCATTTGCGGCACGAGCCTCTGCTCGAATTTCTCGAAGATCTTATCTATGACGTATTGGTCTTCTTCATTTTCCCATTGGAATGCGTCGAGGACATCGAGCCCATCGTCTCCGACGACTGTTCTTAGCATTCCGGAGCGTCTCTTGTGTGATTTTTTCTCCGAGAGTCCGGTTGCGTCTTCATATTTCCTCCAGCTACGGGCAAATTTCTTCCAGTTTTCCCCGTTGTGCTCTGGGTCTGAGAGATCCAGAGCTGCTGGTTTCTTAGCAGAATAGGACGAGCGAGCTTCAGCCGCTGCAGCGACTGGCGCGACATCTCCGTTTTCTGCCATTGCGATTGTGAAATACAGTTAGACTCCTGACATCATGTAACGCGGATAGGCCCAAGTTGAGGCTGTGGTCGTGTTCTACCACTTGCTCTCGTTACAGACACAGAGTACAACAACTACCTCAACTGAGCTCGTGCACTGCGTGCAGGTGTACATATACTATCTATGATAGTTGATATCAACGTTCATCACACCTGGGACCATAGATCTATGCTGAGACTTACGTGCATATTGTTCCCGTACGTATAATTTTCCGGATGTATTTACAAGAGCACGTTGTCTTTCAAACGTTCCTCATGGCTTCTTGTGGTTAGCGATGGTGTTCCCACCACGAACTTTGCACCAATAGACCCTATTTGCTTTAACTGCGCATGTCAGCGGCAGCCATTTTAGGTGGGGATCAGAGTCTAACGGGTGTGGTCACGAGACCGAATTGTGGGTCAGCGAAAGCTTTTCAATGGCCATTCTCCTTTTGATCGAGCTTCTCATAGAAGGCTTTGAATGCGTCAGCGATCGACTGTGGCTTCAAGAAAGAAAGAAATCGGGCGATGAGGACTCCTTCTTCGAGAGGCTTTTTTCCTGCATCGCAGAATCACGTAGGGCTTTATTTGTAGATGCATTCGATAATAAATAAACAGATCTTTAATAGAATATAGCTTGCGTTTGATCGGAAACCTTCGTTTCGATGTGCTGGCATGTCCTTAGCGCAAGTTTTCGGCCACATTCCACGCAATGTCTGAGGAGCTGTTTGCATCTTACAACCGCAAACAACAATTCAGAGGTGGAAAAACATGCTGCGTACCCCTGTGCTTCAACAATACTCGCGAGGACGCCGAAAAGGAATTAAAATTTTACACTTTCCCGAAAGACGACGGCAAACGGAGAGCTTGGACGCTAGAACACTCTGTGATGCTTTGCTGGCTTCCACGTTATTGGACGACGTAATGCTTGCGTTCGGAGTTCTCTTTTGGCAAAGTGTAAAATTTTAGTTCCTTTTCGGCGTCCTCGCGAGTATTGTTGAAACACAGGGGTACTCAGCATGCTTTGCCGCCTCTGAATTTTCGTTTGCGGCCGTAAGATGCAAACAGCTCCTCAGATATTGCGTGGAATGTGGCGGAAAACTTGCGCTAAGGACATGCCAGCACATCAAAATGAAGGTTTAGGATCAAACGCAAGATATATTCTATTAAAGAACTGTTTATGTACTATCGAATGCATCTATACTTATAAGCGCGACAGCCATCTTGAGTGGGCGCGGCTCTCGAGCGTTTGTCACAATGGGCTTCGTCGTCGCTCTCTCGACGCGTTCGCGACGACGCGGAAAGCTCTTTCCCGTCGTGACCGCTTCGCGTGATAGGGTTTTCGGCCGCCGGCGTCCCCTTAGAGGGTACGTGACGTTCTTGCCATACGCTTCGTCGTCGCTCTCTTGACGCACTCGCGGAAAAGCTCTTTCCCGTCCTTCCGCTTCGCGTGATCGGGTTTTCGCCCGACGGCGTCCCCTTCGAGGGTACATGACCCTTCGAGGGTACATGACGTTCTTGACGTCGTATCCGGGCCACTGCCGTCAGTATAGTTTAGTAAGACTTTTATTCCCGAGCTTATTCTCCAAATTCATGTGCTTATTCTCCAAAGCATTCCCAATCCGACACGAGCATGCAAATATTATTTCAACGAAAAAACATCCCCTAATCGTTATTTGCTGCGACATCAAGCATGCAAATAAAAGTCATCCCCAAATCGTTATTTGCCGCGACACAAGCAGGCAAATGTTTCCCCCACGAAATCATCTTCAACTCAAAACGCAACTGAAAACGCAAATATCTCTTCTCTTCTTACTGACCCCTGGAAACCGACTGAAGAACACCGTCCATTTCAACGGCGCTAAATCGGGCAGCTTTCAGCAATTTCCTCTCCGTCACATCATCTCCGCGAAGACGAGCTATTTCT
Organism: Oscarella lobularis; assembly: GCF_947507565.1. Taxonomy (NCBI): domain Eukaryota; kingdom Metazoa; phylum Porifera; class Homoscleromorpha; order Homosclerophorida; family Oscarellidae; genus Oscarella; species Oscarella lobularis. Next base: position 1,426,414 of record NC_089182.1, read on the forward strand.
TCGACGACTGCACCGAATGCACGAACGGTGCGTTGTTGGCCGTCACCGTCGAGAATGAGCATCTTCACCGACAGACTTCTGCTACCATCAATCATCTGCAACATAAGGCAGCTATCGCATTTGCCGAAGTCGGCATCTTCTTTGATAACGGATCCACTGCAATACAAGCACTTGGTGACTTTCTTGAAATCAAGAACACCAACTACTTGAGCATTCTTCAGAATCACTTTCTCCTCATCCAGACTTTCAATAGAAACGACGTCGCCAATATCATCAATATTTTCAATAGAGCAGCGATCCCGACAGGTTGACAAATGCTTCTTATTCATAAAGCTTCTGACCATTACGCCGGAAAATCGATAACTCTTCATTTCTTCAACAGAACCAACCTCCGCCTCCCACAAGGACATCTTCAGACAAGCATCTTCATCAGCAATTACAACATTCTGCAACTTTCGCCCTTCCGATATACTTTTTGCTGCGTCGACTCGAATGACCTTTCCCTCCACCGTCACACGAGAATTGATCGGAAGGTCGACGACATTGCGCAATAGCATCAACGGAACCTCGCCACTTTCTCCTCCGCCACTCTGACTCCCTTTTGCCTCTTTATCAGTAACTTTGAACTTCTTTGGCGACGACACGACTTCAGTGTCATCGGAGAGCAACAGTTCCATGTCTTTTGAAAACGATGAAAACTGCACTTTGCAGTGACTCAGACTCAACGAAGACCCGCCCTCCATCTTCTCTGCAAGCTTTCTTCTCACCGTGGGCGTAAATCCGACCATTCGAACAGACTTCTTGCCGTCGTCCAGCCATCCTTCGAAGTATTCACGACGTTTCTTTCCCTCTCGACTCTTCCCTTCCTTCATTGGCGACAATTCCGTCACCACTCCTTCAACTTTTGCGTTCGGGCTACCGCTGATCGCTTCGAGATCGCGAAACTCATCCAACTTGCCACGCTTGCGAGACGACATTGTAGGTAAAATCCGGGTAACAGACGCGACCTCTATGACGTCGACCCCACCATAGACGCATGCGTCGTTTCTATTCACGCCCAAAAGGCTTTAGTGAGCTAAATTACGCCTAGCGAGAGAGAAAATAACACTACTCAAACCCCGTCGTTGTCTGTTTAGTCAAAAAGTTCAGAATTTGGCGTTTTTCTGTATCCGGGACCGTTACCGACAAACGTACGGGTTCTCGCAAAGCGTTTTCGAATATGCCACCCAAAAAACGAACCCTCCTTGCCACGACGCCAAGAGCGAAGCGGTACAAAGAGAGACAATCTAGAAAAGAACAAAATCCCTCTCCGGGGTCTCATCGACGTCGAAGCGGTAGCGATATTGCTCGAAAGCAGACGGATGATCAACGCTCTCCAACGAACGAAGATCAACGCTCTTCGACTGACTCTGCAGAGGACCCAGCGGCTCATTCTACGACGCAAGAACACACTCAAAGGTACGTTGAGCAGGGGGACACTCATCCTCTTTGTCTCCTAGAACTGACGATGCCACGCCACCGACGGAGACGGAGATCATTTCTATGCCGCCGACGGAGACCAGAAGAGAAACCCAGCGTTTAGCACGCGACGACAGACCTACTGCGTACAGGTCTATAGCTTCTCGATTTTCAATTACTCGCAATTGTTAAATAAATTTTTCCACGTAGGTATACGCCAGGCATTGTCATACCTAACGACATTGGACGAATGTCGATCGAATGTCCTTTTTGTCACGCTCTCTTTTGGCTTGAAGAGGCTATGGGTGTCTGCTGCAATTACGGAAAGGTCGAGGTTCCAATACTACAAATGCCTCCGCATCCTCTCGATGAACTACTATTGGCTGAAAACGAAAAGTCGACGCATTTCCTCGCCAATATTCGGAAGTACAATTCGGCTTTCAACATGACTTCCATGGGATGCAATCAGATTCACTTCTCAGGAGGTTGGACTCCGTGTTTCAAGGTTCAAGGACAAGTATACCACCGAATTGGCGGCCTTTCCCCACGACAAAACAGCGGTCCCCAATTTGCTCAACTCTACTTTGTTGGTGACGAGCACATCGAAGCATCTCTACGAAACAGCATCATCCCAGGCCTCGATGATGACATTCTTCTACACTTGCAGAGAATGTTGCACGCCAACAATGCTTACGTCCGCAGCTTGAAAAAAGCGCGCGATATTTTTTCCGAACACGGAGAGGAGTACAAATTGGTTATTGACGCAAATGAGCGACCCACTAACGCCCACCGAGGGCGATATAATGCTCCTTCCTGCGAAGAGGTTGCAGTGTTGATGGCAAACGAAAAATACGGCAGGAGAGACATTGTTCTCCAGTATGTGGATGACGGACATCTCGACCGCATTTCAGAAACGCACCGAAGCTACGACCCTCTGCAGTATCCAGTTCTTTTTCCCAAAGGAGAAGACGGCTACTCGATTGACTATCGTACCAGCAAAGACCGAAAGGTATCCTCTATGCAATTCTACAGCCATATGCTTATGATTCGGCGACTACCTAACTTCAATACTTTGCACCGCTGTCGAAGGCTAATGCAGCAATTCGTCGTTGACATGTACGTCAAAGTCGAAACTGAGAGACTTAACTTTCTCAGAAGAGATCAGAAAAAGTTAAGAGCTGAGACTTACTCCGACTTCACCGACGCTATACTGCGAAACGACGAAGATCCGGCCAACATTGGACAGAAAATTATACTACCCAGCACTTTTACGGGCGGGCCACGCTACATGCATCAACGCACCCAGGACGCAATGACCTACGTCCGCACGTTTGGGCGACCTTCTCTTTTCATTACGATGACGTGTAATCCAAAATGGAAAGAAATTAAAAATGAACTTTTCACAACGCAGATAGCAAACGACAGGCCGGACATCATTGCACGAGTCTTCAACTTAAAAAAGAAGGCGATTATGAAGGACCTGACGAAGAAGAATTTTTTGGAAAAGTTCAAGCGCACGTCTGCTCGATTGAGTGGCAAAAGAGAGGACTTCCACACTCTCACACGCTGCTATGGCTTCAAAAACCAATACGCTCCGAAGACATAGATTCCATTATATCGGCTGAAATACCAGATAAGGCTACAAACCCTCGCCTATACGACATCGTGACATCCAACATGATACACGGTCCCTGTGGAGAACTGAATCCCAACGCCCCCTGCATGAAAGATGGACAATGTAGCAAGGGTTTTCCAAAGCAGTTTATTAGTGAAACGCAATACTCAAACGACGGATATCCCCTTTACCGCAGACGAAAACCTGGCGAAGGCGGAAACACAACAACTCGAAAGGTGCTCGGCCGCGAAGTGACTATCGACAATCGATGGGTTGTGCCATATTCACCGATGCTCAGCGAAATGTATGACTCTCATATCAACGTCGAGATTTGCAGCAGTGTCAAAGCAATCCAATACGTCATTAAGTATGTGAACAAAGGATCCGACATGGCTGCTTTTGCTTTACAAAGACGTAATCGGCGTGACGAAATAGACGTATTTCAAGCAGCACGATACGTCAGCTGCTGTGAAGCCTGCTGGAGGCTACTTGGTCATAGCATACATGACCGCTATCCGTCCGTGACCACCCTACAAGTTCACCTTCCAAACGGACAGAGGGTCCTCTTTACCGAAGACACTGCCCTTGACGTAGCCCAAAACCCGCCAAAAACTAAGCTAACGGCATATTTTGATCTCTGCCAAAAACATCGACCTTCACAAAGAACACCGATAACACCTGACCAGAAGTTTGTCTCTAATTTGCTCTACATTAACGTTCCTGAATACTTTACCTGGGATGCACAAAGAAAGGTATGGAATCCCCGAAAACAAGGCAGACCTGCTCCGACTGCGGATGGACAACTAACCAGCTTCAAGAAGTCAGACGTCATCGGACGCATGTACACCATCCATCCCAACCAAAGTGAATGCTTCTTCGTTCGTTTACTTCTTCACCACAAAACGGGAGTCTACTCTTTTGATCATCTCAAAACAATTGACGGCGAAATCAAAGTCAATTTTCGTGAAGCCTGTCGATCGATGGGACTCCTCGAAGACGATGCGCACTGGTCAACTGCAATGCAAGAAGCTGCTCTGTACGCCACAGCAAGTGCGTTGCGAACACTATTTGCCGTTATTCTTACCACCTGTCAGCCCTCACATTCAGCCGAACTCTGGGAAACTTACAAAGAATCGATGACGGAAGACATCCGCCACCGGTCACGCCAGATGACGTCTCAACTACCATCGGCGCAGGAATTCACTGATGCAATGTTCAACGAAGCCCTTATCAGACTTGAAGACATCGTCTACCGAATGAGCGGAAGAAATTTAGAAAACTTTGATTTGCCTACTCCCTCCAGACAAGGAGCAAGAACTCTCTCTAACGAAATGATTAACGAAACGTCGTATAACATTGACGAACTCCAACAACTAGCTACAGATGGCGAAGTCGCTATGACAGCAGATCAAAAAGTAATCTACGACCGAATCAAAATTCTTATTACCGAAAACAGAGGCGGTTTCCTCTTTATTGACGCTCCTGGAGGCACTGGAAAAACATATCTAATCAACATCGCATTAGCAAAAATACGATCGGAAAGAAAAATCGCTTTAGCTGTAGCAAGCAGTGGTATTGCAGCCCAACTTCTACCAAACGGTCGCACAGCTCACTCGACGTTCAAAATCCCGCTTAATCTACAAACTGCCGACCAGCCAATGTGCAATATAAAACTGGGAACTGCAACTGCAGCTCTACTCCAAGACTGCGCAGCCATCTTTTGGGACGAAGCGACAATGATGAATAAGAAAGCCATTGAAGCTCTCAATGGAACATTACAAGATATACGAAAAAACAACATCCCATTTGGAGGCGTGCTCTTGATTCTATCTGGAGACTTCCGTCAGACCCTTCCTGTCATTCAGGGAGGCGCCCGCGCAAATCAAATCGACGCCTGTCTAAAAGCGTCACACCTCTGGAACAATGTTGAAAAATACACACTAACAACCAATATGCGTGTTCACTTACACAACGATACAAACGCTGCAAATTTTGCTGCTCTTTTACTCCGCATCGGAGACGGACAGCTGCCCTATATGGACGAACCACACTCTATCGAAATCCCCGAAGACCTTGGAAGCACAACGACTACGACAAGGCAACTCATCGATACCGTCTATCTCAATCTCAAAGACAATTTCAACAACGTATCCTGGCTAATGGAAAGAGCAATTCTAGCTCCACACAATGAATCTGTACGTGAAATCAATTTGGCCCTGCTAGAAGACATTCCAGGAGATGAGAGAATGTACAAATCTATCGATAGAGCAGTTGACGAAAATGAAGAGATTCTTTACCCAGCAGAGTTCCTTAACTCTCTCGAAATATCTGGACTACCTTCCCACGAACTTCGCCTTAAAATTGGTGTTCCCCTCATGATCGTCCGCAACTTAGCTCCAGGAATCGCAAATGGCACACGAGTTATCCTTACAAAAATGATGGATAAATGTCTTGAAACAACCATTGCCACCGGCCCAAAAAGAGGAGAAAAATTCTACTTACCCATGATTCCGCTGTCTCCGAGCGAAACAGGACTTCCATTTCAATTTCGACGACGACAATTTCCAGTCAAGCATTGCCTCGCCATGACCACAAACAAAGCACAAGGTCAAACTCTAAAAGTGACTGGATTACAGTTAAAAGAAAAATGTTTTACACACGGACAATTTTACGTCGGTTGCAGTCGAGTGTCCTCAAACGCAAATCTTCATATCTGTTCTGACGACAAAACAACCAAAAATGTCGTCTATCACGAAGTCCTCTGCTAACATGCCTATCTGTGTCCTTATCTGTGTGTTTGTTTGTGTAGTTTCTGCCTGTCTGTCTAACCATCTAAGTGTTTATCTGTGCAGTTTTTGCCTGTCTGTCTTCGCATCTGTGTGTTTGTCTGTGTAGTTTTTGCCTGTCTGTGTCCTTATCTGTGTGTTTGTTTGTGTAGTTTCTGCCTGTCTGTCTAGCCATCTATGTGTTTATCTGTGCAGTTTTTGCCTGTCTGTCTTCGCATCTGTGTGTTTGTCTGTGTAGTTTTTGCCTGTCTGTGTCCTTATCTGTGTGTTTGTTTGTGTAGTTTCTGACTGTCTGTCTAACCATCTATGTGTTTATCTGTGTAGTTTTTGCCTGTCTGTCTTCGCATCTGTGTGTTTGTCTGTGTATTTTTTGCATCTCTGCCTAACCATCTATGTGTTCATCTGTGTAGTTTTTGCCTGTCTGTCTTCGCATCTGTGTGTTTGTCTGTGTAGTTTTTCTCTGTAGTTGTGCAGTTTCTTTCTGTCTATCTTTGCATTTGTCTGTTTTCACTACTCAAAACTACCGCCATTTTGGGCAACGAAGCGTCTGGACCTCCACGTTGGTGTTGCCTGGGTAATGCTAACACAGACGCGAAAACGTCACCTCAAGGTACTCTAAATAAATGACAAAAGCTCCTACGCTATCCTGCAACCCGGTCGAAGACCGGGTAAGTGGACTTGTCTACGAATAAAGCCAAGTGATTCTGCGATGCAGGAAAAGCCTTTCGAAAAAGAGTCCTCATCGCCCGATTTCTCTCTTTCTGCATGCCGCAGTCGATCGCTGACGCATTCAAAACCTTCTCTGATCTATTAGAAGCTCGATCAACAGGAGAATGGCCTTTGAAAAGCTTTCGCTGACCCACAATTCGGTCTCGTGACCACTTCCGTTAGACACTGATCCCCACCTAAAATGGCTGCCGCTGACATGCGCAGTTAAAACAAATAGGGTCTATAGACGAACGTTTTGAGTCCTGTGTTATGCAGTGCCAGTTTGAGTGACTCGAGTGTTGAGATTGAATCCGTGACGCGTGCGGCTGACGAACTACTCAATAGTTAGTACTTAGTTAGAGTACTTAGCTACTAGCCTCGTCCCCAGGCCTTTTTTCGGATGCGAGTCCCGTATGGACTCGCGGCTAGTACACAATGTTTGCGCCTGCGCGAAATTTTCCCTCGAATACTAGGGAAATAGAGACGAGCTCGTTTTAGGTGCTATCGTCAGGCAGAGCGAACTCGGTGCACTTAGCTAAGCATGAAGTCATTTTGCAGGTTCGTTAGCACCTCCGTGGACGAAATTCCGTTTCCAGCGATCGATGAACGCGATTATTGGTTTCCATCTCTCCATCCATGCTTCCTTAATTTCGATGTCGTCTTTGTTATTGTTGTCTTTACCTTTTTATCGTCGGACTTTTCCCGAATTTGAGGACTAGTGCGTTAAATTTTTGCGTACAGCAAAAGTATTGCTGCAATGGCACTTTGAAGAAAGACGCTGTAGCACTCTTGCGTTTTCTTTTCTGACATTGGTCGTTGAAAATGTAAAGAATATTTTCAGAACGTTAACACGTCAACAAAGCGATTAAACGGAGAACAAAAATACTGCAAACCGCTTTGTTCCTTTTGAAGACAGCAAAGAATATCTCTCTGGTAGAACAAAGACGCTTGAAGTTGTTGACGCGCATTGTTGCTCCAAAGTTCCTCAATAGAAAGCCGCTAGGAGAAATGAGAGAGCTCTTCAAAAATTCGTAAAGTCAAGCGTTCCCCACAACTATTACAGCATTCTACACTCTTGCTAAATCCTCTTTTGTAAGAGCATTAAATTACACAAAATATGTCCTAAGGTATATTTTCTGACGACTTCCATTCAAGTTTAGCTAGTCTGGTTTTTAGAAGCCAGAATTTTATTTCTTTGCTTGCTTTTAGGTAAACAAGTCCGCTTCAGAAACTGATAATCAGATTAAAATTGCTGAGCCATCTTTTCTGAAGAATAATGACTTACGCCAGATTTATTTACGCCAGATTTAACTAAAAGTTTCTAGGGCAAAAAGCCAGTGACTAGATTATTGGCACGTAAGGGGAAACTAAACATCTGTCACGGGCAAAGAAATCCCTCTACGTCGTCGGAAACTTGGACTCTCTAAAGGTGAAATATAACATTTTTCGGTCTTTGCTTCGAACAAGCCAAATCGCAAAGATTTTCTCTCTCCATAGCCGTCTTATCCATCATTACATACACGTATAGAGGCATGCAGAGATTGTTCAGATTTTGTAAGGTGAGTTAATTACAATTGTTTCTTGTAAAACGCAATTGTCCCTTTCATCTCCGTTGTTTGAAAAAAATAAAGTGCTCACGACGACCGTCAGCACACATCTCGGTAGTAGCGTTTAAATTTGGTAAATTAGTTACATAAATGATGATAGACACCTTTGCATTTCTTCATTTTTTAGCAAGTTACGAATGTGTTACTTTTACAGGATTTATCTTTTACACCGATGTTGCGCAAATCCTTCAAATTAGCGCGCTTGCAACACTCAAAAAAGAAGGCGCTGTTAAAGTCTTTGCCGAGTGAAAGAGGATTTCATCGAGTGATAGAGGATTCCGTCGCCACCGTCGTTCAATTGAATTGAACATCTATAAATGTTAATAGAGCAAATGAATGCTTTCTTGATTTGTTCCTCAAAAATAACTCCTAATAAAACGCAGCACAACTTTAATAACGTCTTCTACGAAACTTTGCTCTTGTTGCAAAGAATGACAAAACTGACTGTTGACCGGGCAGGTGATTTATTGATCTTCATCATGACGGCTTTAAAAGCGTCAAAAATTGTTTCCTCTGATAAAATCTAGAAGAACCAGTAAGTTTTATATCAAAATGTGGTTGAAAATGTAGTTAATTGATCACACTTGCAGAGTGAGCCAAAGCTGGTCCGCATATGGCGCACGCATTTACGGAGCGCTGCAGGAAGTGGTTTAGCCACGGTTGATTCCAGAGATTCTGATCTTTTGCGATTTCCAGCGTGTTTCTTTCCGAGGCTTATAAAAAAACGATGTAGTACTTGCTGATGCCTCTTTGATACGGTAATTCGCTCTTTTAAGATCTTGTATTTGGGCGTCAGTGAGGCCCGTTTTAATGGTTTTCTGCAATGCGATAACTACAAAACGGGAGAGTAGCCTGCACCAAAGCAAACGCAAAGTATCGACATCGTTTGTATGAAGAACCGCACTTTCTTTGTGCCTTTTATAAACTGCTTGTAAGCATAAGGCTGCATTGCGCACGTATAAAGCCTATAGACCCCTTTTCGCAATGACTGCGCATGCGCGAGAAAGTGGGGATCAGTTGCCAAAAGCAGATAAGAAATGGCGTCTAATTCCACTTTAGAGATTCTAGAAGAGCTTTTAGAACTTCCGCGGATAGTTATCGTCAAGCTTGACAAGTTTAGGTAAAGGTTTAGTATTGTAGCTGCTTCAATAGCGAACCGGAAGTGACCTCTCACAAGCGCAGCAAAAGATTTTTTGGCTTGCTATAGATCTTTTCGTGCATACAAATGAGTACTCTAACCTTTCGAAGTGATTTCTCGCACGTACTTCCGATTTTTTTCGTGCTCAAGCGGAAGAAATACGTGCGAGGAATCACTTTGAAAGGTTAGAGTATTTATTTCTATACACCCAAAGATCTATAGCTAGCCAAAAAATCCTTTGCTACGCCTGTGACAGCTCACTTCCGGTTCTGCTATTTCCTCGTCTAATTAGCCTATCGTAGAAGGTAAAATCCTAAAACATGACTAAACTGGACAAGCTTGACAGTAGCTATCAGCAGAAGTGCTCAAAGCGCTTCTTGGAATGGCTAATGTGGAATTAGACGCCTCTTCAGATCGGCCTTTGGCACTGATCCCCACTTCAAAATGGCGCCCGCACATGCGCAGTCATTACGAAAAGGGTCTATTGAAAAAGTTTCATTGGTGATTTTAATACCCGTATTATAATGCACAGAGAAGCTACAAATAGAATGTGACTGCCTGTTGAAAGTGTCAGTGATGAGTTCTTTCACTTCTTCTGCTTTCTTCGGATCGTCGATTTAGAAACCAAGCAAAGTAGAACTAATGATTTCGTAGAAAAGCTGCCAAGAATCATAGCGAAAATGTGCCCGTTTAAAAGCGTTGTCTAAAATTGTTCCTTCTTTAAAAGCGATGTACAGAGAAAAACCACCAAGCCTGTGCATAGGTACTGTAGCGCACAGAAAGTAAAACATTTTGCAGGCAGTGGTGAATGTGTATTCTTGTGTATATGAATGGAGGGAATGGAATGGAATGGAGTGAATATTGTATAGAAGGACGGAAAAGTAGACGGACAGCTAGTAAAAAGGTACGGGCAAATTTACATAGACACGGACAGAATTAAATAATGAATTATCAGTCTATTTCTCGCTGTAGACTTCTATGTCGATGAGAATCGTCACCGTACGTGCCTAAAGCCATTTTGGAATTGAAGCCACGAGGATGGAAGCAGCCCATTTTGAGCATCCAGTCCTGTTCGAGCTTTGAAAGGAGCTGCGGATTTCTAGACGCTACCCTTTGGTCGATTCCGTCGACTACGGTGAGTCGAACGTTGTCGCGAAATTGCAGATTGTTTTCGCGAAAGTGTCTATATAGCCTCCGTGCAAGGACGGCCTTCTCTTTGCCGTGATACGCGTTATGATAATGTGTCATCCGCGAGCAGATGGTGCTGCATGGGCGTCTGGAGCTTTTCGATATTGGTTGGGCAAAAAAGTTGTCGCGCGAAGCGCGGGAAAAATTTTTTTAACGACGTTTTTTTGTTGGCCACGCCTTCCTTAAAACCCGACGACGTCAGAATCTGCCACACCTCAGCCGTGCGACTGAATTTGGCATGCATAATCTGAACAAAAACGCCTACCAGGTAAGCTATAAAGCGCTCCAAGTTATACGCTGCGTATCTGGTGAAAAACACTTCTCCAAGTACTGTATTACATATCTCTTTAGGGAAAGGTTTTGCGTTGTTATGTTTATGTGTTCTCCCGATTTTTTGAGCAAAAAAGATTTCCCAAAACGGGAGACAGATGCGTCAAAAATAAAAATAGTACTATTTTGGCAATTTAGCGAAGTGCTAGCTATCCTCTTCTATTTCGTTTATAATATTAACTTTGTTTGTTAAAGAAATTAATTGGATAAGCTAAATTTGTCAAAATTTCAAAATAACGCCCAAAGGGCCACACTGCCTGTATATTTATTCTTTGCAAGGAAATAATCATAGTAAATGACACAAGGGTAAAAAAAGAAACGAAAAGGATGCTAAAATATCACTTACTTTTTAGCTAGCTTTCTTTGCTCGGCTAACCATAGATAAAAATAGAGGGATAGGCAACTTGCCCGTGTCACGAGACTTACTGTGAAGCAAGGTGTGTCTCGGCTGACTATGGATGCGTTGAAAGCAGCTGTAGGGGCTTTTCTAAGTAAAGAAGTTTGCTCAACCTACTCTCCGCGTTATTCGAGAGCCCTTCAACTTGCCGGGAGTCTTCGCGAATTTCTCGAAAGCTCGAATGATGTATCTGCTGCGACTAGCCTAGTTTCAGCGATCCGAGAGTGCGTCCGGCAGACAGCGTTGTATCCTAAAATGACAGAGAAGCGAGAAAAGGCTTCTGTTGCGTTCGAGGAAGCCTCACTGACGTTGCTGCCTCTCTACTGGGAGATACTCTTCACTCAAATGGGCGTGTCGTATCAAGACCCTCTTTTGACACAATCTGTCAACGACTTTGCTTTCGAGAACGCTTTTTCTCAGCAGTTTCTGACAGAAGGAGCGGCTGGGCGAGTAAGTCGTGTATCGGCAACAAGCATCGATCACACGATGTCAGCTGACGAGATGAATGCCCTACGATACATGTGCGGTTTTATTCCGTATAAGCTTCTCCACAAATTTGGATCATCAGAGTCCGGTAGATGCAAAGCCTTGTGCCGCGTTTTGGAGCAGCTTAGGAATTCGGACCCCTCGACTTCTGACACCTCGACTTCTGACACCTCGACTTCTGAGGGAAAGGCGATGCTCGATACAAGTGATACCGAAGCGTGGCTTAGTCGAGTCAACAGAGGCAGTTTGTTTCAAGTGACAGAAGCAGCATTTGAATTCTTTAGAGTAATTGAAAAATGTGTTCGTGATTACCTGCCGCCATTGCTGCGCAGAAATGAAGGCACTATTGAGTCCGTTCGAAGCGCTATAATGCAGAATCACGATGTGACGCTATTTTGGACGACTTTGACATCTGCGGACGAGACCGACTGCGACATTTTAGCGGAACTTCTATCGGAGATAGTCTCTCTATTTATTACCATTCGTGGATTCGCAATTGCCGCTAGTTGGTTGGAGAGATATAAGCGAGAGAAGTGTTTGCGCGTGTCAAAGAGTCGATCTCTCGGGAATTCTATAAATAAATCAATAAAGAAATAGACAAACTGTTGCCCTGTTGTAGCAGAGACATGGATCAGTTTAAGGAGACGACCACGCGAAGGACACGCGAGCTTTTAGGTCTCCCCCTCCTTTTACCACCCTACCTGCCTTCCCCCTCCCCTCTCCCCCGCCGCCCTCACATCCCCCACAATTACTGACTACATTCCTTCTTTATTGTCCCACTCATTCCCTTCTCCCACTCCCTCTTCCCCCGTTCCACGTTTAGAAACATTGGGTTCTTTCTTCTCGGCTTATTTCGACGTAGAGCGCGCACGATTCTGACGCTTGGATAGAGGCGTTTCGTCAACCACTTCCGTAGGATACAGGAGCCACTTTCTCGACGAATTGCCTCGAACGGGCATAAGTGCCATCGATCCTTGCTGCTTTATCGACATCGAATTTTCCAAGACATGTTTCACCGAAGGATTGTCCATTCGTCCCCCTGCTGCTCTTTGCTGTCCGAAATAATTTTCGATCGGGGTTTGGTTCAAGTGCCCGCTAAGAAGATAAAACTTGTCGGAACCTTCTACGGTGAAGAAATATTTCACCAATTCCACAAAAGATCGAACTAAACCAGAAGTTGGAGGTAGTGCTTGTAATGGGCACTAGGAGCTCATACCGGTTATTGTCCAGCCTTCGAGTGTCTCCCTGCTAAGCTGTCGCGAAGCCATCTCGCTCCGTGACAAACCAGGAACTGACTCAATCTGGGACCGCCACCCATCCAGGTATCCCAAGAAGTCGCTCTCCAAGAACTGTAGAAAAAAGGGCCGATGACCAAACGTTTTTAGTGGAACTACTTGATACCTTCAGTCGGTCGTCATCAGGACTCGTATATCCTCGTCGATCTGCTTTGTCTGCTCTTAGTGACCGTGCATTCAAGCAGTCAAACACTCTGTCAAACATTCGCACAAACTTGGCCGTCTCCTCCGACCCAAGAATTTGGCAATGTGCTAAGCCGTTAGCGACCCTGGAGCTCAAAACCTAAAGAAATGTGCACTTGCATATACCGGTAAAAAACATAGACTCACCTCAGCTGCAAGATCTACACGCATCCGTGAATAAGACGTTAGCTCGACGTGTTCGAGTTTCAATTTTGGCAACAGAGACAAGCCACTCCGATCAGCAGTTGCACGACAGCGGGCGTAAAGCTCTTTTATGTGCTTCCATGTTACCAGCTTTCCGTTAATCTGCAAGTTCTCGGTCACCGAAATTGCTGAATAGCTGCCTCAGACTCTTACCGTCATTGCTCTGCGAGAACTATTAGAGAATGAGTGCGAGAGACAATTTCGTGTGGTCTTTATCAGATGCGGAACATCAGAGAAAAAGAAGAGAGGCCGCGGCGGATAACTGTAGCGGTTCATGACCTTGTGCACTATTCCGTCGTTACTTCCGGGTGACAAGTGCTGTCGAAAAAATCTTCGGTTGCACGCCGCGCCGTCCGATGTCACGGCAATGACGTACAATCCACACATTTCTATCTGCCGGACAGCTTCCCACAGTATCCAGTGAAGATCGACAGAATGAATACCTAATGAATACGTCCTCTTGATGAACAAACTATGTCTACTTTATTTGCGGTTACCTGACGTTGGGAAATGAACGTAAGGGAATTTCAGCGGCGAGACAAGGCCGCGTACAATCAAGCCAAGCACGTGAGTGGCTACAGAAAGCTTTTCTTCTGTGACGCTTTTCTCCAATCTTGCCAGCGAATCGTTGAAGTCGCCCAAATGCACAAGCCCGACGACTTTTCCAGAGTGCTTGTCGAAAACAATGTCTTCGCGCACTTTCCTTTCGTCGACGAGAAGGACCACGTGCTTTTCCACTTCGGATAGCGACTCAACTTTTGCTTCCGCTATAAGATGATTATTTGTTTCTTTTTGAAACCCTGGCTTCGCCTCATAGAAGTGCACGTAGTCGCGCAGGGTTCTCCGACGGGAGGCGCATGAAACCGGACGTACGGGTGGCATGGTAGGCTGCGGATGATAGCATCTTCAAATCGAGGGCCCACTTGATCATCATGGGATGCCATCTCATGCCTCGACCGTCAGACAAACGTGAGGCCTTTTTTTGCTGATCCCAGAAAAGCCGCCTAAAATGTAAGATTTGACCAAAAACGTTGTTCTTTAATGAATGCCTGCCTACTGAAACGATCCGGGAGGAAATTCCTGTTCGACGGACGCCGTATTGTCATCCACAATATTGACCAACTCGCTGTGCAGCTCTTCCTCGGCGCAGACGCCGTGTGAAGCAACCGATGACGTTATAGCAGATTGTAACCGCTGTATGCGCTGCTTCGACGTCTTTCTTTTAGCCGCGAGCTCCACGAGTTTTTTGACGCGCATTGGGGTGTCCAGCGACGAGTTTGGACGAGCCGAAGCCACTGCCGGTCTGTTAAGGATTGCTCGATTGTACTGCTTGTTCAATGTTTGCCTGTACTGTTGACAGCTGTTGCAGCGACGTTCCTTAGCGACAAGCAGAGAACAGTCAGCGCTCCGTATCGTTTTCTCGTAGGTGACTTCTTTGAAAGAAAACGGCGAGTGCCGGTCTATCATTGCTACATCAGTGCCCTTTTTGCCTACGAAGTCTTCCTTTCGCACGTGGCGGATACGGAAATATCGCTCATCGGGATTGCCTGTACCGTGCGAAAAATGCAAATTATCTACGTATTGCCAGAGGAAATATTTACCTGGGCACATGTGCAACGAATCCAAGGTGGAAATTAGATCCTCTTCTGATTCAACTGTTACCTCCTCTTTCAAGGGAAAACCGCGAACAAAGACCGTTGCCCTCCCAGAACGCAGCTGGACGCTATGTGTAATCAGGGAAGGTGGTCCGTTCTCAGCCTGCCCATCTATCGTCAGCCTAGTGGAGATGCGGCTTAGAATCACGCAGTCTAAGGACTCCGATCGATGCCATGGGCCAGAGGAAACACTGAATAATGACATGCTAACATACAGCAGCAGGAAAAGCATACGGTACCTAACAGAACTCTCAGAACTCTCAGCAGAACTTTCAGTAGAAGGACTAGCCGCAGGTATGGTTGCTGTCGAGCTACTGGCGGAACCAGTGCTTGCACAAGTGGTAGAAGGTTCCTTTGACGCGATCGGCCCAAAAATTGTTGTTTTAGATGACTTTGGCTTCGATGAGTTGGCAGTGCCCTTTCTACGAGTGAATCGCAACGGGCGTCCCATTTCTACCCAATTCAGACCAATATTTATTAACAAATACTAATGACGCTATTGCAGTTCACTAGAGGAACAATCGACGAAAAGAAAGAGCTGTTTTGTAATCAAGAGAGGACTGTCAATTCTGGCTAGAAGGTCCCCCCAGTTTGATTGTGCAGTAACGCCCACTCTGCGCTAAACACTCTAATTCGCAGACAAGTGCTTCACTAAACGCCTTCACAAGTAGCTCGTTCCATGACCCCTAGTCACAGCTTGACGTTACAACTTGTAGATGCGGCCTAGGATAATTAATGCAAACGTAGGTCCCCCGCTCTGCGCGTGGGATGAGGCGAGACTCCGTGATACGCGCAAGACTTTGTGGTCATGCGAATGCATATTTCCCTTTGCGAGGTACAGAACTAACTTTTCGCTTTTCGACGAAAGACCTGAACCCTGTATTTGAAGACGAATTCGCGAAGAGCATACGGGATGTGCTGTCAAAGACCGAGACACACCTTGCTTCAGCTGAATGTACAGGTAAGTCACGTGACACGGGCAAGTTGCCTATTCCTCTATTTTTCATCTATGGGCTAACACTCGGACTCGTCTGTGTTCTCCCGATTTTTTGAGCAAAAAAGATTTCCCGAAACGGGAGACAGATGCGTCAAAAATAAAAATAGTACTATTTTGGCAATTTAGCAAAGTGCTAGCTATCCTCTTCTATTTCGTTTATAATATTAACTTTGTATTTATTCTTTGCAAGGAAATAATCATAGTAAATGACACAAGGGTAAAAAAGAAACGAAAAGAATGCTAATATATCACTTACTTCTTAGCTAGCTTTCTTTGCTCGGCTAACACTCGGACTTAGATATTTTTTCAACTTTTGGACAGTTTTGTTTTCCATGCCATTTACTATGTTCTGCCGATTGTTGGCGGACTGGTTGCATGATTGGCACTGCATATTTTTATTTCCTTTTCCTCTGCTTTGTCTATTTTGCGCTTCTTTCGCCTCTTCGTGGTTTGAGGCACGGACGCCGACGAGTCCTCTTTTCAAAGACCTTTGGCCACGGCTTGACCTGTTCTGTCTTCCGGCTCACGGAAGCTGGCGCACACGGAGGGCCCCAACAGAACACTGATACCATCGTCATGTTTGCCAACGTCGTCGATATATTGTGGCTTGGTGTCAGAATTATCCATTAACTAGTATATGTTATCGATGTCTTTTTCGTTGTCATTGACGAGTTCGGCAATGGAAAGTTGCTTTCCCATTTGCAAGTAGAGATACTCAACATGAAATTTCTCCCCAAAATTCGAATGAGGAACTTTGGGCGCGGGCAAGAGCGGTTCGCCAACGAATTGTACGCTTAGGGCGTTCAGAGAGCTCAATCCGCGACGATCGATGATTACAGGTGCCGTTTAGCCAGACGCTATATCCTCCATCTTAGAGTTCCACCGCAACGTTCCCTATATAATATATACTAGAAAGGGCAACGATCCCGCTCTCTTACTACGGCGTTTTTTCCTCTCACGCACTTGCAGACAGGAATTGTTTCCGTTTCAAGCGTAGTATTTTGAACGTGACGGTAAAGATTCACTTCTTCTACGTCTTGGAAACACGGCACGTGCTTCTTCTCTTCTTCCCATCTTTCGGATGTCGTTAGCCAGAAATAGCTCGAGAGAACGGAGAAGCTCCTGGCACGTCTTCTGAATAATGGCTTCGTTCTCTTTAATAGTCTCATCGACACCTCGCGTGTGTCATCGGTAATGCCGGTCCTTTTGCCAAGTGGTCAAAATTACGGTCTCTATCTCCTTATTGTCCATGACTTCGTAATCGGGTTCAACACTTTTTTTCACGCGAATTAACAATTTCTAGTCGTCCTCGTCCTACAGATAAATACACTTCGACGATTGACTGACCATAACTTCATTTTTGATGAACTTATTGGCCAGTGCAGACATAAAATGTCAAATTTCTAGCAGCACCTTATTGTCTGACCATGCGGAGAATAGAGAAGAGAACATGGACCCGGCGGGCCCGCAGCAATCCCGGTCGGAGTATAATACCGCCTGAAGAGATATAGACGAGGCGCCTGGCTTACCGCGAGACCGGGCCGTCTGCCATCGGCAGCGACGCCTTTTTCGACTCGGACGTGGGTAATACCGCTGTGAGTATTTCTCCTTTGTCGTTGGTTAATGTGGTACAGCATTCGCGGGCACTCATTTCACCACCTCTGCTTAGAAGAACAGTCGTGTCGCTACTGCGGACCCCTTTCTGCTAGACTCGATAGCAAAACTATCAGATAAATTCAACAAGGACTCTATTGAGTGTAGAATTGCGTCGTATGCTGTGCGCTGATCTTCGGTAAGCGTAGCCTCGTCGCGTGTGACTGTCGAACGGAGTAGGCCGACGTCGCAGGCAAATTCTGCTGCAATTTCTCTTGATGAGTGACTGGTAATCGCGTTTTCTCTTTCAGGCGTAGGTAAACCGTAATCTTTCAGTGGCTAGCCTCCGGAAAAGTAATTCTATTTAAATGAGTGCCCGATTGAAAATTGCTTCACTGAAAGGCAAAGTGTTGTTTGAGCAAATCGTCGTTTAGCATGAAGGTAGTCTTCGGCCATGAATTCCTTGTGAGCGTTCCACAGTGCGAGTGGATCGGAAATTTGACACTACTCTTTAACCGTTTTCTAAGTGGACTTGAAGGTGTTGCAGGGTCGGATCGTGATCCTGAATGGGAAAATGAAATATGCACCACATTGCTTCACTTGTGCATCTATATCTGGCAACCTGAAAACGTGTTATTTCGTCGTCTCGGTATTTTTGCTGTAGAGCAACTACAGCTTTATCTTTTCCTTTGTTAACATAATCGCACACGTATTTTATGGCCTTTACAGTGGCGCAATATTCGACATTGGCGTGAGTGTCGAATGTTCGACAAAGAAATGGATTGTGCGGCTCAACCCACCTATTGTCAATATGTTTGCCATTGATTGTAACTGAGACGCAGCCTTCTTCAGGGGATCTTCTGCGGTAGATAGGGTAGCCGTCACGTGCTGTCACCGTTGCACTTAGGATTTCTCTGGGGTAATGTTTCGTGCAACGTCCATCCCTCATGCAGGGCGAGTTGGGGGGTTGATGTGTCCGCACGGGACCGTGGATCATCATTGTAGAAACAATTCGGAAAAGTTCATGATCAGAATTGGAATCAGGGAGTTCGGCGCTTATGACTTTGTCAATGTCTTGAGGACGTATTTTGTCCACCATCTAAAGAAGATGGAGGTGAGGCAATCCGCGCTTTTTGCCATTCTATTGTGTAGAGGTGGCATCGCTTTCGGCCAAAAAGACGTTTTTTCAATAAGGTACATGTACCTTTACATTTTCAAGTAAAAACCCTTGCTATGATGTCGGGACGATCAACAGCGGTCTGGAGAGGTACAGTGCACCCACGCATAAACTTCCACACTTTAAAACCCTTTCACTGTCATATTGAGTGTATCCTGTTACAGAAAATGCGCATGTCACCCGCGAGATTCAAAATAGCTTGGTAGCAAAGCGGCATTCTCCCTAGCAACCTTTGTCAATCTCAATCAGGAGTGACTTAAGAAGAATATTAGCAATGTTGTGGTCGCCATGGCAACGCGAAATAAATAGAAACCTAAAATGTAGAAAAATTACCCGAAACGGCTCATAGTTTTTCAGATGAGCACTCCCTTGTGCTGTAAAAATTCCATGTACTTGATTTCAGCAGCTTCTGCACGAATCAGAACCTTTTTATTTTAGGGAGGAAACCGGAATTGAACTAAAATCATGATATTGACGGCACAAAACACTACAGGAACAATTTGCTACTAACGTTCACCTACAATTTGTTCAACGTGTGATATTCCTCGAAACAATTACGACCCGGAGTAAGGCAAAAATGCACGTCGCATGTGGTGCATCGAGTGTACGGTTCGTGACGAATTCTCTTTTTCATCCTTTTGGTTCTCTCACTGCAGCGCACACATTGAAGGCGAGTATGTGCGTCTACAGGAAGAATAGGCAATGATATATCTAGCCTCAAATCTTTACGCTGCCTCTTCCTGGTTTTTTTTTCTTCCCGAGTAACCGCTAATCAAATCCACTGCTAGTTCGAGGCGGAAGGCGCACAAATCTCGTTTGGCGCTTTCTTTACTCGTGTGATTTTCATCGACATGCTCCTCGACAATGTAGGCGTTCAGAAACGCTGCCTCCAACAGCCAAAAGACAATCCGTCTCCAGCACTTCCTACTTTTAGGCCCGACGTTGTAAAGGGCCGTTATTTGGTCGCCCCTTTCGACACCCCTCATGTTCTTGATGTAGGGCCCAAGTATGGGCGGACATTCGGCGTCGACTCTATGCCTTCCATCTCTCCGTGACGTTGTTGGAACTGTTCCATCTGGGAGCCTCGGAACATGCGCCGTCGACAAAAAAAAATATCTTTGGTCATACCAAACGCAAGCCATCATGTGATTCCTGCAAAGGTATTTGTAGAATCCTCTCTTTACATCTTTTTTCTTTGGAAGGCCAATCTTCAGACTTTTGGGAAATCCTTTCGATGGGGTCGAACTGTTCCACAGCAATAGATGGTTTTGCCCCACAAAAGATCAAACAGGGTGGGCGACGAGTAATAGTTGTCTGTATACAGAAAATGTCCCTTTCCCTCAAGTCCTTCTATCAAGTCTAAGACGATCTGCGTAGACAAGCCGTGTTCCCCATCAGTAACCGTCTTTTTTCCCGTATAGATCTCAAACTTGTAGATGTATTCGGTCGATGACTCCGCCAAAATAAAGACCTAAAGAAATAAGTAGTATATGTACAGCATCTTCTATTCATTAGCCAAACCTTGATACCCCATTTAGTAGCTTTACGTATTTTTTTGTATCCAATACGTCTTTTATACGGAATCATGGCTTCATAAATCGTAATTTACAATCATATTCGGACTTGAACGCTGACTCCAAAATATTTCAGGGGTCGACCTTTTTGAAGCTTGTTGTATCTAAGATCTCCGTTTGGCAGTTCGCTTGCCGGATCTCAGACATGGAAGAACCTTAGAAGTTGCCAAAACCTACGGAACATACTGTATTAGAAAATAGTCTGTTCAAAGAAAGGTTACCTTTTAAGTGTCATCACATCTCGCAGATTGCAACTAAGTATTGGAATAGCCCTTTGCCAATAATCTTCAATGCGAGGAAATCGCATGTACCCCATCAGAATAATCAAGCCGAAAAATGCCTTCATCTCCTAAAAAATATTTGCTGAAAAATTACATTTGATATCTGTCCTCATTACCATAACGCCGACTGGACTCTATGTTCGACCTCGTCCAGTATATTTTTCCGCGGCATTGAGATTAGCAGGGTTTTATACAGGATTTTTGAGTAGGGTGGGAAGATTTTATCCCGCGGCGCTGTGCGCCGCGGAAAAATTTTTCGGGACCACACCCACTCAAAGCACTGTTTTCCGCTAAATTTTGACCTTGCAGCGATGCTCTTTTAGCACGTTGCCTTTTCCATTGCTCTCTTTCTGTCCTTTTTCTGGTCGTTCTTTGAAGCTCCTGCCTGTGAGAAGCGTTTACAAAAGCAGTTTAGGGTCGCATTAGTTAGCGTACTTTACTCCAACTGACTCCCGGATTAAAACAGGATGGCAAAGCGTTTCTTTTACTCTGACGACAGCCTTACCGAGAACAGCTACACGATTAGCAGCGACGATGAAACGGTTGTGCAAGACTCTTCAACCGCTCTCACAACGGAGTCTAAGGAGGCAAAGAGGCGGCGGAAAGAAAAATCGTACAAGGCTGGACTTTCTTTTCGACCAAAATGGAAGGAGACGTACGGCTGGCTGCTGTGCGAGTCGTCTGATGAAGGAATGTTTTGCTCTATTTGCCGAACACATGGTTGACCACCTTCTTCAGCTAAGGGAGCTTGGAGAGTTAGAGGCATTAGAAACTGGAATCATGGAGCAGAAATGTTGAAACAGCACAACAGCTCTCAGTGGCACAAAGATGCTGTTGTTGCGTCTCAACGCGCTGCTTCAGGTCGTACAGTGTTCGGCATGCAGCTGGCTGGGGTGAGAAAAGCACAAGAGGAAAAACGGCTGAAAAACCGTTCCATTATTTTGAAGCTTCTTCGTTCGGTGTATTTTATGGCAAAAGAGCACGTCTCCCACTCCACTACATTCACTGATTTAGTAGGTCTTCAAATTGAAAATGGTGATGACACTCTGAAGCAGCATGTTGAAAGTGGGGCAGAAAATGCACAGTACACGTCTTCGTTCTCCTGTACGAATATGATTAAAGCTATTGATGATTGGATTTTGAATGGCTTGCACAGCAGTATCAGGAAGAGCTCTTACTTTTCCATTTTAGCTGAAGAATCGCAAGACATTACCTCTCAGGAGGAGCTTTCTGTGTGCTGCCGATGGCTCGTAGACGGAAAGCCTGAAGAGCACTTTTTTGGATGTCATTCAGAATACGTCAAAGCAACTAATGCAGAAACTTTGGCCAAAGCACTTACGGACTTTATAGAGACAACAGGCCTTGATTTTGAGAAGCTTGTAGGCCAAGGGTATGACGGGGCTGCAACGTTTTCCGAAACAAAGACAGAAGTTGGTAAAAGAATTAGAACTCGGGCTGCTCATGCTCTCTACGTTCACTGCTCGTGTCACAGGCTGCAGCTTGCAAGTGTACAAGCAGCGGCAAGTAATCCCGAAATAAAAAAAGTATTCGGAATGATGACAAATTTGTGGAAATTGTTCTATTACTCTCCCAGAAAAGCTGAAGCCCTTAAAGAGGTTTCATCAGTTCTTAACTTGCCTCAGCTTAAAGTTGTAAAACCTAGCGACACGAGGTGGCTGTCTCACGAGCGTTGCATCAAAGCCATTTGCAAAGATCTGCCCTCCCTCATTATTACACTTCAACAACTATACGAATCCGATGGAGACAACGAAGCCTTTGGGGTAGTTACCCTTCTTTCAAGCACTGTGGGAATAATGAGTGTGATCATGTTGTCCCACGTTCTCAGCATAGTGACTAAACTAAACCTGTTTATGCAAGCTTCAAATGCTGACTTTACAAGGCTTCCTAATTTTCTAAGTAATATTTACGAAGAACTGATGTCCGCTAAAGATGAAGATTCTGTCTGGATTACGAAATCGAAAGAGGCAATGACCTCGCTTCGGGAGGAACACGGAATAACTATAGCAGATAAATTCGGATTTACGTCAGCTGTGATTAGTGCCGAACAGTACAGTGATAAGATTGCCGCTCCGTACATCTCGAAGTTAATTTCGAACATTAAAAAGAGATTTTCGGACGAAACCGTGAGCCTATTGGTGGCAAGTTCAGTATTCCATCCTTTGAAGCTGCCACCAATAGACAGAGTCCGCGGGTACGGTGAAGAGAAAATTGGTGTACTAGCGTCTTTCTACGGAGAAGATGCTGAAATAGAATTCCAAAGCACCCGATTTGTCTCCAAAGCGTTAATTTGCAAAGAAACCTTGCTGGAAGAATGGCACATGTTTGCAAAAGCTCTGGTACAGGAAAAGAAAAAATGGAAAAAGAAACCCCTAACCCTTCAATGATTCAGCTGGCATCGGCTATGTTTGGCTGCGAAGCGTATAGAAGTATATTTCCCGAGTATTTCAAACTGTTAGAGATTATCCTATCCCTTCCCGTTTCAACCGCGACTGTAGAGAGATCGTTTAGCAAAATGAGGCTAATTAAGACGCGTCTGCGAAGCCGCTTGACTGATGACAATCTTAAAAGACTCATGAGAATAAGCATAGAAGGACCGGATTTAAAAGATGTTAGATTTGAGGAAGTTTTAGACATATTTAAGAAAAGCAATAGGCGAATCCTTTTGTAGATTAGATCATTAGCGCTCAAGTTTATTACTAATAATATCAATTTTTGTCCGATTTTTTAGAGTGGGAAGAAAAGTTCTAGGGTGGGAATATTCCCAGGGTACCCACCCTCTGTATAAAACCCTGATTAGTATTGACAACTATCAGTTGCCAAACCGCTTCAGAGAAGAAAAGAGAAAAAGAACTAAAAAATAAATTTTCTTAAAATTGCAAATTATTCTGTCAATAAGAATTGCTTTATGGCGTCAAATGGGCCCGCTAGAATCCTTGATGGACCCGATCTTGACGAAAATTCTTCTCTTTCGACGGCTTGCCAGTCTTCTGTCCACTCGTCGGACTTGTCAGAGTCTTCCTGCGGAATTTGGCGTCTTGCGCCACCCCCTCGACGTCCACGGCCTCGTCGTCCTGTTCCTCGACCTCTCGCCGTCGGTCTTTGCCTCTGAACGGGCTCGTTTTCGTTTTCTTCGTCGTCCGAATCGCTTCGATTTTAACCGGAAGTTTTTTCAAGAGAGCGGAAGTTGGTCATCGTACTTCACCGTTTGAATTGTCGCTTTCTTCGTCTTCGGGTGGCTCGCGGTCATCGTCGATATGACTTTCCAATGCTTCAACATCGCTTTCGTCGACTAAAAAATTCGTTCGTCAGAAAATTCATCGGGGGATAGGTATAAAGATTCAATATAGTGTCAAAATTATAAAGGATTTTTGACTACTTGTCAATGACAGCATCTGTCAGTCACCCTGCTCCTCCCGGTCGTCCGCCATCTACCAGTCGTACTTTGTCCTTTCTAGCATTTTCTTCCAGTCCCGGAGATTTTTTCCCATCCTCTTTTAGACATGTTCAATGCAATGCTCCTTTTTGACTGTACGTCTAAAACCAATACATTCTATAATGTTTTCAAACATTTTATAAACCTTTTCCACAAAGGCAAAGGCCCTAGAATCCCAGTCGCCAATAAATTTTGTGTATCGAACGACAACGTAGAAATAGGATTATCAAAAGTGCAACGTTCCGCCCTTTCGCGTCGTTCTCTGCTGACACGAAAGCTACGAAAAGGCGAGGACGAGAGAGATTCGCTTGCACGTGTTCCTTCTTCTTATACGGGACACCACCAACACACACCCCCACTCTCTATAACCCCTACACTATCACGTCATGCCAGCCGTTACATCACCTCCCCCCTCAATGATTGCTTGCCCCCAAGCGAATCCATCGATCCCGTCACACACGGGGACGCAAATTATACGGTCGATTATTTTCTCCCTTTCCTGCTTGATCACCAAGAAATTTCTCTACCCAAAGAGGTATTCGTCCCCGCGACTTCCTGTTACCACCATAATAGTAAAATCCGACAGGCAAAGCTGCAGGACACGGTTTCACACGGGATAAGTGA
Source organism: Oscarella lobularis (assembly GCF_947507565.1). NCBI lineage: Eukaryota > Metazoa > Porifera > Homoscleromorpha > Homosclerophorida > Oscarellidae > Oscarella > Oscarella lobularis. The sequence continues at coordinate 1,451,164 of NC_089182.1, forward strand.
ACTCGTATCTCAGGATCATCCGGCGCATAAACTTTCCGAGCCGTAATATCGACATCATGTCGGCCCATCACCCTGTATGGACGGTGCCACAACTGAGACAGCTTGCGATTCTTCCCAGTCTCTTCATGGGGAAAAGCTATAAATGTCCAATCCCCCACTTGAACAATTGATTCGGGCGATAAACGATTGTAGTACTTCTCATTACGACGCTGAGCCCTCCTAATAGCTTCCAACGCCACTTGACGCGAAGACAGAAGTCGTCCCATCAACTCCGTTCGATATTGACGCGCATCCCCTTCCACAGGTTCCGTCGGAGGTAAAAACGACGACTCTGCCGGGGCTCGACAATCGACACCGAATAAAAGAAAAGATGGTTTCTCCCCAGTAGACTCATGGGGTGTGTCACGATAGGCCCAAAGAACCCCACTCAAATAACGATCCCATTGTCGTCCAAATTGAGCTGCCTGTCTTAAGCGTTCGATTAAACCTTTCAACCTTACCATTACACTGGGGGTGATAAGGAGTCGTCATGAGCCTATGAATTCCAAGTGCTTGGCAGACTTCAGACATCAAATGGGAAAGAAGATTGGTACCTCTGTCCGATAATAACGCTTCCGGCATACCAAAAACAGGAACGAGCTCTTCGACAAGCAGATGCACGAGTCGTGTCGCTTTTTGATCTTTAAGAGGAAATACGAGCGGCCACTTAGTGAGGAAATCTTGAAAGACGACGACATATTGATATCCAGACGATATTCGAGGCAATTGCATTATATCGACACCGACTATTTGAAACGGTCGCTCAACCGGAATGGATCGAAGAGGTGGCCTAAGACATTTAGGATTCTTTCCTCCCGCTACAACACATTCGGGACAATTTTGGGTGTGACGAATACAATCCCTCTGCATTCGCGGCCACCACCAGCGACGCGATAACATCTTTGCCAATCGACGCCCAGATACATGACCAGCAAACAGTCCGCCATGATATTGCCTCATAATGTGTTCTCGTTGTTGCTCAGGAACACCGGCTTTCCATCTCCCATTATCCTGGCGATCGATGAAGTAGAGAATTCCAGACTCGACCACCATTGAAGACGCATTAGAACCCTCCATGACGACATCTACGTCCGCATCATCATTTCGACGTATGAAATGAGCCTCAATAATTGGTCATCTTTTCTCTGCTCCTGCGCAAAGTCATCCTGAAGACCACAGTCACGGGGCGCAGCTTGGATCAGCTCTCCTATATCACTTGCAGACTGCACAGCAGCAACTGACACCACCGCTTCCGTGTCACTAATCGGAGAGCGAGATAAACAATCAGCATTAGCATTCGCCCTTCCCGGTCGATAACAGACGACCACCGACGTAATGCCACTCTTGTACACTTTCTGCCACCAACGAGCATGCCGACCGTCGGGACAGGGTGTTTGCAAAATCGCTTTCACTGCCGAATGATCCGTATATACGGTGACAACATGACCGTAGAGATAAGGACGATAATGTTTAATTCCCCACACGACTGCTAGCGTTTCTAACTCGCTAACAGCATAATTCCGCTCTGCTGGCGTTAGCACACGACTCCCATATGCAATCGGATGTAGCAAGTGATCGTCTCCCTCTTGAGACAAGATAGCACCTAGGCCAACCCCACAAGCGTCCGTTTCCAGTACAAAGTCCTTTGAAAAGTCTGGAAATGCAAGCACCGGCGCAGACATCAACTGCCTTTTTAGCGTCTGAAAAGCTTTCTCACTGTGGGGTCCACACGAACGGCACATCCTTTCGTAGCAGATCGTACAACGGAGCTGCAACCTTGGCATATGAGCAAATAAATCTTCTATAATAAGAGGTAAGTCCCAAAAACCTCCGAAGAAGCTGAATCTTTGTTGGTGCTGGAAATTCTTCTACAGCTCGAAGAAGTTTTCGCTTGGGTTTTAACCCTTCAGCCGTAAGTATGTGTCCAAGATATTCAACCTCTTCGCGAAGAAAGTGGCACTTCTTTTGGCTTCAGCTTTAGCCCGGCTGCAATTAACCGCTCAAAGACGGCACGCAGATGCTGTAAGTGTTCCTCCACGTTCTTGGAGAATATCAAAATGTCATCTAAGTAAACAGCTACCCACTGTTGACCACTAGCAGGGTTTAGGCCGTCGAGAACACGTTGCATCAAACGCTGGAACACAGCGGGTGCATTCCGCAATCCAAACGGCATCACATTGAATTCATATAATCCTTCGCCCGTGATGAAAGCCGTTTTCTCCTTAGCCTTTTCCTTGATGAGAATTTGCCAGTATCCTGACGCTAAATCTAAAGTGGTATTGATGCGGGCGCTTCCCAATTGATCTAGAAGATCATCGATTCTCGGCAGCGGAAATCGATCAGCTACCGTAACGGCATTTAACGCACGAAAGTCAATGCAGAATCGTAACGAACCGTCCTGTTTAGCCACAAGCACTACCGGGCTTGCCCACGGGCTAAACGACGGTTGAATTATTCCCGCCTCCTGCATTTCTTTTAACTGTCGAGCAATTACTTTTCGTGCAGCAAAGGGCGCGCGTCGAAGTGGTGGTTGCGCAATCGGCTGTGCATCCCGTCTCAATGCCCATCGAAACCAACGACGTAGCTCCACGCTCGCCAGGGTACAATGCAAAGACATCATGGTATTCAACCAACAGAGACTGAAGCGACTTCGACATGCAGCATTGTTCGTCTCTCTGTCCAAAATACTCTTTGACCAGTCTATGACGATCTTCTATGCTTCCCTCTGACACACGCAGGCAAATCGATTCTCTTCTAATTTTCTTCTTTCCTTCCGCTTCTTCTACAACTTGACAAGGTACCAGTTCGGCTACAACACTTGATCTCTGAATCTTCACTTCTCTTGGCCCGTTATTAACGAGAAGAACAGGCACCTCCTTCTTTTCAGACGGACTAACAAGCGTCTCCACAACAGTCCAATCGGCGTCATCATTTCTCTGCACTGGCTGCACCAGACATTGCCCTCCCTTCAGCGAAGATGACACAACCGCCATCGCTGTTAGGCACTGTCGTGGTGGGATTCGTATGGACGATGTAAATCGCACGTAGGCCACGCTAGTTGATTCGTCTTCAGACGTGCGTTCTTTTTCTTCTTCTTCCTTGTCCGACTCTGAACCTCCCTCTACTAATCCTTGTTCTCTTCTCTTAGCCGCCGACTTCTTTTTCATTGCCTTTCGTCGCTGCCAATACCCTTCCCGCCGCGCCTTCCGACTTTGCCCATGGCCTTTCAAGACTTGTGGATTACCGGTATGTCACTAATTTCAATTGCGAAGAAACTCCTTCAGACAACAGCAGAGGCGTCGGGGCATCCAGCTTTATATAGACCGGCGTCTTCATTACTATATTATCAAATTCCACATCGACGTCGATCCGTCCGTGAAGTATTATAGTCGGTTGGGACGCGATCCGAAGGCTTACAGTCATTCTTTGTCAGCTTTGCTGACACTGTTATTATCTTACGCGCAAGAGTCTTATCTATAATGCACAGATCCTACCCTGTATCGATGATACCGTCCACGGGAACGCCGCCGACAACTACCGATGCTCGTCGCGTGTTAGACCCAATATTTTCTACTCGTACCATTGACACTCGAGAGTCATTGTCAGACGCCACAGACCCCTGCTCCACCTCGAACAGAGCCAACAAAATCTGGGTGCACCACTGGGGCGCTTGCGACCGTTGACGTTTGCGCTGGTGTAGTTTCCGGAGGGGCAGTGGCTTGCACTACAAGCGGGCAATTGCGGCGGACGTGCCCTTCCTGGTGGCAGTTGTAACACGTGATCCTATAGAACGATCTCGGCGCCGATTGCGACGATGCGGATCCTGTTGTCGCTAACGACGACGACGACGATACTGGTACCGAAGAAGTTGGCACTTATTGCCGCGGACACATTTCGAGACATCCCCGCCCGTCCTTGACGGCGAGCGTGAATCAACAATAGGCGCTTTTCCTCTGTTATGGCCGCATCCAGTAATTGCTGATACGTCGAAGCGACCCCCACTTGGGGTGACTGCGCCACGGTCTCGAGCAATCCATCTTGTAGTTGATAGAAGAGCAGAAAATCACGGGTTTCTCGCGTCAGCTCAGTGCCATGAGCCATACGGTAGCCAGACTCCAATCGGCGAGCGAAATCGAGAAATGACTCGTTTTCCGCCTGCAACAAAGACCGAAACTCCCGCGCAGCAATAGCCGGGTTCCGCCGATCCAATCGCGCGCGAAGAGCCTCTACGGCCGCCGCCAGCGAATTACTTTCCTGCGCCGACAGAAGATTCCACTCCTCCAATGCTGTGCCTCGGAGATGGCCCGTTAACTGTAAGAATATCTCTTGATCGGTCCTGTCATGCCAAACAGCAGCACGTTGCAACGAGGCGTACCAATCCGAAAACGTTATGTGCGACGGCGAGGATCCCGTAAAGACGTCAACCGGTGGCGCTCCTCCCGCACGACTACTTCCTCGCGACCGACGTTCACTCGGCTGGCCGCCTTTCTCAGCGACGCGAGCTGAACTTCTTCCGGCGCACGCGACCGGAAATCGCTCGAAGAATAGTGTAAACCCGCCGGTAAACTCGCCGGCGCCACAGTCGGACGAAAACGACCGTCACGTACCGACATATCGTACGACGAAAGCTGCACGTGACCTGTGATTACAGGCACGTGCCCCGACTGCACTGGACGCGAGCGTTGACCGCGATTTTCTTTTGAGCGTAGTTGCGTCACCTCCTCCTCCAAAGCCAATTGACAACGATCCGCAATTTCCTGTTGACGGACACTTTCCGCCCACAGTTGACTCTGACGAGTCTCTAATCTATTAATTCGGTCGTCCCTTTCAGCTATTGCAGAACGCATGTCGTATTGTTGACGCTCCAATTGCTCGATACGGCTGTTCGCCACTTGTAACTCGTCAATCTTCGTCTCAAGTTCGCTACGACACCTCCCCCGCTCTTCGGAAATCTGATCCAGCTCGACTTTTGCACACGCTAACGCTAAACGGCACGCACTCAGCTCGGTGGACAAAGCCGCAATCGTCGAACTATCAGCATGATCGCCGCTCTTGCTCCTGCTTTCCGCTTGACCAGCCGTTACAGCAGGCAAAACCGGTAACGACGACGTCATGTCCGTCGCATCGACCTGAACGTGTTGAGAAGCCGTACAGTGAGCATGTCCCAGGGTTGTCTTCAACAAAATACCCTCAGCGCCAACGAGTGCAACCTCCGTACCTAGGCCTTGGTACTCACTGACGTAGACTTGCAACTCTTCCGCTTTCAACGAACGAGTAGCCAAAGCGTCGACGATGGCATGCTGTAGGTCCGTTGGTCGAAGTCCGACGTTCACATTCAACAGCGCTGCGATCGCGCGTCGATATTCACCGCGGAGGCGAGGCGAAACGAGGCAAAACCGGTCTTCATATACCGGTTCGACTGCTACCTCCGTTTCTCCGGCAAGAGCGCCGCCGTCGCCGTTATCGTCAGAGAAATCGATGCTGCGCGACTCCGATCGAACGTTGCATTCGGCCATTTGAAGCTGGTAGCGTCGGATCGCCGGTCGATCTCCCCTTTCGCACGACAAAAGACGATTGCCTGCGAATCACCCGCTGAACGTGAGTGGCGGGACCTCCACTTGTCACGTTCCGCTCTTTCGCGTCGTTCTCTGCTGACACGAACGCTACGAAAAGGCGAGGACGAGAGAGATTCGCTTGCACGTGTTCCTTCTTCTTATACGGGACACCACCAACACACACCCCCACCCTCTATAACCCCCACACTATCACGTCATGCCAGCCGTTACAAAAGTGTGCACAGCATTTTCCTCATTTTATTCTTTTCAATTGACCTATCCCAGAGGACCACCGCTCCTTTGGCCTCCATAGCATTTGAGGACTGGTCAAAATTTGTTTGACATTTGGGGCGATGATCTTCCACGCCAATGCCATATTCTGGGCTGTTCTTGTCTGGATTGGATCTTTCCATTTTGTCACACGTTTTGCACAAGGAACAGAAGATGTTGTAATCGATTACTGCTCCAACGTCGTGCAATATAACGGCCTGGAGGCCGTAATGAGACGTGTGACCACGACGAGCCCATGTTTTGTCGAACGAAACTCTGACGTTGGCAATTTCGTCCTTGTCAACGCCTTTCTTATTTCAATAGTACGTCAGCGCCGAGTCGATCGATTCACCAAAAAGCGATAAAAAATGCATCAACAAAAATTCAAGTGTTCTTGGCATACTATAATGCTATACTATTGATGCTGCCGGCGGACTCATAAATCGCCCGTAAGTTGTTGCGTTTCTTTCATCCAATGAACTTTGGCGTCACCCCAAAGATTCTTGCCGCATAAAGAAACAACGAGAATTAGTAAAGACAGTATTTTGTCAGAGTTTGCCAGTTGAGCAAAAAGAGCAGCAAGCTGCGTAAGCGAAATGAAGAGTAACGAGAAAAACGTAATGGGTCCGTTAATGGGACAGGAGTTCCGTACAGCCTTTCAATCTGAAGCACATTCGCCCCAGTGAGCTGTTGTCCACATCGTGCAGTTGTCAGACAGTTTCGTCGTCTCGTTTTGTGATGCTACAGTCTGTACAGTTATTAAGGCTGATAACCTCACTCTGCTCAGTACCGTTATTTCCATTTAGATCGTCACTCACCTGTTCGTCGTAGTCGAAAGAATCTTCCGAGTCGGAAATTGATTCTATGGCAGTGGTAAAGGGTAGAAGAATGAAGAGGGCAGCAACAGCGCGTGCCCTTGTGGATGCCATGCGGAGATTGCGAAACGCGAGAAAGTAAAGCGCGCAGAACCATTCTAATTAATTTATTAATGATGAATGACATTGGCTTACATTGGCTTCTAGGAGATCGCCCTGGTATACATTTAAATATTAAATCTATTTTGTCGTTGATCTATTTTGTCGGCTTGTATATGACGACAAAATAGATCAACGACAAAATAGATCTACTTTGTCTCATGCAAGTGTCACACTTCGGTATAGGTGCGAATGTGAGTCATGGAACGTGACGTGCCTACGCCTACATTCCCCTAATAGATATCAACTGATCTATTTTGTCGTCGATCTATTTTGTACGCCCCACATGCTGTCTGTCCCATACATAAACAGTTGTCACGGGAAGGCTCATTAAATTTAGAAGTTTTCCAAATAACGCTTTACCTTGCCGTCACATCGTTATGTCGTGTTACGTTTCCCGATGCGAACGGAACATTCGATGTCTCGGAAGTGCGCAATAGCGCGAGGCTTCGCGTCGAAGGAGAGAGGGCACGGTAGCGAAGTGAATCTCTCTCGACGCCATCATTTTTAAAGCTTCTGGGCGCATTCTCTTCAGGTCGGCATTTTTGTCTGGATCCATGTCGGTCGGTGGAGGAGGAGCGTTTATGAGAGAGGGCACACGAACGAGACTACCAAAATATTCGCTTGACAGCCAGTTCAGTAAAAGCAGAGGATGCGTGCGAAAATAATGTGGAGCACAAGTCAGAGACGAAAAAGTGTTTACCCTCTTCAGACGCAGTGCCATGTGTCCATGAATGAAGACAATGCCAACGTTAGGGTGTCTCTGAAAACAATGGTTAGTCCGACAATAGCATTTATTTTAAGAAAGATTTCGTACTTTTTTATGAGATGTTGAACGTTGCTCTTGAGATGATAGTTGCGATCGCCGATGCGGAAAATTTGCCGCCGATTGAGGACGCCTATGACAAGGAAAAGAAGGGAATCGTCATTCTTACTGATAAAGAAAAAAAATTCCAAAAAATTAAATATTTTTACTACTCTTCTTCACCTTAGGACCCTAAGAAAAATAACAGAAAAGAGATTGAGACATAAGTTTCTACAGCTTACAGATTCTCTTCGCGGCCGAGAGATGGCTGCCAAGACGCTCCTTCGAGGCCTTCTGCATTGCCCAATCCACCTAAGAAGTCAGAAAATATCAGTCAGAGAGACAGAATCGCTCGAGTTCTGGTTCGGATCGCGACCGATTCGGCCCCGAAACATAACCTACGCGCTATTGAGAAACCGAGGAAAGCCAAAAACACGATATAGAGCGATTCTGAGGCCAGCGACGAGCCGAAGGGAAACTCCCGCGCCGCCCGCCTCTCTCGAACTCGGCCAATCGCTTCCAAAACTCACCTTACGGCCGGAGGAACGCTGTCGAAGCGTTCGATTCCATTGCCGTTGGGCGAGCGGTCGACTTCGCTTCGTCCAACTCCCAGATTCCATCTGTTAGCGCAAGCGAAACGTTCTGCCCACTGACTAAACATAGCTATGTTTCACAGCTATGTGTCATAGCTATGTTTCATAGCCATGTCTCATAGCTATGAAAAATAGCTATGAAACATAGCTATGAAACATAGGAATAAAATATAGCAATGAAATATACGAATCAAGTAGCAGGCGTAGCAGTCGGTTTTGATATCAAAAACGACATGGCTTTGGAAGAGATGAAGACCTTGCTCTTGCGCCGTCTAGAACTTATTTACCGAGATGTAGAGAGATACGAGGACGAAGAAATTACTCCGGAGTTCGGAGATAGCGTCATTTCACGACTGCAGGCATTATACCAGTGAATTGCGCATCTTTCTCATTCTGTTTCAAACACTGAGGATTTACTTGCGTCAGTTAGGTGCCTAATCGGGTTAGTTTCGTCAAGAGTAGCGCCTGAAGGAGAGTGTCTTTCTGCTGAACGTCAGATGACGTTGGGAAGAGGGAGACCGTCTTATTCAATAACGCAGCAGCAGTTGGAATACTTCATTGAGAACAATTTTACTTTTCCCGAAATAGCTCGTCTCCTAAAAGTGTTCGTGTCTACAGTTCGACGTCGCATGTCACAGTTTCAGCTATACATCGGAGATACGTTCACTTCTATTGATGACGACTCACTTTCCGCTCATATCGCCGATATAAAAGTATGCAATCCAAACAGTGGTTACCGCGCTGTGTGCACCAAGTTGAGACTGAGGGTCATCAAAGTTCCTATTTACAGAATCCGCAGACTATGTTTTGAAATTGATCCCGCTGGAGCGATGTCGAGGTGGATGATGACAATTGACCGAAGAGCGTATTCTGTGCCCGGACCTAACAGCCTTTGGCACATAGACGGAAATCACAAGCTAATTAGGTCGAGTATTACAGCGTGGATAAGTATGTGCGATGTCCAAATATACATTTTATATTCTTAGGTGTCGACTTGTCATTCATGGCGGAATAGACGGGTATAGCAGGGTCATTACGTATTTGTCCTGCTCGTCAAATAACAAATCTGAGACGGTTCGTCGTTCGTTTGAGAAAGCTTGCGTCAAGCGCGGAATTCCGTCAAGAGCTCGATGCGACCGCGGAGGAGAGAACATGGAAGTTTCGGAGTGGATGCTTTCACTCCCGCGAAGACGACCGGTGCGAGGTAGCGTAATCACTGGCAGGTCGGTTATGGAGAGACGTCTATTATCAGGTTAGTAATATACTTAGTTTATTGTCATTTGAAATTTCTATTTCCTTTAAGGTCACCTCTATATACGATCGCCTATTTTCTTGCTTATAAGATAATGGCCTCTTAGACATATATTCTGAAAAGGACATGGTTTGTTTTCACTTCACCATTGTCCCTCGCCTCAAACAAGATCTGCAATGATGTGGAACGCACACCCTCTTTCAACGGAACGAAACAGGAGCCCGAACCAACTGTGGATTGCGGGGATGCATGAGAGGGCAAACTCGGGGTCAACTGTCACTGACGAATTGTTCCACATGAGTGACGAAATGCTATCGAGTTTCGGAATTGACAGACGTACAATTGCCAGATGGACACTGGGAAACCGAAGAACGTCAAGGAGTGGTTGTGCCGGAGAATAGTGGCGAAGAAATTCATCGTCTCCAAACCGTATTGCGAGAGTCACTCGACCCACTTTCGGACGACGAGAGTTATGGTGCTTCCATTTACGTAAGAGCCAAAGCAATTGTGTAGAAGAACGTAAACTTTGAATTTCGTTTACAGTCGAACCCTGCTGCAACGACCACCCTTCGGACACGTAACAGGTGGTCGCTAGAGCGAGGTGGTCGCCCACCCGAAAATGTAGTGTAGGCGGCAAAAATGTAGTTTAGACGGAGAGTGTGTAGTGTGCGATGTGTTTTTTATTCGCTGTCACTCTCAACGGACTCTTCATGCACAACAAATGACATAATAGATGTTTGTCTGCCTTCTAATCGCGAATGAAACAGTTTTTCCTCAAGTTTACTTTCAAGAGAGACACAGTCCGAAAGACATTCGTTGCAGCCTCGTGAGACGGCAAATAGCTTCAGACTCTGTGGCAGCAAGTGCTTCAGAAATGGATTTGATGTTCGTCTCTACCACTTCTTCATCCTCGTGCTCTTCGCAATCACTATCCTTATCGGAAGATTCTTGATTTAACAAATTCGTCCAGCAGGTCATTCTCCCAGCCTTTTTCCAAAACCTCAGTTGTTGGTGCGCTCTCGTAAGCAATATAATTGGCAGCATCGGCACTTTGTGGAAGGCCAAGAATAGTTATGTGCTGCTGTAAAACCTCTTCGTCCACCGTTCTCTGCAGCTGATTCATGGTCTGAAATTTCATCCCGCTGTTTATCGAAACCGGCTTTTCTGAAGTAATTTCGTACAATGGCTGCTTTAAAGACAATTTTATCCACAGGCATGCATCAAGAACGGTGAACGACTTTGCTATTTCGGATGCTGCAAGTGACGACTCCATCTTGCAGAGGACAACTCGAAGTACTTTAGAACGATAGTGACACTTCATGTTCTGGATAATGCCTTGGTCTAGCGGTTGTAAGACCGACGTTGTATTAGCAGGGAAGAACCGAATTTTCACATTTGAAAGTTGCAAATCACCACTTTTGATAGACGACGCCTAAGAAGAGAATTACATGTCGATTCTCAGAAAGCATTTTTTATTGAATCGTTTGATCCAAACGCTGAAAATTTCGCCTGTCCAAGCTTTTCGTTTGACTTCCATGTAACAGGAAATCGATGAAGTGTAACATTTTTAAAGCAGCGGGGTTTCTTTGAATGGCCGATAACTAATGGCGTCTAGAAGTCACCAAGGAGGTTTACCCACAGAACGACGGGATGTCTCTCTTTCGACTTCTTCCCCCCAGCACTGTCTGTCCCCCTCACTGCCAAGGTTTTTTCTGGTAGGGTGCGGAAAAACAAGGCAGTATCGTCCATCTTGTAGATATTTTTCTCGTAATAATTTTCAATTATGGCTGAAAGGCGATCAATCCAATCATCTACGGTCAGTCGACGCTTGCTCGCTCTCCTAAAAGAATTTTTGAGCCTATGTTGTGACGGTTCTTGAAGCGTGCTAGCCAACCGCTCGATGCTTTATATTCCCCTTTGTCTAAATTTTTAGCGAATTCCATTGCTTACCATTGAATCATTGGCCCACTCATGGGCGTTCCGCTACCGCGCGCTCGTTCAAAACAGCGAAAGATCAACTCATCGATGTCTTCATATTCGCTCCCGACTCGAACTTTCTTCCGCTTTGGATTACTGTTTCGCTCGTATTTGTTCATTACTTCAGATTTTTGCTTCAAAACCTGCTGAATCTGCGATTTGCTTACCCCGATCATCACTGCAAGCTGTCTTTGACTCTTTTTCTCGCTTTCGCGAAGCTCTTTCACTCAATCTTCAGGAATACGGTACGCGAAAACATTACATTGAGTAAAAAACTGGAAGGCGGCGCTTTTGGCGACATGTATCGACCGTCGATAGCTTGTTCGGTGTACGCGGCCAAGGTCATTGCATTTGAACCAAACCAAAATCATGACGGCGAAGCGAGAATTATGGCGTCAGTAGCTGCTTTGTGAGTATTAAACTTTGTAATGTATTTTCTTTAGCAAACTGAACCACCCGAACGTCGTTGGTTTTTTGGATTTGTCAGCGACGACAAAGGGGTCATATTGCTTAAAGAACTTGTTAAAGGAGGGGACTTCTCTTTCGTCCAGACCAACCGGTTTGTTTTAAAATTGTTTATTGAAAGTGCCTTTTGCTGCCAAGGCTTAAAAAATATGAGGCAGAACCTTCGGCTGAAAAAATCCTCGACATCTTTGTTGGGATTGTTAGTAATCCAGGCAACGGTTGATGTTGCTTACGCAGTAGATTGTAGCCTGCTGTTCCACATGCAAACCGTATTTGCAACGCTCTTTTAATTGTCGACGACGTCAAAGAAATTCCTGTCATGTCCCTGCCTCGTTGAACAGCTCTTAACTGGTCTGGTGAAAAGACTTTCCTTACTTGTAACTGAAAATTAGCGTATGCAGTCATGACGGAAACTTTCTCCTCCGAGACTTTTCTTAGCTTGGCCTCCAATTAAGCTACTTGGCGATCGCTACTAGTACTACAATGACTCGTACCTCCCCCTTCGCTTAGCAACTCACTTTCACTCTTAGAAACGACGTCTATTAAAACAATTACAAAAGCCATGCAGTATAAAAAGTTTTCTTACAGACTAACTTACAGAAAACTCCGGAGCGATAGCATACGCGTGGTCGGTGCTACAGTAGATCCTTGGTTATCCGATCCCTAAGATTTTAGGAGTGGTCCGATAAGCGAAATGGTCCGATAAGTGAAATTAGAGTGCGCCATTGTAATTCCGCAAGTGAAATATACACCTGTATCTTTTGAGAACAATTACAAGTGTGCAAAGAAGCTGTCAATTTCGGTTTGTTTAGTAGTGGAACGTCACAGCGAAAATTAAAACAGTAGTACGCAGACAACGAGGGTAATACCGATTAGCGGACGAGAAAAATTTGAATAAAATTCGCGGCATGTAGCGTCTTTTTTTAATTTGTTCCGTCGAATAGGCGGGTTGCATTCGAGGGCGGCTTATAAACGAGGGGGACTAATAATCGAAGATATACGGTACAACAACTGGCAGTACAGCAACCCATAGATGTAAGAGGGGAGAGGAATTGGAAGCTCCCGTTGTCACGTGACTTTTTCTAAGGCTTACATGGAGTCCAGGTGTGTTGCGCTGTTCCCCGGATGTTATTTCAAAGAATGTCGCGCATTGTGCCTTAGAAGTACTTTCTACGACTACTGGACCTGCGGAAACGTTTATCGAACCATTCGAAGTGCCTCCGACGTACGTATAAACATCCCGCGCCCGCAATCGTCTCGCGTGACCGTATGGTAATTGTCGGCTAAGTGTTTCACGCGCTGTCGCACTTCTGGATTTTCTCTTGCAAACCGCAATCACGCGTAATGATTGTAATATGGAATAGACCACAACACAACTTGGCCAGACCTCTGAGTGTCTCTACGGAAGCCATTTTGACAGCGAGTGGGCGTGACAACTGCGGAGGGGTCTGCTAGGAGATCGTTCCCTTTGCATTGCCGGTTTACCCTTCGCGCGACAGCTATTGCCCTTAGTTGTAGAACAGTGTAGGTTCGCTGACTGTACGTATGGCTGTTCACGTCAAACAGCCGCGGCTAATTAATTACCCGCCGCACATGACAGACATTTCCCTTTGTATAGCACTGCCAATTGAGGCATACAATGACAAAGAAGTCGCGTTTAGTGGTAAAGAAGTATCAGCGGCAGCAGAAAAGCCGGGGGAAATCGGCGTCTACCCCACTTGAGACTCCTGCATTTGTTGAAAATGTAAATTCAGCTGTTTCGTATTCTCGAGTGTCACTTTAATTAATCCCTGCATTTTTTCAACTGTATAGCACCCAGACAGAATGTTTTCCCGAGAAACTTGAAGCGTTAGCTCTTTCACTTCCTTCACGCCACTTGCCCTCAGTGATTACGTGCGGCTGCATGTGTCATTATTCACATTTTGAATTTTGACTTTCAGGGAGGGAGAGTGGATACATGGGAAGATTGCTCAACGGACACTTATATCCAAAGTTTTGTGGCTTCATCACTTTGAGAACGAGTCCAATTCGCCAAAACTACCGCCGACTTTAATATCACACAGCATTTGTGTAAGCCAAGAGGGACTTGAGTCTGTCTTTATCTTTGGAAAGGCTTTCCCGCTTGACAAATGTTCCGGCCTGGACTCAGCTCTAAATCTTGATCTGATCACCTGCGACAATTTTCAGCCTTTGATACATTACTTTGAAAATTTGCGTCTTTGCCCCGGGAATCCAGACCTTCGATTTGTTACCCTGCTTCAGAAGCGGAAGGGAAAAGTACAGAATGCCAAAGGGGTGCTCACCGGCTACTTGGAAAGCAACTGTCCTGTTGTGGTTGATGGAGAACTAAGGAGCCAGACCGTTCGCTCAGCATCATGTCATCTGCTAATTCTTCCACAACACAACTTGTGCTGTGCCTGTGTAAGACAGAGAGCGTCCTTGAGGGCTATTCTTAGCAGAGAATCCTCAAAACCAAGTAAATTTCGCCCCAATGTTTCTCTTTCAACTCCAATGAGAGCAAAAAATTGCTTGCACTAGCACGTCAACGAAAGAGAGAAACAGAGAATTGAAAGCCTAGAGCAAATAATTGAAGAGTCTGTTACAGAAAAAGGTGAAATTGTTGATCCTGTCATGGACAAGGACCTCAGGGAAATTATGAGTGAACACCAGGCGGAGATTGAGCGAACTTTCCCAAAGGGGTCGTGTAGAAGGCTTTTTTGGGAGCAGCAACGAAAGGCTGCTAATGCGAAATCGCCTTCGGGAATGCGTTGGCATCCTTGGATGATCCGCTGGGCATTTTGTTTAAAAATGAAGTCATCTGCTGCGTATCACGTTTTGGCTACCTCCGGATTCATTAAAATGCCATCAGAAAGGCGACTTCGTGACTACACGCATTTCTTCAAAGAAAGATCGGGTTTCCAAAGAGAGGTACTTGAGCTGCTTGCCGATGAAGCAAAATTGTCTGAAGCTGAAGAAATTGATAAGTTGGTAGTCATCGCGTTTGACGAAATGAAAATTCGCGAGGATCTGGTATACCACAAAGGCAATGAAGAAATCGTCGGTTTCGTAGACTTGGGAAATCTTAATAATAAATTTCGAGCAGCTGCAAAATTAAAGGCAAAGAAAGAGACGAAAGTTGAAGACGTAGCAACTCACGTGCTAGTTCTGATGGTTAGAGGCGCTGCCACAAGCCTCAGATTTCCCTATGCTCGCTTCAGTTCGACGTGTACAACGTACGACGAATTGCTCATGATACTATGGGAAGGCATTGAGTTGTTAGAAAGAACTGGCTTCATGGTGTTGGGTGTCACCTGCGATGGAGCTGGGCCGAACCGAAAATTCTTTCGTGCCCATGGAACATCGTCTGGAGCTGCCACACCCCTAAACAAAACCCCTAATCCGTACGCCAACGAGGAAAGATTTGTTAGTTGGAAGCACCTGCAAGACCTCTACAGGAAATCCTGTGAAACTAGCGACCCAGCAGGCTTTAAACTCGTTTCGAAGCTGAAGATCGAACACGTCGAGATGACATCTTTCTCCAGGATGAGAGTCGACCTTGCAGCGCAGGTCTGTTCACTAATTTTTATTCCTGTTGACATTACTGTGAAGGTCTTGAGCCAAAGTGTTGCCAGTGCCCTGGAGCATTACGAAATTGAGGGGTCTTCCGAAACTGCCCGCTTCTGCCGTATGTTCGACAGAGCTTTCAACGCATTAAATTCTCGTGCCGTTAACAATCCTAAACCTTCGCGTAGAGGTTTCAGAAGCTCAGATGACGAACGACTCCGGGTAATATTAGTCATCAGCACTATGACACTCTTAACAATTAAATACTGCAGTGGCTTGAGGATACTTTTTTGGGTTACCTCAATGAATGGGAGCAGTGGATTTCTACCATCCCTAACATTTCAAGTGCAGATCGTCAACGACTGTGTTTAAGTCGTGAAACTCTAGAAGGATGGAGAATATCAGGTAAAACTCCGGACTAGTTTTTAAAATTAACCTTGCAATCAATTCCTTTTCCAGTCACTTCCTTTGTCGAAATTGTCAGGTACATTTTCTCTTTGCCGAGTAGTAAGGGACGCTACATACTAAGCGAGCATTTCTCGCAAGATCCACTTGAGAACTATTTTGGAAAACAAAGAGGCAGAGGAGGAAGAAACGAAAACCCATCTGTGAATCAGTGCCTGCAAAGCGCTGCGTCCCTGCGCCTTCAAGGCTCTCTATCTCAAGTCCCTGTTTCAGGCAATTCATCCAGGAAACGCCGTCTTTGCCCTGAAGAAATTATTGACGATAAACCGTTGCGCGTAAAGCCTTCTAAGATATCGAAGAGGATATAACCCTTAATAAATGTCGACAAAAACAGTCATACAGCCAACAACGGACCGTCCCCTGAGTCAACACGCTTTAAATGTCATTTGCACCCTTCTCTTTTGCCCGGAATAGAGACTTTCTCAAACCTTTCTTCCTGCCAATCAGAGTCTTTTCACGTTTGTAGTCGTGTAGCCACTCCGAGGCCAATGAATGCCCTCGTACTGTTATCCACAGCTCGACTATCTTCTCCAGTAGCACTTGTTTGTCTTCTTCAGTGAGGCTTGAAGCAATCAAATCCCAGTACCGATTTACTGCAGGATCACCACGTACAATATCGACTGCAGACGACTCTCTAGCACGTCCCACTTTTGGCAATTTAAGAAGTAAATTCAGCCGCGTAGCAGATTCCATAGCGTAGAAAAATCTGTACGTGATTTCGTTGACTTTAAACAGTCCTCCTCGGTCAACCTTACAAATCCACTGGCACATGTAATTTTTGAAATGATAGTCGTGATCTTCGCTCTGTGTAGGCTCACTTTCCTCGCACGCGTGAGCTGCCATGTTCCTCAAGCATTGGCAGAAAGCATCGGTCCGTTCACTCCCCTTCCCAGCGTACTTCTTGAGCAGTTTGAAAGGTACGTATCCAGCAACATACATAAGGACGTTTTCTTCATCCACCGAAAGAGCGGCAGTGATCATGCTGTCGCCAACTTCAACGCTCGAAGCCTTGCAAAAAGACAGCAGAAGACGTTCAAAAACTTTTCTGTTCACAGACTGAGACAACAAAGGGTCCTTGAAGGGGATCCCGGATTCGCCATAGGTCCTCTCCCAAATTTGCGGCAGTGCGTCCTTTCGTGCCAACAGAAATGCTCCAAAAGCCCGGCCACGAAAGTCTGACATTGAGGCACGCTTTACTGTGCCGAGAATGCATCCCTGAATCGTATCGACGACCCTCTCCGAAAGCGAAGCGAAAGCAGGCGATTTCTCCGACTGCAAAAGCTTTGTCGCTTCCTCTCTGAGATTCCTTTCTCGAACAGCATCGTCAGAAACGTTTTCGCTTAGAAGAGCGTGTAGAGAATCTACGACGGGGTTCATATCTACCGCGCAACAGACCTAGATACGTTAATTGTCACGTGACAACGGGAGCTTCCAATCCCTCTCCCCTCTTACATCTATGCAGCAACTACGCTTACCGCGCATCTCGTCGACGTCCTTATAGTGCAGATATGACTGGAAACCGGCAACTATTACCGTTTCCGCACTACTATCTCTTCTAAGACAAGTTTTGTTGAATACAGAGTTTATTAAACATAGTTAAAGCAATGGATATAATATCTATACGGATTCAATTTATCGTAGCCATTCATGTGCCAAAGATAATTTGGTCCCTAAAATTAAAACGAACGTATTGGTAATTTTATTCTTTGGAATGACAAACATTTTATATAGAACCTTGTTTACATGCAGTTTCGTTTCACTCGCCTTCTGTCTTTTCCCAGATGGATCAATCTCTCGACACACGAACATGACCAAGTCTCAAAACATGGAGAACAAAAATAATTCACATAGTACGACAGTTTGAGAATACCTTGGCACTCGCAGGAGATTGCCCCGTGCCCTCTATTCGACTATATAATGGTAAGGGGTCCGAACTGCTGAGCTGCTTCAGCATCCATGGCTTCCGCGAGCAAAAGTGGTCGGACACGCTGTTGTTGTAGTAGATGTTGGCACCATGTCGGCGTGTAACATGATGCACTGCCGAAACATTTATCGTTACCTTGTTGCTGAGATGGTGGATAACGATATCTCTTTCTTGATTCTTTAGAAACTTCAAGGGTGTAAGATTTAGAATGTTACAGAACCGACGGTCACCGTTGACAGCGTTCCTAATTCAACGCAACCGAAAGTTATATTAATAGATCAACTTGTTTATATTAAAACTAAAATTTACGTATAAATAAGTGTTATTTTATACCTTTCTTTGTAGTCGTGCCAGAAAGGATCTATTAACAAAATCTGGCATGATCTTCCTACAGAAACTTTTATGTCAGCCACAGAAACGCTCGATAACTGCAATTTTAGACTGAAATTCAGACTCGATTCTTTTGAATTTAGGTGCTTCAGGGTTCTATCTGCGGTGATTGGCGGGAGTCGCACCGGCCAATTATTTTTTAACCGAGCATTTTCTCGCGCGCCTTTTTAGATCTATTTAGAAGCATCCTTTTCCTTACGTGTACTAGTTCAAAATTAATATTATTATCAATTACCGGTAAGCATCACCTGCACATTTGTTTCCCGTCTGTTGTATGACTAGTCACCAGACACCAAGAGACAGAGGAATGGGCAACTACGCATCACGTGACCCTGTAAGTTGAAGCAAGGACTGTTGTACTTACAGATGGACGTCTTTCGCGCTGCAGTAGACTCTTTGCTCAGTGAAACTGTAACCACCGTGCAGTCCGAAAGATTCACAGTGATGCGCAAAGCTGCGGCAGCCCTACGAATCACCGATATGGCCGAAAACATTGTTTCGGCTTTACGCGGGTGTTTCCCTCAATCCTACCTTCCAAGTAGGGTCATGGCGAGAAAAAAGCGCAATTGGAGTTTCATCGGTTCCGTATAAGCCTACTACCGTCGCTTTGGAGGCAGTTTCTCGACGAGCAGAACCCGGACGTCTGCAAAGTCACAGATCAGCTCCTATCTCTGAGCTTATGCTAGAAGATTTTTTTTGACCACGACATGATGAATGGATTAAAGAACGAGCGGCTGAGAAGTATAGCGAGCGCCCCCCCTCCCAATACGTTTGACATCAGAAGAGGAGAATGCTCTCAGATATGCTGCTGGCTTTGTCCCTTTTTGCCTTTTGAAGAAATATGAAACTCGTGTGTATCTGAAGATGCTGTCTCCAAATTTGTTCGTTGCCTACAGAGCATGGGAGTGCAAGATGAATAGGCAGATGGTGATCACTCCTATACCTTCTCTGAGTACACGTCTATTTGGCTTCAAAGAAATGACCGCGGTCATTTATTTAAAATCTGCGATGAAACATATCGACATTTCTACTCATTTGAGCTCATACTTCGGAGAGTACTACCGCAGCAAATAAAATCGTCTACATCTGCAAAGGAGAATGATGATCCAGAGGTCCAGGAACAGTGGTCGTCATTAGCGGAAGAAATTGGCTGTAAAGAGCAGATGTCGCTCTTGCTGCAAGACGTCGTTACTCTCTGGGTTACCTTGAGGGGATTTTCGATGTGTTCGTCTTGGCTTGAGCAGTATAAAGCAGCCGAAGACCGATAAACTGCAAAGTCGACGCGGCTTCGGAAGAGCTTGAAGTTAGGGAAGGCAGTGTAAGAGTTTTGTTATTTTTATTTATTAACTTCTTTCATCGTGTCAAGGCATCGTGTTTGAGCCTGAGTTAGTTTGACTAAATTATTACATATACAGTACGCAATATAACGAGCTCAAAACGACTTTTCACTTGAGAGACGTGCACGCTTCGGAACTGGAGAGTTTGAAACTTCTTTAGGCTGCTTCCTTTTTTGTTGCCGAGTGCAGTTCCCGCGAACAGGGACTTGAGCTTGCGAACCTTGCACTCTGACGGACGCAGAGGTGCATAGTACCTCTTGTGCTGAACAATTAGAATAACGACCCCATTTCATCCTAATTGTGCCAAAGTAATTTTCCAAAATATCTTGGCTGAACCGTTCACAAAGAATGTAAGTTTTTTTTCTTTTGCAGACGAAAATAGGAATCCGACCATTTCCACAAACGATTGCTCTATCAAACACAAATTAAGAGTGCGTAAAATAAATTTAGTCAAAATATGATCTCGCCAGTTATCTTCCAGCCGATGAGTGTTTCCTGGCTAAGGCAAAGTCTGGTTCTCTCAACAGTGGTAAGCACATCTTTTGAGTCTATCCACTTCTCCCATTCACTTAGGTATTCCAGGAAACCGGTTATGAG
The DNA here is from genome assembly GCF_947507565.1 of Oscarella lobularis. Classification (NCBI taxonomy): domain Eukaryota; kingdom Metazoa; phylum Porifera; class Homoscleromorpha; order Homosclerophorida; family Oscarellidae; genus Oscarella; species Oscarella lobularis. The sequence continues at coordinate 1,471,371 of NC_089182.1, forward strand.
CCACCTAATTAAAGGCATTAACTTCACAGAACTGTCTGTAGTGTGGAGATGCAATGAAAAAGCCTGGATGACGTAGAGATGCAATCAAAAAGCCTGGATGACGTCCACTATATTTCAGGAGTGGCTCCTTGGACTCAACTTTTTCGGTAGCACTTTGTTCAATTTACGGAAGAGTATGAAATTACAATGCAGGCGATGTCATAAAGGCACCTGTGTGTTTGGCTTAGGAGTGATTGCGACGTTAGCGTTACCGACAGACAGACATGATAACAATTTCAGATTTTGCCTGATCACGTTGAGAGCTCCTCCCACGTGCGCGCGCACGCGCCCTGGTGTTTGGGGAATAACTATAATGCCAGACCAAAAATATAGCAACAAACCTAGTTAAAAATGGCTATAAGACATTGCCGAGCAATAAATCTTTTCAATAATAAATCACTTTTGACAAGACGAGCGCTAACCTTTTTAAGTGTGGCCAGGGTGTAAGAGACCCTCTTTCTTTAGCGACCACCTGTCTATAACGACCACTTTCGGGGGGAACCGTGAGTGGTCGTTAAGGACTTATATGCTGGAATATTAATGGTTATACACTGTACATGTATTGTTAACATTTCTTGTGTTCTTTGCACCAATTTTATTAGGAGACGCAGAAAACTTTAAACAAGCCCATCGTAATACCGCAGTGAGTATTTCTTCTTTGTCGTCGGTGATGTTGGTGACGTGCGTACTGCGCCCTTAGTCTTTGCCCTGCAGTTTGCTTGCTTTTTGCAGTCAAATCAATCATCAATTTTGATCAAATTTCATCTTCCATTTCATTGAGCTTTGCGAGATTTTCTGGACGCATGCTGATAAAATCCAAATTGTGAAAAAGCCTCACGAGGTCGGGAAATTTGTAAAACGCGGTAGTGTTACTTGACAGCGCGACGCTGGCAATCAGTCACGAAGGTCTCTATCTGTGGCGCTGTACCAGATGCAAAAAGGAGCGGTCGGTGCGAATCGGGACGTGGTTCGATCCGGCCAATTTAACGCTGCTACAAATTCTGCACGTCACTTGGCTGTTTGTTCGGCAGCGCCTGCGAACCCACGCTAAGCTACACGCTGGACACCTCTCGCGCTCGACTATCGTCAATTAGGAGAATGGGTCTTTGGAGGCATCGAACGTTGCAGTCGTAAATGCTTCTTTAAAGTCGTCGAAAACAGGTCGCACGAAACACTCCCTATAATCAAAAAAAGGAACAACCTTTATCAGCGAAATGTCAAAGGCGTACCACTGCCTCGGCCGTCAAGTAAAAAGCAGTAATTTTTTGAGGAGCAATTCCAATCGTTCTCCTTTTGGGATACCAACATTTGACGGTCAACCATTCGATGACCTTCAAAGACCCACACTCCGGTGTCCACACCAACACCAACGAAAGCACGTGGAACGCCGTAAAAAGGTCAATTCCAGAGCTGGGCCAAACATGACCACGTACAATGTTTCCTGGAAATGTTCATGTGGAGGCGAATGTTTTGCAAAGGGAACGACGAACATTATGCAATATATTCACCAAGAGGCCCAGCTCTATCCACTAACCATCGCCGAAGTACCACCAAACCCGGGCTACCTCCCTCCGGGTTTCGCCCCGCCTCCCGTCGCACCGGCTGCTGCTCCTCCGCCTCCCGCTTCGACGACGACGACGACAACGACGACGACGACTGCCGCTAAAATATTGATCGTTCTTACATTCCGAAAAGGCCGCACACGTCGAATTTCCTCTTTCCCGAATTGGTCCCACACGCCCGCCGGTTCGACGCAGTCTCGTGGATACTTCGCAATACGACTAATCACTATCATCATGACTCATGCCTAATGCCTGTCAAGTCAATTCAGCTTTGACGAAGTCAGCGAAGAAGGAGACAAAACTTACGAGCAACTGTCGAACCGTTTCGATGAGACATGAGTTCGGCCATTGGTGCTTGGAGCTCGACCAATGATGTTTGGAGAGCAAACCATTGTTGCTATAATAGTGGCCAATGTCTTTCCAGTGGTCGCGTGGTTCTCTTCTATGGTTTATTCTATCGTTTCTATCATTTTCGTCAAAGAAGTGCGGTTTCCCATAAAAAGCTGCGTAAAAATGATTTTAAGTTGTGGGCATGCAATTACAATAAAACCTGTCTTTGAGCGCAGCTGCGCTAGGGTCGCAAGACTAACAAAATATAAAATACTATATCGTAAACTGTTCGAGAGAGAGAGATTTATTGAGAACAAACTGTAGGGAAGGTGACATGCACTAGAGACAACGTCTAACTGGGGAAAGAATATATTAGCTGTAAAGGTCTTAGCGAAGGTTGAACTGGCGTTCGCGCTCCGTCGATAAGTCTGAAGTAGAAAAAAGACCAGAAATTCGAGACACTTTGTGGGTTATAACCCTCGAATTACAACACTGCAGTAGGACGGAAAGACGGCGCCTCCAGTAGCAGGCGAACTCTTTCCTTTGAATTTTCCCTCGGTGCGGTCGACGTGCGTCAGAAAAACCTTAAAGAACTCGTCTGCCAGCTTTCCCCAGAGACCGAAGTGCTCGAAGACGAGCGGGTAAAATCTTGCGGCAGCGCCTGACGGCCGAATGTTGGCGTCGTACTTCTCGACCTTTGATTCTTCTCGGATGATTGCCGCAGCGCCGTCTTCGACCGCAGAACGACGTGACGCTTCGGAGCTCCAAGGATGAGCCAGAGAGATATCAAGGTCCATAGACACACCCGCTTCGAATCCGAATGCAACAATATCGGGTCGATTCTCGTTATTGAGATATATCGAAATCGCGGTTCCACCTTTTAGGAATGACCCGCGTCTCCAACGCAGTCTGCCCAACCGGAGACGATGTTGTGAGCCCAAATAGGACCACCGCCGTGCTTGCAGGTTAGGAGGTGATAGCCTTGGTTGTCGATAACAGAGTTGCACTCGCAAGAGTCGAAGCAAGCAACGGCAAAGTCGAGGAGAGCCCAGTCTCAAGTACGCTGCTAAACGAAAATCGTTAGGCTTTAGCCACCCAGCGACCAGCCTGGCTGCCTCGACAGGAGCGCAGACGTGCAAGATCACGGTTGTCGGCCGAAGCGAAAACACTTCAGCGGCAGAAGACCGATGAATTTCGAAACAAAGAGATTTTTGAAGCTTTCCCGTAAATAACGACAGTTCCGAAATAGCTTTGACTGGCGCCTTTTCCAAGTTTGGGCCAAGACGGATTTGAAGAGACGACAACGCGAGGTTCAGAGATTGTTCGACGTAGCGAAGAGAAAGCAGGTCTTCGGTGCTGAGGGAGTTTGAAAAACGGTCCGGTAGTGTTGTCAGCGAGCTGCTCCATCCTGCTAGAAAAGCATCGTCGGTGATGTCAGACAGCAACGGCAAACCAAAACCGCCTAATTTAATTGGCAACGTTGCCTGTTGCTATTGTTTGTCCGAAAGGTGTTTATTGGAAGAATTTCTTCAAACGACGACCGGGATGTGTTATTGTGGTGTGCGATAGCTCTGCGAAAAAGTGACGATGGAATAGTTCTCCCGAGGTGGTTGAGACTCCTTACGTAGCAATGCCGAAGAGCAGACTGCATTGAGGATCTCCCAAACTGCTTATCTTCGAGCCGATCTCTGCCTTTTTGAAGACGGAAGCAGAAGTCGTCGATGTATTCAGGTTGACCGAGGGGAGCTCCGAGAACTGTTGTTCGGAACGATTGACAGGACACAGGAGACGATTGCGGGAGATGGCCACGGCAAAAATCTCGCACTTCCTGTCGGCGATGCAGAGGTGCAAATCGCCGAATGACTGCTTAAGGTCCGGGAAAGCATCGTGTTCCGTGCCCAAAATGAAGACGTCGTCGAGATACGCCAGAATGACGACGTTTGGATGACTGCATTGCATGTCCACCGACGTTTCCCCCGGCGAAAAGTGCCGGCCCCAAGGGGTCTCCTTGGTGGACGCCTTCCTCCTAAGACAGCAATGTCACCGGAAGACAATGGGAAGACAAGAGAGCTGAAGCGGCCCTATATTTGGCGAAAATGTGGCATTAGCGACGGAAAGCTTTCTGAGAGACGTCTGCGTATAGCTTCAAGACTAATTGAATAGAACGCGTTTTTCACGTCGGTCTTTAAAAGCATCCAGTCAGCGTTGCGGTTGAGGAGCGCTTGAAGGATGAGTTCCGAGCCGCAAGGTGTAGAGACGCCGTGTTGGATCGGCGAAAAGTAAGATGCAAATGCGTTCCGCGAGTGAAGACACATTGCTCTCGCCGCCACACGGCCGAGTGCTTCACCGATGGGCGACGGGACGAACGTCTCCATTAGACTTTCGAACAGCGATGAGACGAGAAGACAAGATTTCTGCTGCAGATTTCGGCAGTTTCCCGTACGCGAAGTTCGAGAGCGATTTAATCAAATTATCGTGTGTCGTTTCACCCCGAGACAGGCATTTGAAATCTTTAAATCGCTATCCTGTGGAACCTGCAGCCGAACCACGAGGTGACGCTTGTAGAGCTTTCGCAATGACTTCGGGCGAAAGCAGAATTGGTTCGAAGGCAGCGCTGTCGTCACAACGGGGGTCGGTGCAGTAGCATAGAGGTCTGCGTTCTTTTCCGTCCTTCAACAGCTGCTGCACACGGCCCAGCAATGGATCTTCGGCCTGCATCCCGGCTAGCTCTCGCATCGTCCATCTTTGTCGCAGTGCGACGGCATTCACTTTTTCTATTTCCCCGCCTTCAGCTCCCCCTTCGGCCAGCGGCGGCAGTAGTTCTTCCAGACGCTGTCCTCCGTTGACACCCGCTTCTTCCGGTCCCGCTCCGTCCGTTCGTCGCCGGGAAAGACCCATATGCGTGTCCGTGTTCACGCCCCCTTTTGTGTTCGACATCCCATTGATATTCGCTCAATATCATTAACCAGCGTGAGATTCTTCCGGTTGAGTCTTTAAATGATTTTAACCACTTAGGCGGGCAGTGGTGAGTAATTCAAGTAAATATACCCGGAAATGATTTACTGCCCATACAAGTCCCAAGGCCTCCTTCTCGACTACCGAATATTTTCGCTCAGTTTCGCTCTGTTTACGGCTCGCGTACGAAACTACGCTCTCTTTCCTATCACATTTTATGAGATAATACAACGTCCAACCCGGTATTTGACGCATCCGTAGCGACGTAGAATTGCTCCTAAAATGGATGAAACGTCAGGATCGGTGACTGCGTTAGCTTCGCCTTTAGTGAATCCATGGTCGCTCAACACTCATCTGTCAACTTAAATTCGACTCCTTTGCGAAGTAGATCGAAGAGCGGCTTCGCGATCGACGAAAACTTCGGAATGAACCTTCAATAATAGCCGGAAAATTCACAAAGCTTCGGACATCCGTCGGCGTTTTCGGCACCGGGAATTCGCGTACAGCTTTAATTTTTGCGGCGCTATGCCTTCCGTCGACACCACGTGGCCCAGATAGTCCTCTTGACATTAGTGTCTACAACTTTCGTGAGGGCAAAAAACTCTTACTTGACGTTAGCGTGGTAAATCCACAAATCTCGATGCTTCTATCGCAGTCTGCTGCTACGTCTGGAACCGCGGCTGCAAAACGGGACGAAGAGAAAGTGGTCAAATATTCGGAGTCAGCAACGTCTTTAGGCTACCTTTTCAACCCTTAGTCGTCGAGGCGTTGGGAAGGTGGAGCCCTAAAGTCGTCGATCTCTTTCGGGAAATTGGCCGTCGCCCCTCAGTTGACTTTGTAAATGATCGTCCAGCTTTTGAAATCCCATTATTGGCGAAATAGACTCTCGTCCGTTCTACAACGTCAAAACGCTCGAATTATCATCGAAAAGGTTAAAAAGACCTTGTCAAGCCCGATAGAGTCCCTCAGTCTTGCGGAGGTTGCCAGCACCCGTTGCTCTTCTGAGGTTCAATGACCCCTTCCTCCCTTTATGTACGTTTGTCTTATAGTTAAGTTGCTTGCGTAATCCATTGTTGTTCTTCGTTTGTCACCTATTCTGTTATCTTTAAATATATTGTCCACTGTCTTGCGCCCGAACTGGCAGTTGCTGGGTTTTGCTTTCAGACCGGCTTCTCTCAGTCGCTCCAGCACTTTTCGTAGCCCAGCCACGTGATCATAGATCGACCTTGAAAATACGAGAGTGTCATAACGTAATCGACGCGCCTTTGTAGATATCAGAAATACGTGTCTGTCTCGCCTATCTCTCCTAGTGCTACTATTGAACCGCCCGTCGGACACGCAGCGACTGTTTTTCATCGTCGGCGTCAACGAATAAGACCGAAACGATATGTGTTGTACCCGTCGCTCGAGCGGGTTCCCTTCCGCCGTCGTGAAGTTCCTCTCAGCGTCTATCTCTCTCTGGACCATTTCGCGATGTGTGTCCGACGCTTCGACAAACAAAGCAACGCCGCGTCTCGGCGTGCGTACAGTCGCCCACGTAGTGACACGATTGGCTACATCGGAAACAACCGCGGTCGAGTTTCTCACCTGTCGGTTTCGCTTTTGCTGTCGCCCTCGTTGCGCTTGCCTTTTCCTCAACGAATTTCGTCAGCATCGTTTCCATTCGAGCCTTCCTCTCCGGTAGTTCTTCGTACATGTCCGAGACGACTGCTGCCTCGCGATGTTCGCGTCCGCGACGTCGTCCTTTGTCCCAGGGTCCTCCGGCATACATTTCGCGTCCCTCCTCCTGTTCGCGCATTTCAATGAGATGTATTTCGCCCGCCTTCTCAATCACGTTTTCTTCGGATTTCGTTCGAGATCGCGGCGAAGACTCTGCGGCAAACCGCGAACGAAGTGTCGGATCAGCAGATCTTCCTTCGTCTGCGCGTCGACTTCTGGCATCGCACGAATGAGCAATCGCTCTAATTCGCGTGCGTATTCTTCGAATGATTCCGGTGCTCGCCATCGGCGTGATTCCAATGCTAGATTCGCTTGTAATCGCTTCTCGCGCGTTTTCGTCCCAAAAACGCGCGCCAATTATGCACACTGCTCGTACACAACCCATACACGATCTTTCAGCAGCGTCGGCATGATACGCCTCTTCGCGGCATCGTCCCAGAAATTTGCCACGGCGCACGTTTCGAACTTCTTCATCCATCTTTCAAAATTTTAAATCGAGAAATTCTCTGTTATTTTTGCTTATTCGGTCTCTTCTAGGAAAGAACTCTAAAAGCCTACTTTGCCTAGCAGTCGCATCAATTCAACACGTCGCTCGTCGACCTCACTTGTGCAAACATAACCTCAAAATATAGCTTGGCGTCGTTTTTGGTGCAGCAAAATTCACCAATGCATTTCAAGAGTCTAGAGGCCTCGTCGTAGCTTCGGACTTCTCGCGTATCTTTGCTGTCACCCTGGTCGGAACGCCTCTTCTTCATCTTCATTCTCGCGACATCGCTTTCATCGTCAATAGCTACTGTACCTACGGCGTTGCTGTGAAATTCTTTGGCCTTCTTTAGCAGGTCATCCTCCCAGGAGTCATCAATGGTTGAAAACGTCGCGAGTTAATCATCAATTGCCGGTAAGAAAGGCTTCGAAGTTACTTGAGCAGATTTCTCCAGAAGCATAGACTTCCTTCATTTTTGTGGCAAGATCTTCCTCTTCATTATCTAGAGCTAGATTCACATCATCTTGAAATCTGAATCCCGCCCTGCGAAAGCAAGCCGAAATTGTTGAAGGAGACATTTGAAACCACGCCTGATGTAGCCACCTGACTGCGTCAAGAACATTCACGGCGGTGCATACTTCAGAGGCGCACGATACCTCATTATTTTCGAAACGACATGATTTAGGAACTTCATTCTGTAGTAATAATCCCTTAGTCTAAACCCGTACAGAATTTTTCACGGGATTCTCGCGAGAATCAGTTAATATCTCGTGAGAGTTTTTCACTTGTTAAATGGGGCAATCTGCTCATCATTAAACTTTCTCTCATGATGAAATTGTCTCTCATGATTCACCAGGTATCTCTCACGAGCCAATTTTGTTGCTCCCTTTGGCATGAGCTCGAAAATGTTATTGATTCATTATTGAACTTGTACAAACTAAAACGCAGTACAGCAGGATACGATATCGAAGCTTTAGAACTATAACTAGGTAAAGTTCGTTCAATTGATGAACATTTCAGTTTTCTCAGTGTTCATTTCCTGACTCTGCACTCATTTTCTTTCTTGCCTATCCGTCTATCCGTCTTTTTGTCTTGATGCTGCGTTAATAACCACTCTGTTTAGTGCGCGCTTCTTGTCTGGATCTTTCCAATGTTTTCCCGATAATGTTTCTCTCACGACCCCTAGATCTATGATGAGCATAAAAGATGAGCATTTTATAGCGTGTGAGGGGTGTTGCACAGAGGGCGTGTTCTAAACATCTGTTTGGCGTCACAGCGACGCCTGCTAAAAAGCAGACCCCAACCTTAGCCCAGCAGGAGAATTTTGCATGCGAGCGTCGTTTGAAAGTCGCTGTGTACAACAAGCGCTTGTCGGCAAAGTTAAAGCGTAAAAAAGTACCTGCCAATCCACGGTTTTGACGGTAGTGCTTGGTGGGCGTTTCTTTTGGTATCTAGCTCATATATAGTTGTAGAGCTAGGCAAAGACTCCGCGCAGAGCGGAAGATGTTGCCAGTGTGGAAATAAACTGCAGAACGTATTTTTGCATATGCGCATGTGAAAACGTACATTTTGAATGCTTTTTCCTCCTCTGCGATACTTTGGCGTCGTGAGTATCATTATCTTCTTTCCTGGCGAATTTTTTATCAATCACGTAATCGTCGTCCCTACGTTTAACAGGTGCGCGAGAAGGCACACGAGACATATGGAGCGTCTGGGATCACGGACAGCCTAACGTAAAGTTCTCGCTAATGCGTTTCAATGTTCGCTTTGTAGCGACTTTTGACTAATAGAAGACGCCTCCTGCAACGTAATTACCAAAGTTGATTCGATACCTCTACCACCCACTTTAGTTGGCACGTACGCTGCACGATCGAGCAACACGATTGTCCGTCTACGAGAGTATGAGCGGCAACAGACTTCAGCGGTATCGCCTAGCTATGGCGTGATGGAAAGTCTAAAATTCTCAATCAGACGCTCAGTCAGTAGATGAACGTGTTTGTCCCCCACATCCTGCTTACATGCACCCCGTGCGGCTGAGTTCACTTTCACGTAGCGGTCCTGCAAATATATTCCGCCTAATGTACAGATCGCTTCGAGTCTTATGTTAGCTAGGTCAATTCAGACAACTCGATCGCGTACGCTCACCGCGTACCGGTACGCTGGTTCGTGCGTGAAGTAGGCTAGGCGTTCGCGTAATTGACGCGTCTAGTCTACCATTAGCGAATCAAGGCAACATGCAAAGTGGCTTCGATCTCCACCCCTCGATCGATGCTATTTAGCGGCTCGTCGATCGACGCTGCGGACAAAAACTGATTGATCGCTAAAGTATTCTAACCACCCGTGATCGCGCGTTGCCAACAACAATGAGCAACGGCACATGTAGAGATCGACGTCGATCATAACAACACGAAGCGTTCACGTGAAAGTCGACGTTGATCAAAAAGTTTACGTGAAAGTCGACGTCGATTTGAAAAGTTCACGAGAAAAGTCGACGTCGATCATAACCACATGAAAAGTTCACGTGAAAGTCCTCTCGTGAGTCGCTCACGAGGCACGCAATTGACCCGCGAGTAGGAAATTGATTCGCGAGTATCGGGCTATTTTCACGAGAAAACGGAAATTATCATGAGCTTTAGCGAATCCACACGAAAATTTCTGTACGGGTCGGCTGAGTACAAGAGGTGGTGTTCGGGGGGAAAAACACCAGGGTAATATTGTCAAGTGTCAGATGTGGGTGGCCGGAGGCATTGTCAGCAAAAAGCAAAATTTTTCGTTTTCTTTGGGCTAACTCTCGATCAAACTGGACTAGCCATTCTTCGAACAATGCACTTGTCATCGAGGCTTTACGATTTGCCTTCCATGTGAATGGCAATTGTGAGATATTGATGCCCTAGGGGTATTCGCTTTCCCAATCACGAGGGGCCTCATTTTCTCTCCAGTGAGAGAGCAGCATAGCATCACGGTTAATCGCTCTTTTGCCTTCTTTCCACTCTTGAAGACTCCCCTTTCAAAACCAGTGATTTGGTAGGAAGAGCTCTATAAAATAATCCAGTTTCGTCGAGGATAAAAATGTTCGCAGGACTGAATCCTCTGCATAATTCAGAAACACGCGCCTGCAACTCAGATACCGTGTCCGCGTTGACTGCTGCTGATTCACCCGACAGGCAAGGAAAATAAATTGCATGTGTCTTTCGGAATTAGTCTAGCCATTAGACGCTGTAAATTCGACGTTTCCAATTTCTCTGGCAAACATCACCGCTTTCTGTTGGATATGTGACCCAGATATATGGATATTTTTGGAACAAGCCATCTTGAACCATTCGAAAATCAACTCATTTATTGAATCGTGGCCTGTGGTGCGATGTGAGCGTTTCCGGTTTAATGGAGACCCGGACGAATAAGCCAACTGACCATAAATTCCTCGCGCTGCTTCACAATGCTTTGTATCGGTGTTTTCCCGACACCGAACTTGGCAGCAATTTGCCGAGCGGACGTTCTTTCTATCGATAAATCGAGAACCTTTACACGGTCGTCGAGAGAAAGTCATTTTCGCTTGTTTGTAGCCATTAGAAAGCTGAGAACGCCAAAAAGGTCGACAGAAGAGAGTAAGCGAGCAGATTGAAGACCGTGGCCTAGCGCGATCGAGCAGAGAATGTCGCGCTTTGCTCGAACATGTACATACGCGTGGCATTGAAGAAAAAGTAGCTATTGGTCGCTATATTGTTTGGATCCCCCTTACGATGCCTTGCCACGGCCTCTAGGCGACTCTTTGGGGACGACGATAAATATGCGGTTGTCTGCAAGGTTTGTATATTTCCCAATTGACCCACGCATGCGCCCCAGGTTATAACATCTAAAGATATAGTGGATCGCAACAACTCCCTCCCTTCTACAGGAGTGCGTCCTCGCACATGTGTACAACCGACAGAAAATAAAAAGATAGGGGCAGCTGCCTAACAATGTGGGTAACAAAAACGTCAAACAGCGAGAAATAGAGACAATGGGAAATAGTTTAGATCTGTTAATGGCTGAGACTAGCAACAAAGCCGTCACGGAAACGACTGGGAAGCGTGCCCACGCTACGTCGCCTAGGACGCGAAGAAGTATGAAGACGAGTAGTAGAAGTAGAAGCAGGGCGAAGATACCGGGTTACTTGAGCCTGAGCTTGTGTCGCATTGAGATCCTTTTTGTCTGAAGTGGCGGCGCCTTCACCATCCTTGGAGCAGGATTGATCAGAGACGAAATCGGCGCTCGTGTCGTCACACGGCGGAGCTCCTGTAGCGAAGGCGACTTCCGCATCCTGATCACCACAACGATCCTCGACGCTGATTGAAGAAGCGTAGTGAGGCCCTGCGCCGTCGCGCGGTAAGACTGGCTCGGAGCCATTTGCGGTCAGTGATCCATCCGATGTAGGACCCTTATCATGAGCAGTAGTCAAATTGGCGGTGTCGGACAAAAGTGCTTGAGTAGAAGAACGAAGACGAAAATCGTCGTGAGGATAATAGCGAACAATCCGTTGAACATGAGCCATGGTCGATTTCTGCGTGTCCAGATGAACAAGCTCGTATGTAACGTCGGAGAGGCGGCATCGAACACGATAGGGCCGTCGAAATGACGTCGTAACTTTGGCGAAAGACCAGATTTGCGAACGGACGTATGAAGTAGAACCAGAGAACCAGGTTCGAACGAAACGGCGATATGACGAGGGTCATAGTATTTTTTTTCGGCGAACGTCGGTTTCTGTTTGAGTAGCACGAGCCAACTCGAAGGCTCGGCGGAGCTTTGAAGACTTGAGAACAATGCCGTAGTCGTTTTCTTCGTTGGTTATTTCTTGTTCAGGTCCCCAAAGTACGTCCGACGGAAGACGGGCGTCTCGACCGTGAACCAAGAAAAACGGCGAATTGTGGATGGCGTCAACCAGGCTTGTACGATAAGCGAATGCGAGTGCCCCAAAATACTGATCCCAATTCGTTTGATCCTCATCGGTGTAGGCGATGAGGCCGGCGGCAAGACTGCTATTGAATCTTTCAACTTGGCCGTTCGTCTGGGGGTGATACGCTGTCGTGAATACTTTATCCACTTGTACAAACGCAGGCAAACGCGCTTAAAAAGACGTAAATTGACTTCCGCTGTCAGTCAACAGTTGAGTTGGGCATCCGTGACGGAAGATAAGCTGATTGACGACAACGTCGGCGATGGTTTCAGCGAGTATATCCGGAACAGCTGTAAGTTCCACCCAGCGACTGAATTGGTCTACTATCACAACGACGAAGCGATTGCCGAGGAGAGTAGGAGGCAGAGGGCCCAAGATGTCGACTCCGACCACTTGAAATGGGTAAGTTGCGCTGAATTGTTGCAAACGTCCTGCTTTCTTGGGTTGATGTTGTTTTCGCACTTGACAGGCGTGGCAATACTTGTACATTGTATCGCACCACTCTAAATAATCCTCTGGGCATGATGGGACCTGAAAGTTCTATTAATTTACGAAAAATACAACAAATGCACATTACACCGTGTACTCACCGTTGACCGATGAGATGAATTGAAGAACTGTATTTGAAACTCCATATACCCGGTCGGCATAAGATCAAGAGGCAGTCGAGTTGCCTGTCCAGAATTGCTTGGTATTCCTTTTGCCGAGAGTTGTGCAGCGTCTTCGTCGAGCGGCACTCGGAGAAAGGAAAAGGATCCGCGCCAAAATTGAAGTATAGCAAACAACCTGCGGTTTTCAGATCCGACAACGTTTTCTTTCATGTAGTAATGGACTTTGTCCTCAGACACCATTCCACTTCATTCGAGACGCGCGAGAGGCAGAAACCGAAGCCTTCTTGGCGTTTAAACAGTGTCTAGAACGGTGTGAAGGTTATAAAGTTATGCAGATATACATGTAAAACTTAGAGAGTTTAAAACTTGTTGGTAGAAAATGAACGTAAATGCTCCCTTAAATTTGTATAAACCAATTCCTTAACATGTAAAATACCCAAAGCTGTTTTTATTTTTGTTTTGTTGCTGAGCGACAAAGTCTGGTAGCCAGTATTTAGAGTAGGCGGTAACAATCATATCCTTTAAGCAACGGCAAAAACTCTGCCTGCTGTCCATAATTATTTAATCTTGAAACTATATACCGCTATCCTTCTTCAACAGGGCTGACCCTTTTCCTAAAGGTCAAATTGCCACGGTTCAGGTACATCTATAAAATGTCTTATAAAGTTGTTGCGGTAATAGCAAATATCTCATATCAAAGTGCGAGGGAGAATCAAAGGCGCTGACAAGGTAATAAATCTTGTATCCTCCCTAAGGATGATATTTATTACCCCTGCGGTCGTCCATAGCAGTTGCAGAGGGTGATTTATAGCGTCGGCGACAGGCAAAGCGACCGCGGCTTTCAAGCCGGATGGAACGTCTTGCCGTTTTAAGGTGGTACAGTAGTCCCTCGCTTGAGCGACCCCTCTCGCAAGCGACCACCTCTCTTGAGCGACCAAATTTTGGAGCACGGACCCACTGTAGCACATCTTTACCTCTTGTGAGCGACCACCTCGGTAGTGCGGCCAGCGACCGGGGTATTTTGCGACTTTAAGTAACGTGCGTTAGCCTCTTGCACGCGACTGTCGTTTGCAGCTGCCGAAGCCCACGCCTCGATGCCTAAGGATAAACAACGTAGGGTTCTCACCCTAAAAGAAAGATTAGATGTTCTTCGCCGAGTTGAAAGAGGGAGGTCGTGCCGGGCTGTCGCTACGGAGTTAAAAGTTGGTAAAACCCAGATTCAGAACATTCTTAAGGAAAAAGAGAGCTTACTCAAACAATGAGCCGAAGGAGGTAACTCTCAAAGGAAGTACACGAAGCCTAAGGGCTCGTGCCAAAAACATTCCCGTTAGCGGGCGCATACTTCAGGAGCGAGCAAAGCAATTTTCTGTAGAATTAGGCTACGACTCTTTTACCGCGTCTAACGGATGGCAGCAAAGATGGCAGAAGCGACATAACGTCAAAATGGCAGTCCTGTCTGGGGAAGGCGCGGACGTCGATGAAAACGTAGTGTCCGACTGGAAGAAAAGACTGGAAACAATATGTGAGGGATACGAATTAGGCAACATCTTCAACGCTGATGAAACTGGACTTTTTTTCCGAGCTCTGCCTACTCGATCATTTGTTCACGCCGCGAAAGGTGAACAAGCGAAAGGCGGGAAAAAGGCAAAAGAGCGAGTTTCAGTTCTTGCGTGTTCCGCCACTGGGGAGAAACTCAAGCCTCTTGTCATTGGTCGAAGCGCAAAGCCGCGGTGCTTTAAAGAACTTGTCAGCAGAGCATGTCTTCCTGTGGATTACAGCAGCAATAGGCGAGCGTGGATGACGAGCAAACTCTTTGAAGAATGGCTAGATAAGCTGAATCAGAGTATGCAACAAAAAGGTCGTTCCATTTTGCTCCTTGTTGACAACTGCAGCGCGCACCCTGATGTTCATCGCTCCAACGTCAAATTGGTTTTTCTCCCGCCAAACACCACTTCCAAGTTGCAGCCATGCGACGCGGGCATACTTCAGGCAGTGAAATTAGTGTATCGAAAGAAGTTGCTCCGTCGGGTTATAAGTCTCATGGACGATGCTGCTTCTGCAACCGAAATATGCAAGGCTGTAAACGTTCTTGACGCAATAATGTGGCTCAAGTGTGCCTGGGATGCCGTGAGCAACGTCACAATTCAAAAATGCTTTTCGAAGTGTGGTTTCCCTGTTACTCCAGGGACGCTTTCTGACAATCGTGGCGAAAATGACGAAACTAAATCCACTGATGAAGAATTGGGGTCTCTCCTTCCTGGAATTGACATCGGATGGGACGAATACGCAGAACGCGACAACGAGCTTCCTACATGCGAAACGATTGAAGATAGTTGGGAAATGAACCTTATGGCGGATCTGAGAAAGGAAGAGCAGGACGAAGAAGACGACGATCTAGAAGACGAGGATGACGATGAGCAAGCAAGCTACGACAATGGTACAGCAAATAGGTATGTCATTAGCGAGGAAACTGCAGCTTTGGCGCTTCGTCATTTGCGCGATTTTTCGGTTGCTCAGGGAAACGCTTATTTGCTAGATCTAGTATGCAAAAGTCAATCAGTTGTTGACAGGATTCTCGTCGCAAAGCGCCTTAAAGCTAAGCAGACTAAGATTACTTCATTTTTCTTGTAATGATTGTCTACGGAATAAAGAGAATAAATGCATGTACGAGGTTTTAAAACACCACGCCTATTTCTCATGGGCGACCACCTCGTTTGAACGACCATTTTTTAACGTACAAACGTGTGGTCGCTCAAGCGAAGGACTACTGTATCGTGGGTTATCCGCCTCCCTCTGTCTTTTTGAATAAAATTGACTATGCGTGCAATGATTTGTTCCTTGGAAGAGCAAACACTTCTGATCTAACTGAAAGTCGCCACGTCGTAGTCCGTCCATTCAAATTCAAGTGAGGAATTGTTTAAAAAAACCGTAAGAAAACTTCTAAGTGATATTCCGTTGTACCTTCTTCATATTCCCTTGCTATCGCTTCGAAAACGTCGTTTATGGCATCGTCTCCTACAAAATTATACTTCGATTAGGTTTTCCGACGTCCACTTGACCGTTTAGCGATCTTCAGCATTTTCAAATCCCTTCATTTCGGCCTCATTCAGCGATCGGAGTCGATTCTTGTATAAATGGATATCAATGACGTATCGTCTCCACATATGCGAGAGGAGAGAAGGCTAAAGCAAGCACTCGAACCGAAATTGCAGTCAACGGTCCCGACGTCCGCCATTTTAGAAACCCGAGACAATGGCTGCCGAAGCTGGAGGCCAATTCCATTGCGTTTTTCTCTCTATCGAAAGCCTAATAATACCGAAAAAAGCTTGAAATTGATCCAAAACAGGGTTAGAAAGTTCCCTTTAGCGTATTTTAGAACCAAAGGATGTTGGGCTTCGATCGGTTTCGCGAGCTTTGGCGACAATCGTGAAAACTCTTACAAATCAAATCAGCGTTTATAAGGCAACTTACAACGTTTCAGATGATAGCGAAGCCCGCTTTTCTCTTCTGGTGGGCTGCAAAAATACGAAAGAGCTTAGGAACGCATAGGAAAGGTGCGACTTCATCTGAGACAGGTGCGAACGTACACTCAACGAGGGTGACGAAAATCTATTTGGTGCAGTTCAATCCTAAAAAGGCTCCCACATAACTACCGAAATCGTCATCCAAATCGCCGGTTTCAACTTCTTCATCATTGTCATTCGAGTCGAATGGCTCGAGTGAAACGACTGCCGGAGGACCAGAATTCATTTTTTTCCGAGCTTCCTCGTTTAGTTGACGAAATATGGAGCGAACATGGAGTTGCTCCTGTCGCCTGGATCGTTGAATTCTGGGTTCCTGCCAAAATACCTCATTACAGCATTAGGAATATTGCTGTGGAAATACAAACGTTTGAAATGTCGTCGTCTTCATCCCTTGAAGTATCATCTTCGGTCGTGGAATCTTCGTGGAGATCTTCTTCCTCTTCTTCCACTCGACGCCCTAAGTTTAGAAAGTGAGACATTTATTTTTCAATAATTTTTCCTACTTTTTGTCCTTTTTCCGGGTTGGCTCTTTGCTGCGACTTTCCCTCTTCCTCTTCCTGAGCCTCTTCCTTTTCCTTTTCCTTCTCCTCTTCTTCCTCTACCTCTGCCTCTAGCCGCTATTCCTTCATCGTCACCATGGCCAAACGCGCCTGGATTGTAGGTCGGCCCCTCCTGCTGCTCCTGCCTATCGCGATGTTTCTTCTTACCGTAGTTTCACAAATTTTCGTTCTATATTTATTTTCGTACAACGTGCAGTGTACGAAAATTAGAAATACGAATATTACCTTGGGTTGAATAAAAATAAGTGTAATTTGTACGTCACGTAGCGCGCGTGCATAGCACGTGTACCTGTGTGTTCGGGTTGCCTTATGTCTCAGTCTATACGAACTTTCTTTAGGCCTGCCAACGGCCTTCCTGATCCGAAAGGGTCGCTGTCACAGAGTGTCACTTCGCACGCCATTGCAGCTGCAAACCGCGAAGTTGAAGAGTCTATAAACAAAGAGGATAGTCGAAAACGTGCCAAGCACTACCATCGGTAAGCATATTTGAATAATTAACGTGAGATTGGCAAAACTGTGGCTTTTTTCGAATAGATATACCGCTGTCGTCCGCGCACAAGTGGGAAGGTACGCTCTTCAGCACGGCGTCTCCGAAGCGGCGCGTGTCTTCTCAAGGAAGCTTGGTCACCAGGTCAGCAAGACAACGGTCCAGTCGCTAAAGACCGCTTACGTGAGTGGTTCAAAGAAGGACGGGCATGATGGCGAGCCAACAACTCTGCCTCCAAAAAAGCGAGGAAGGAACGTTCTTTTGGGAGAAAAATTGGACCAAAAGGTCCAGGCGTACCTTGTAAAAGTGAGAGAAGGTGGTGGAGTTGTCTCCGCAAGAATTGCTGTAGCCGCAGCGAAAGGGATAGTCAAATCCTACGATAAGTCATATCTCGCTGAATTTGGAGGTCACATAAGCCTTGGCGTGCCTTGGGCATACTCCCTCTTTCGTCGCATGAACTTTGTTCAAAGAAAAGTTACTACTGCTAAAAGCAAGCACTCTGCTGCGGAATTTAACCGGCTGAAAGAGAAATTTTTGGCCGATGTTGAGGCAACTGTAAAGATGGAAGAAATTCCTCCAGAACTGATTCTTAACTTAGATCAAACCGGTATAAGGATTGTTCCAAGCAGAACTTGGACTATGGAGCAACAAGGTAGCAAACGAGTTGAAATCATTGGAGCAAATGACAAAAGAATGATTACGGCTGTTTTCTGCGGATCTCTTGCTGGCAATTTCTTGCCTCTTCAAATAATATATGGAGGTAAGACTGAGCGCTGCCATCCTCGATTTCAGTTTCCAGATGACTGGGATATTACGCACTCGCCGAAGCATTGGTCCAACGAAAGTACAATGATTGAATACTTTCAAAATATTGTAATCCCCTACGTTGAAAATAGTCGTAAATCGTCTGAGGAAAAAAAAGCGGCTCTTGCCATTATGGACAACTTTAAAGGCCAAGTCACTGCTTCAGTTAGCAGTCTTCTAGAGGCGAATAATATTCACGTGTGTCTGTTGCCTGCAAACACAACAGATCGACTGCAGCCAATGGACATATCAGTTAACAAACCAGGTAAAGATTTCTTGAAAAGGCGTTTTGAGGCCTGGTACGCAGAAGAAATTCAGAAACAACTAGATGGAAATGACATTGAGTCTACTGAATTAGCACCAGTTGATCTTAGCTTGCCAAGGCTGAAGGTCCTAGGAGCAAAATGGATTCTGGAAATGTTTCATTATTTATCTCATAATCCACAAATAGTTGTACGAGGTTTTCAAAAAGCTGGAATTGCTGGAGTTGTGTATGGTTGCGAAGAGAGCGACGAAAGGCAAACTGATGAAGACGAGGCCATACTGGTATACAGCGACGAGTCGGAGAGCGACGAAGGGCAAACTGATGAAGACGAGGCCATACTGGTATACAGCGACGAGTCTGATGACTGATGATGAAAAGGACATCATAGCTCTAGACATTCAATTGCGTAATCCTCTCTATTTCGTCAATAAATCACAAAGGCATAAGCTAAACAAACAATCGTTATTAATCCAGTTATGATTGAATCAGGCCAGAGAGTCTACGGTAGCTTTGTTAAAATAATTTTGTAATCAATTTTTTAAATTTTGTAATCTCTTTATCGTTATGCCTAAAGATCAAAAGGCATGGAATTTCTAGACCTCCTTGTAGAAGATCGCCTGAGTATCTTCGTCTTCCGGTCACCCTACACTGTATACCACCACCTCGCCTCAAGAACAATGAACACAACCGTGAAATTCTCTGTTGCAAATGACCAACAACAACATCCCGTCTCTTCACTGCCACAGCGTAGCGATCCCTAGCATTTCCGTGCTCCCTCAGGCACTCGAGTTCCTCTCCAAGAGCTGGCTCCCATATCGTTTTGTAAATGTGGAATCCTCGAATGCAACTTTCTCGTTCGAAGTCTTCCATTGCCTATACGGGAACGTCCTTCTAACGCACGCAAGAAAAGAACTTTTTACTATATTTCGTACAAAAGCGGTGTACGAAAATAAAGCTGTACAAAATATTATAAAACGAAATGTTTCAATGCGAAAATTTGTGAAACTACGGTATATTTCTTCCTTGTCCATCTCGTCTTGTTCCACTCCCCTGTCGCCTTCTGATTGCTCGCAGTTATTCGAACGTCATCAAGGCTCTGGAAAGCCGACAACGAGTGCTTTCCACCTAGCGTTCTAGTGACCTCCAGCGCACGCACGAAGGCCATGGAACCGTGGTTGAACTGGCAGGCAGCAAGTCGTGCTGCCGCCGTTATTAGCACGTGTCCCCTGTACTTGGCCTTCGGTGCGTACGTCCACGAAGTGTTGTGGAAAGACTCGTTCTGGCAGAGAAAAGTAAAATTGCAGGAAAATCGCTTCAGATTTGAACCTAAGTCATTTTGAGTATGACCTTCTTTACAGCTTTCCAGAAGCTTATGAGCCGAAAGGTCTCCAAAAATATCTTTCAGCTCGTGGAAGAAGAGATGAGAAAGTGGGCGAGATCGCTGGTGAGTTTCTTCGCCAGCTTTCGATCGCTGCCACCAGCACCACGAGGAGGGACCTTCTGGGCAGAATTGGTGCTGATCTTCGACCGTTTGAGGGCAACAATCGGGGCCATGGTCGAAAGAATGGCCAGGAGACGGTGTTTTCTGAGTAATCTATTACAAATATAAAAATTTCTGAAATCTATAGTTTTTATTATGACTTTCCTTCTTTTGAAGTTCAAATGGTTCGACGCCAAAGGATAAACCCCATAGTGCATCCACTGACATTTTTATCTTACAGCATGGACATACACTATCGGCCGCCATTGTGTGCATATCACGCGGTATGTGTAAGCCGCCAGATTTGTACGAAATTTGAGCCAACGACTTATTGTGCAGAGAGATAACATGAGTCCATATTTAGCTCGTTGACTCTTTTCAACTAACCATAAAGATATAGGTACACTCTATTTATTATTTGGTGCCTTTGCCGGTATGATTGGTACCGCGTTTAGTATGTTGATAAGATTAGAATTATCAGCACCTGGAACAATGCTAGGGGATGATCAACTATATAATGTAATAGTTACTGCTCATGCATTTGTAATGATTTTCTTCTTAGTTATGCCCGTTATGATAGGAGGGTTTGGTAATTGATTATTACCTCTATATATACGTGTAGGGGCTCCAGATATGGCTTTTCCTCGATTAAATAACATAAGTTTCTGATTATTACCACCAGCTCTAATTTTATTATTAGGTTCAGCTTTTGTAGAACAAGGAGCAGGTACTGGATGAACAGTATATCCACCATTGGCTGGAATACAATCACACTCAGGAGGATCAGTAGATATGGCGATATTTAGTCTTCATTTAGCAGGGGTTTCATCAATACTTGGAGCAATAAATTTTATTACAACTATATTTAATATGCGAGCTCCAGGAATAACAATGGATCGACTTCCACTATTTGTTTGATCAATTTTAATAACTGTATTTTTACTATTATTATCTTTACCAGTTTTAGCAGGTGCTATAACTATGTTATTGACTGACCGAAATTTTAATACAACCTTTTTTGACCCCGCTGGAGGTGGTGATCCTATATTATATCAACACTTATTCTGATTTTTTGGTCATCCAGAGGTTTATATTTTAATTATACCAGGATTTGGTATGGTATCTCAAATAGTTCCTACCTTTTCGGCTAAAAAACAAATATTTGGTTACCTAGGAATGGTGTATGCTATGTTATCAATTGCAATTTTAGGGTTTATAGTTTGAGCTCACCACATGTTTACAGTGGGAATGGATGTTGCTCAATTGGTAGAGCATTTACCTTGTAAGTAAAATAGTGTGGGTTCAATTCCTACTAAAGGCTAGAAAATTTATGATCGAATTAACTAAAATAATATTCAACCAACAAAAAATGCTTGTTTAATTATGACTGAATTATCAGCAAAATTTATTGGGGCGGGAGCTGCGACTGTAGGTGCTGCAGGAAGTGGAGCCGGAATTGGAACAGTTTTTGGTAGTCTAGTTATCGGTTACGCCCGAAATCCATCTTTAAAACAACAATTATTCACATATGCTATCTTAGGGTTTGCCCTTTCAGAAGCAATGGGATTATTTTGTTTAATGATGGCATTCTTAATCTTATTTGGATTATAACTTCTAGGTAATAAAGAATGCTTAATATCTTTTGTAATTTAGGAGCTCAATGAGCCTCCTTGTTAGATGAGATGGCTGAGTCAGGTAAAGCGACAGTTTGCTAAACTGTGATCATCTTATAGGTCCATGGGTTCAAATCCCATTCTCGTCGTTTACATCAGGGAATAGATTAATTGGTGGATTATCTGCTTTGGGAGTAGAAGGTTATGGGTTCAAGTCCCATTTCCCTGAAATTTTATTAAGTAGGACACATTTTAAGCTATGAGAGATAAAAAGATGTTAGGATTAATATTTACATTGCTCTTAATCGGGGCGTTACACGTGATGTTTATACCAAGAGAAAATAGTATTAAATTAAAGCTTGCAGCTTTAATGTGGTACAAGGTAGCCATCACCCCTTCTTCATATCGTCGACGTTCCCCTTGTTAGATTTTATGGCATAGCCATAGTTCGATCGCAAACTGAAATTGAATATTAGATTATTGCCTAATCAATAATTCTATCTACTGGTCAATGGCGACGTGGGTGAGACGATTTCTCCCTGTTGGGTTTCCACCATCGTCCATAACGATTTTCTTGTTGTTGGTGACCCAAGTTCGGAGACGAGCACCCATCCTCTTGTGCACGTGACCAACGCAATCGAGTTTCCGGACTGGGTGCTCGTCTCCATATACGGCTTTTACTGCATCATAGGAACTTGAGTCACCATCGCCGATAAACGTAGTGTATCTATAATAACAGTTTGAAACGTGAGAAGCAACAAAGCAATCATTCACCTCAATTTATGCTTCTCGATCGAACGCTTGAAAAGCACCTCCGCTCCCACCGTTTCCATGGCCTTTGAGGAGCCAACGTAATTTCTCCGGCAACTGGGCTCGTGGTTTTCTAGCCACTGCTCATACTCAGGACTGCGTTTGTCAATTCTATTTACAGAAAATAGTATGGCTTTCAAAGACTTTATTTTCAGATTACCCGGACTCCTCCATTTTTTGGCAGGCCTTACAGAGGGACGAAAACACGTTGAAGTCGATGACGCTGCCATCCAGAACGACTGCCTGAACGCCGTATAAAGAACTGAAGCCACGTCGAGCCCAGGTGCCGTCGAAAGAAATCGCTGCGTCGATGACGTCGTCGTCAGCAGCTCCGAGACGACTTCTGTATGTTTTTACAGCCTGTCTGGCAGACTCTTCAAAAACCTATGAAAAACTAGTTACTCTAAATTAGATGCAACATCTAGAGCTTTCCCACCATCCCCAGGACGTCGCTTAGTCCCTCCATATGCTGATCCCAGCTGTCGTAAAGTGGAGGCGCCGGCATGTTCATTACTCCTGCAAATCGAACAAATCCAGCTCGGTTCGAGCCTGTTCCTAATGCGGCAAGCGCGGTTCGGCGATTGACGTCGAAGCTTTGCCCACGCGTGCCAGGACGAAGACCAGACGTGAAAAACGAATGGGGCGCGGAGCATTCGTCACACGACATAACGATCTTTGACGCAAATCCCTTTCGCTCCTTTTCGTCTTCGAGCAGCGATATTCTGCCCTTTTTGCAACTCCGGCAAACGAGAAAGGACGAAATGGCAACGATTAGCTGCCGCATATCAATGAGACGGTATGTAGGGGGGTGGGTGTTTGATATAGCCGTCAAGCCGTCTTCCCGAGGCGCCGTCGTATGCCCGATGCGTGCCCACGATGAAGGGGCGTTGGCGAGCTTTTTAGCTGACGCTCCGGCAGCAGACGGCTGCTCATTCCTTTCATCGTGATTTCCGGCCGCGCCAGCGACATCCGGTTCGCTTCGTGACGATCCAGCAGCGGCTTTCTTCGCGTACGAAGGAGTTCCTCGGAATCCAGCGCGTTTCGATTTCGATCGCCGACCCATCGATTCGATCGCCGACCCATTTTAGCCAAAGGGAGAGGCGGAAAAGCACAGAAACAGCCGCAAAACTTGTTGCACGCGCGCGTTAGACAAAAAAAGAGCTGCGAAAATCTGGCTTTATAACCCTCTTTAGACGCTAAAAACGGCTGAAACGAATACGTAGGCGTCAGAGAACACAAGCGGAGCCAAGAAAACGGGAATTGAACGCTGTTTAGAAGTTGTCGAAAACGCCCCTCCTAATTACGCGTTGTTTTCGCAGGTTGCTGAAGTCGCACGACCAAAAAATTAGGCAAAATCGAAAGAACAAGGTTAAAACACTTTTAAAAAAAATTTTATTTTCTCTAAAAAAATAGTCAAAAACGTGGGCGTAACCCACGATACCACCTTGAAGCTTTGTTTTGTAGAAATTAAGAAAAGGATAATTTGGGATTTTGTTTTTGTCACAAAAGGTGTTAGAAAAACGCGTTCCAATCAATATGATTGAAGTGCACGCGTTCACAAGGTTTTTTCTAGCTTAATTAGGTGCAGAAACGTTATTGAAAACGACGAAAGCTGCTTCCAAAGTTTGCAAGCGTACCTTTTACGTGTGTACTAATTTAGTAAGAAAACCGATGGGACGTCGAATCCCTTCGATAGAAAGAGCGAGAGAAAAGATAGAAAGACGGGTCTTCCTCGACGATCGAATAAAGGAAGGCGGCACGAAAAAACGAGTTTCTTCCGCGTCGATTTTAGAGATAGAAGGGGAAAAAACGAAGAATTGAAGTGGCGAAAAGATTGGTATGACAGCGTGCGCTCGAGCATAATAGCCGAAAGTGAATAGACTTTCCAGTATAGTGGCTGACTTAATTTAAACGTCCCTGAACTATCCGACAGCTGAATTCATTTGACGAACCCTTTTAATAGTGTCGTTTCGTGCACATGCATTACTTTACGGAGACCTTGATTATTGAAAGGTGAACATGATTCAAAATTACAGAGGTGGTACTTTCGAAAACGCAGGAGTCGTTTTGACGTGTCTGGGAAAACCATTTCTGCGGCTAATCGATGCTCAACGTCCAAGAGAGCTTGGCATAGGAGTCTCACCGTCGCAGCGGTACCGTTGAGTGGTCTCCATAGTTTGAGCATGTTGTGGGATTCGTTCTATACGTGCAGCAAAACGTGATAGGGAAATTTATTTGAATAGATATAGTTTTGCTATTCACTCTTTTAAGCAAGCTTGTTTCTTCTGTCATCGTGGCTCTGCTGTACGTAAGGAATATAAACACGGAAAGGTACGTCTCATCGATTCCTCTACTTGTCGAAGTATTGATAGAGGGTCTCACGCTCTAATAATTTCACTACAATCCTTATGAATCAATGGGGACGGCCTCACGCTCTAATAATTTCACTACAATCCTTATGGATCAATGGGAACGGTCTCACGCTCTAGCAATTTCACTACAATCCTTATTAATCAATGGGGACGCTCTAATAATTTCAGAGTCACGCAACCTCGACCACGAGATTTGTCGGTAAAATAGAGTTAGTGGAGAGGTTAGGCATTAGGGTCCCTAATTCCAAACAACAGCTATGCATCTGAGATGACATAGTTGTTAGGCCGACATTGATCTCCGCGAGAGATGGCTTGCCAGTCTCAATTATCATACTGGTCTAAAACCGAGCAAATTCTCCCCCATAAATCTTTAATATATACGCAGGGTGCAGGCTTTAGAAATGTGCCAGCGGCATCTTTAATGCTGAAGACAGCCATTTCAGGAAAATATCACTCGGTGCACATTCCGGCAGTTCACCGAATCGTGCCATTTGAGTTGGAGAAGGCGTAGAATTTTGGAAAACGGACTGTCGTGAAATTTATCGTTTCGTCGAAAAAGAGAGGATTTCGTGACGGTCGAGATTCACTGTAAAATTGACGAGAGTTGGATTGCGAAGATCTTCGGTAAAGTTACGCACTTGCTTGGCTACAATGTATCAATGGGGATGTTCTCACGCTCTACCAATTTCGCTACAATCCTTATGAATCAATGGGGACGGTCTCACGCTCTAAAAATTTCACTACAATCCTTATGAATCAATGGGGACGGCCTCACTTCTCTTGTAATTTCACTACAACTCTTATGAATCAATGCAACGTTCTCTGTTTCTTAGCACTGGCGAAAGATTCTCTATCATTAATTACGGCGCAAACTCAATGGATGAGTAAAGTTCGTTGTCATAGCCCTCTCTCGATCACCTTCGGGTCTATTTCTCGCACGATTCGCGAAGAGATAAGTTACCGCACGACGAACAGCGACAAAATTCAGAAAGAGGCTCGAGAGAAGAAGCATCTACTTTGTTGCAGGAGGGGCATTTATTCACGGTAATAAAGTTTCCAACGGAGACGATCTTAGCCTTTTTCAAAGTCAAAGGCTTTTCGCCAAGAGAAAATGGCACCGTTTTGACCGACAGCAAATCATCGATTGGTGAAATGACAGAGCCAACGCGCGGAGTGAAGAGCTGGTGACCTTCGGAGGCAGAAGTGGTTTTGAGGCCGACTCGGAATTGATAACATTTGAAAAGTTCCACTTTCTCCACGAGATCGGCGCCCCAAATCGTCAAAGTGGCGAACCCTGTGGCGTCCGCAATGGCTGCTTTCACCACTTCCATTTGCGTCCGAGTGATGTTGACGTCGGTCAATTCCATAACTTTGGCTTTGACATCGAGAATTTAGCCGGGAAGAAAGCGGCCGACTTCGTCCAGTGTGGCCGGCACTGGAGTTTCAGGAACTTGTCCCAAATGCGTTGAAACCGAAATTTTTTGCGGCGACTTGGCAAGTCCCGAGCTTTCCTGAATTTCCGCCTCCATTTCGTTGCCAAATTTGTTTCGCTTGATGAGAACGTTTCGAAAGCAGACAGCTTCTCCGGTTTTTGTGTATTCAACAAACCTCTCGCGTTTCGCGGGGTAAAACGACACAAAACGGATTCGCCCCGTTTCGTCTGCCAAAAAACCGTGGAAGTATTTCGTCGAACCCTTCGCTTTTAAGTCCGACAAGAGGTCGATTTTTGCGTGGAATTCTGCTCGATACGCTGCAGAACGACAATAGCAGAAATTTACCATCAAAGCGATTTGCGAAAAAGAGCAAACTTACGCGTAGGCGAATCGTGGATGTCGGCAATTCTCTGAAACGCTTTGGACGCAGCGCCTCCGAAACTGGAGCGCACAACAGCCATTGCGGAAGGACAAAAAATTGGATAGAAAGGCGAGACAGAGGTCGGACGATGATTGCCGTAGAATGGAAAGAAAACGAAAAGACGCGCTCCTATATACGGAAAAAAATCGTGACATGGATTTACGTCAGTCTGTCGAAGTTAAAGGACGCACCGAGATTTCGCGGACGACGAAAAGAGTTCGAAGCGACGCAAGAAGAAGCCGGAGAACGCGCGACTGCGGAGCGAACGACTGCGAGAAAAGACGCTTCTAGAAACACGTCGTTCGAAGCAGCTGGACGAAAATTGCCGACCTACCGGATTTTCGCGAGCGAAGAAGAGCGACAGCACTCGAGAAGAAAGCCGAAAGACGTTCGATCGAAGCAAAAACAAAAGGATACGCCCCTAAAAAAAGTCGCTCGAAGCGAAGTTCGCGAAAACGTCGCCAGAACAAACTGGCCAAAATCGATCCGACTTACCGAGGCTTCGCGAACAAATGAGAGCGACGGAACTCGAAGGGGAAGCCAAACAAAGCGCGACGAAGGAGCGGGCACACACGGAAGGAGACGCCCCTAGGAAAAATTCGTTCGAAGCGACCAAACTGGCCGAGTCGATCCGACTTACCGAAGTTTCGCGAACAAATGCGAGCGACGGAACTCGAAGGGGAAGCCGAACAAAGCTCGACGAAGGAGCGGGCACACACGGAAGGCGACGCCCCTAGGAAAAACTCGTTCGAATCGGCGCGGCGCGGCGCGACACGTCGACTACCGCTCGCGCGAACGGCCGAGAAGCGAAAAGACGAAAAGAGAGCGAAAACAAAGACGAAGAGAAAGCGGCGAGAAGCGATCGAGAGAACCATAGGCGAAGCTATGCGTGGAACGCGTTCGCGCGGCGCCTTATTGGTCGGCGAGCGAGCGCGGGGCGTGTCCGCTGAAACCACCCACGCGAAGGTCACGCGCCCGGAAGCTTAGTGACGTCGTGCGCGGGACCCGGGGCCCCCGGTCGACGGCGATCCAAAATAAATGTCACGATTTCGGCGACGGGCGCGTCGAAGCGAAACGCGCACGCCGGCTCGCCTCGCTCGCGGAGAAATTTGAAGCAAAGCGTTCGCGCGTCCCGGACGACCGCGTGACCGCTACGTAGGTAGCGTGACGACAACTCTCTCTTAGTAGTACTAGCTGATTTACCCGTTCATCGAACGGGTTGTTTAGGCGTTTGTATTCAAACATGAGCGCATATGAAATAATGCTTGTTCGGCCGTTTCTTGCAATATTCTAACGGCATTTGACAGCGTGTTGTCAACCCGCGGTGCCGCGCGTGCTGATAGGCCGGTCTTTCTGCCACCGCTACGACTCTATTTCGCTATATATCTCTAACGCTATATCTGCACGCTATATCTAATGCTATAACTTCACGAATCGGGTCTCTTTAATTAATTAAAAGAGACCCGATTCGTGCATTAGAGATAGTTTTGGGCCGCTGCAATTCGACCTACGTGGGCTATTTACGGCTTTTCTACCCGAGTTAGGCTTATTGGAAGACAGCTGCAGTTTCTTGTCGAAGCTCGTTTACAGCCGCAAAAGCTATTAAAGGTTAAATCTCAGGCTGTACATAGTCTGGTCATTGCATACGCTGTAAACCGACTTGGTTCATTTGGTGACTCCCGATTAACATATCGTAACTATTTAGTCATCTATATTTGGATATTCAGTAATCCGTCGGATCCATGTACAGCATCCGATCCAGGGTAATTTGCAGCTGCGCTGAATCCGGTCTTAAGTCCTTCGTAACTGCTGCACATGATAGTCCTTGCCCATTAAAACAGCTGCAGTAGCGGGCTTCGGCATATAAATAAACCGCTCCTCTACCCAATCGCGCGGTTCCCATCGCAGCAGTAGCAGACGGTCACGGTCTATTCACAACTGCTTCAACCGGGCTAATCGCAGCAGCAGCAGCAGCAGCAACAGCAACAGCAGCAGTATCCCGCGTCGGTCCATTGACTGCACAGATCAATCTGCGCTGTAGTCGCGCATTTACAGCTGCTGCATTCGGTCCGGTCTACTGCAGATGCGCAGTAACCTCTCTCGTTTCCAGCGCTATGAATAGACCAGACGCGCTTTGCATCTGTGAATAGACCGGTCCTTGTCCAAAAAGCTGCCGCAACGGAACGGGGCCATGCACACCTGCAAAATAACCAATTCTATTTCGCAGCAAAGATGAGCTAACCTGTCTTTGTCTTTTCAAAATCGGCATATGGTTTATCTTCCCATAATTCAAAGCTGCCACGCAAGTGAATTGCACTGTGCTTGTAAACTCAAGGGGAAAATATGCATCAGGGACACACACCCTGCAAGAAGGGAATGGTACTCTGTGAATAGAACTATGCGGTAAAATCAGGGGAAAAATAGCACTATGCGGTAAACTCAGGGCAAATACATGCATCAGGGATACATTCCCTGCAAGAAGGGGATGGTACACCGGGACTTGCACTATGCGGTAAACTAAGTAGGAAAACATGCATCAGGGATACATTCCCTGCAAGCAGGGGATGGTACACTGTGAATTGCACTATGCGTTAAACTCAGGGGAAAACAGACCTCAGGGGTACATACCCTGCAAGCAGGGAATGGTACACTGTGAATTGCACTATGCGTTAAACCCAGGCAGAAAACATGCATCAGGGACACATACCCTGCAAGCAGGGCATGGTACACTGTGAATTGCACTATGCGTTAAACACAGAGGAAAAACATGCATCTGGGACACATACCCTGCATGCAGGGCATGGTACACTGTGAATTGCACTATGCGCTAAACACAGAGGAAAAACATGCATCTGGGACACATACCCTGCAAGAAGGGGATCGTACACTGTGAAGTGCACTATGCGATAAACTCAGGGGGAAAACATGCATCAGGGATACATACCCTGCAAGCAGGGCATGGTACACTGTGAATGCCCCAGGGATACATACTGAATGCATCAGGGATACGTACCCTGCAAGCGTTCCTGCACATGCAAGCAGGGAATGATACGCGGTAACGCACTCGAAACGGCATGTCCCGTATGCTCGATCGCGCGGCGAAACGCGACTTCGCGGCGGCGATCGGTCGACGCGGACCGATGGAGAACCGGCGCGAGACGTCGCGTTCTGAATTCGGGCGCGATCGGCGGCTCGGGAAAGCGGCGGCGGAGGAGGATCCGCGGCGGGGGTCCCGACGATCGCGCGTTCAATCGATCGCGCGGAAGGGCGTTCGAAGCGTCGCGACGCGATCGACGCGCGGTCACGGCGGCGTCGGGCGGCGAAATTTGAAGGCGAAAACGCGAGGTCCCGCATTGGAAACGCAGGCCCCGTACGAAGCTCCGTAAATTATGGGAAGATAGATTCAAATCGTCTTCGCCTAGATTGATGACGATTATCGGCCAGTCCAAACTTGTCGACACCGTTCCCTTAGGTGCCCCGCCGTCGTTGCTTAGGAACCGACTTTGATACATAATGCTACCGTAAAAGGTGACGTCACAGTAGATAGTAACCCCGGATTATGTTCAATAGTTTGCAGCATAGATATAACAAAACGGTTATATCTATGGTTGCCACAAAGGATAAATAAACATAACGGGCACGTAACAAATAGCTTTATCAAGGGAAAGTAATGTAGAGATTTGCGTATCCTGTCAAATTTCGGCCAGGAACCAATCACGTCGCCGTGACGACGAGACTGTAATTGGCAATTGTTTCTCGATCCAAGACTTTTATCAATATGACGTCACCTGAGTTCGTATCAATAGAAAACGTTTCCCTACTAGATGAAATTCCGTATAGAATGCCTGAATTGTCGATGTCCTTAATTTCGTCAGAAGAACTCGCTTGGATGGTCTCTATGGTGATTCCTGGAACAGCATTTTCGGGAACTGTTGCGGAATGGGATAATATCTCAAATTGGGGAATAGTGTCAACAATATTCGTGACATTAACTTCAACACGAACCGTCGCGTTTCTTCCACCGCCCTCCTTAGGCGAACAAACACTCTCGCCTCGTCAATTGATTCCCCGAAATTGTATCCAAAAGGAAACGACGCTTTGGCTTTCGAAACAATTAGTGAACTGTAAGAAAAGAATCTCAAAAAAATTAAAACTGTCCCTCCTTCTTCCCATACTAAGCCCGATTAGAACGAAGAATAACAGAAGAAAACACTGATCGCGCTTTGCTCAATTCCGCCGAATCGTACGCTTGAGACGTATACGTCTCGAGAAGAGAATTCTATAAATCTCACGATTATTCATTAGCTAAGATATCGAATGACAGTTCTATCTCCAATGTAAACAGAGGATGATCGTCAAAGGAGCCGACGGCTCTATGAGAAAGACCGTGTCCGGATCGGGTAAGAAAGGAGTGGCTGGGATTAATTAATTAATTAATCAATTAATTCAACTTTCAAGTGAACTTACGCTGAGAGCGGCGGATCCCAGCGACTGTACACAAATCGAGTATGCATCTCGGTGGCGTCATATCGATCTGAGAGCATGTGAGCCAATGAAATGCCGTCCCAGTCTGGGTGTGTCAAAATCGGCGCGGTACAGAGGTGCCTTTTCAATGATTCGAAAGCGTGCTGCTGTTTTTCCTTCCACAGGAACGGCGTGTCCTGGCGAAGTAGTTCTGTCAAGGGTTTGGCGACATCGGCGTAGGACTTGACGAATCTTCTGTAATACTAGGTAAGTCCTAGGAACGTTCGCAGAGTCGACCTGTTTGTGGGCGGGGCCAGCGAATCGACTGCTGTGACCTTCTTTGGATCAACGGCAATTCCGTCCGGCGTCATGAGAAATCCGAGGTAACGTAGCTCGCGGCTTCCTATCTCGCACTTTGTTGGTTTCAATTTCAGGTTCGCCTTAAAAAACATGCGCGCGCAGCCACATCATCACTCGACGCGCAGTGCAACTGAAGAAGGCAACCGTGCAAAAAACTCCTTCCGGGTCGACGTTTTTGCGATACTGCGCATCGCGAAGAAGAAGGAGACGAAGAAAGAAGAAGAAGAGGACGAAGAAGGAAGAAGTGGACGAAGAAGGAAGAAGTGGACGAAGAAGGAAGAAGAAGAGGACGAAGGCGCCAAAACAGGCGGAAGAAGAAGAAGACGAAGAAAGAAGAAGAGAACGGAGAAAGAAGAAGAAGATGACGAAGAAAGAAAGACGCCAAAAAAGGCGAAACTAAGAAAGAAGACGACGGAGAACAGACGATGAATTACGTGGATCTGGATTTGACGTTTGTTTGAAAGGCAAATTTTGTTGGAATATTCTTGTCAAAATGATGAAGAAATTTCAAATTTGAATCCGTACGTCCCCAAAGAAAATCGTAGACACTTTGAGTGGTGAAAAATGATTCTTTTGGAATCAGTTTAATTGCTTCATTCAATATTTCTTGCAAGTGTTTGCCGTTTCGGACGAGCGTCAACGATTTCTCGTACAATGACGTCAGAATTCTGACTGATTGCTCGGAATCGCCGTGTCAAAACGGCGGCACGTGCAGCATGTTACGTTCCGGGATTTTTTGCGAATGCTCTTTTGGATACGGCGTAACTTACTGCGAATTGATTGTCAATGACTGTCTGTCAAATCCGTGCCAGAATGGTGGCACGTGCGTTGACGGAGAGAATGCCTATACAGTCAAACCCCGTTTATCCGACCTTCGTTTATCGGACGTTTTCGCTGAGTGACAAAAATTTAAAAGAACAGAACTTTCGTCACAAAATAGTAAGAAAGTAGTTCCGATTATTCGACACTCGGATTCCGACACTGACATGGCATTTTATGGTCTTATCTGACAGCGCATGCGCATTTCATGCAGCGAGCACGTGGAAACTACACAGAAAAGGCTGCAGTTTTGGTTTCGCAATGAGAAAACGAAAGCGCGTGGATCTGTGTGGTCAGCAGAAGGAGGAAATATGTCGTTTCAAGCAAGAGAATCCAAAAGCTAGTCAAGAAAGCATTGTGGAACACTTCCAGAAGAAGTGGAAGCTGAATATAGGCCACTCGTTTGCAAAGAAAAGCGGCTTAACCTTGAAGATGGGCAGAAAAGAGAAAAACGGTTTCGTAGTGGTCGTTTTTAAGACCTAGAAACGGCTCTTTTTATGTGGTTTGGTGAAATGGAATCCAAACAGGCAATAATCTCGGATGAAATATTAAGAAGAAAAGCAGAACATTTTGGCGAGTTACTAAACGTCAGTAAAGACCAATTCAAGTTTCAAGAGGTTGGCTAACGCGTTTTAAGAAACGCTTTGGAATCTCGTTGCGTCGCATTCACGGAGAGTCAGCTAGTGCTGACCTCGACGTCATTGTTTCTGGCAGAGAAGAGCTAAGAAAAAAACTAGTAAAGTATGCTCCTGGAAACATTTTTAATATGGATGAATGCGGTCTTTTCTACCGGATGGAGCCAAATGCTACCCTTGCCACAAAACCTGTATCTGGAAAAAAAATAAAGATCGTCTTACTGTAGCCTTGTACGTTAACGCTTCTGGAACTGAAAAGTTAAAACCTCTTTTGATTGGAAAGAGTAAGCGTCCTAGGTGTTTTGGAAAGAAATTCGACCCCAATCAAATTGTTACGTACCGCAATAATAAAAAAGAATGGATGACATCCATTCTATTTGCGGAATGGCTGCACGATCTTGATCGAAAGATGAACATTAGTCGTCGGAAAATCGTTTTAGTTCTACATAATGCAAGTTCACATATTGCAGGCGAACTAGAATTAACCAACGTCACTCTTGTGAAATTGCCACATCTACAACCACTTGACCAAGGGATTATTAAGAACTTCAAGACACATTACAGAACCATCCAGACGCATCATGTTCTGGAATGTCTTGAAACTGATCATTCTACCAAAATCGACGTAAAACAGGCTCTCTATTTTATCGAGAAAGCGCGGGATCTTGTCAAACCGGAAACTATTTTCAACTGCTGGCGGCATGCAGGAATAATTCGATTTCCCGTCTGTACGCAGAGTGATAATGATGAAGTTGAAGAGAATAGTGACGTAAGAGAATTAGAAGATTTACTTCGGCTTTTGCCTTCAGATGATTTTGAAATGCTTTCAGCAGAAGCTTATGTTACTGTTGATATCTATAGAAGAAAGCACAGGAGAAACATTGACTGTTAGTGATATAGTTGAAATTTTGATTTCGGCTAACGACGACAACGACAACGACGACAACGACGACAACGACGACAGCGACGACAAGGATCGAATGGAGTCAAATAAAACAGTGTCTGTTCAAGAAGCGCTTTGTTCCATACATGTTCTTGCCGCTTTTCTTGATCAAGAAAATGCTCTTTATCAAAACGAAATAAGACTCGTTCAAATGGTCCATCAAAAAATTCAGAGAATGCACGTCACGTCTACACAGCAGAAACAAACTTCTTTGCATTCGTACTTTAATAAGAGTAACTGAATTACGCTTTCGAATGAGTGATTGAAGTGCAATTCTGTAATAAATGGTTTAAGGCACGGCGTTTGTTTTTTAATACGACAGGTGCGATTAATAAGCAAAATTGTCGGATTATTCGACAATACGACAACTTCGATACTCGGACAAAAATAGTTAGAACAAACGTCGTCGGATGAACGGGGTTTGACTGTATACACATGCATGTGCGTTGACGGCTTTACTGGCGTCGAGTGCGAGACGAATATGGACGAATGCGTCGCGTACGCGCCTTGCTCAAATGGCGGCACGTGCGTCGACAGACTTGTGCACGTGATTGGGATCACGACAAACGCAACAGTGACTTGAGGGCGATAATTCGTCAAAATTGCGAAAATTCAGCGACTCGATCTTCCTCCTTTGACGACATTCTTCATGCAATGTCCGTCAGCACAAAAAACGTCACGTATTCAAATGTTTTCTGTGCTGTCTGCAATTTTGTTCAACCGACGATGGATCATCCGTTTCAGTCGCTTTCTGCCACGATCCATCACGCAAAACCTATCGAATCATATCGGTCGATTCGGGAAAGGTAAGAAAACGCGGCAACGCGAACAAATCCCAATGACGTCGCCGGGGGGGGGGGGGGACCGGGGCGCGGGACACACAGAGGGGATGTTCCATTCACTTTGTCTAATGGCTTAGACGACTGCGGCCTGAACGGAACGAGATACGCACTATGGTCGTCTCTCGCGGCGTTGGATCGGGCTAGCGGTTCACGGACGGTGCGCGAGGAGGCTTGGGAGAGGCCTTCGCCTTCCCCGTTGCGAGTACTCGCTTGGAGCCGCGCCCTCGAGCACTTTCCGGACGCTCGGTTCACACGGTGGCTCCTGTCGGGCTTAACTAATGGGCTTCGAATCGGCTGCGCGGCGCGGACGATTATCAAATCCGCCAAGCGACACCATCGCTCCGCGTCACTTCACCCGGCACAGGTGGACAACTTCCTGAGCGCGGAAATCACGGCGGGGCGAATCTTGGGCCCACTCTCCCCCCTGGCGTCAGCGGCGCTCTGGATTAGCCCATTCGGGGTAATCCCTAAGTCAACCCCGCCGGGACTGCCGTAAAAATGGCGATTGATTGTCGATTTTTCCGCTCCGCGAGGGCGCGGAGTTAACGACTTCATAGCGGAAGAGAGTTACTCAACGTCGTACGTGCGGGTGGTGGACGCTGTCCGGCGTTGCGCACTACTGGGCGAGGGAACGCTGCTGGTCAAGATCGACCTCAAAAATGCCTACCGAATGGTGCCGGATTACCCCGCAGACAGACACTTTCTTGGCGTGCAATGGCGGGGGAAGTGTTACGTGGACACGGCACTGCCCTTCGGCCTACGGTCGGCCCCGATCATCTTCTCTGCGGTCGCGGACGCCCTACTCTGGGTAATGTATCGGCGCGGAATTTTGTCCGGAGTGCACTATCTGGACGACTACCTATTCTTTGGACGGCCGGGTTTGCTCGAGGGCGCCCGCAACCGCGAGATCGCCTTAGCCACATTCCACGAGCTAGGCGTCCCTATTGCGGCGCATAAGGTCGAGGGACCGACAACGCAGCTGGTTTTCCTGGGCTTGGAGCTCGATACGGCGGAGCAGGTTCTCCGGTTGCCAGAGGGAAAGATGGCAAGGATCACGGCCGAGCTCGAAAAATGGGAGAGGCGAGTTTCCTGCTCTAGACGGGAGCTGCAGGAACTCATCGGCCTCCTGCAACACGCAGCGACGGTGGTGCCGGCGGGCCGCGCGTTCTTACGCCGGCTTATTGACTTGACGAGGGGCCGACCCCACCCGGAATCTCGCGTCTATTTGGGAGACGCCGCTCGGGCGGATCTGCGGTGGCGCGCGATTTTTCCGCACTGAAACGGGTCGGTAAAATTTTCACTCTTTGTGGCGGCTCCGGCCAACGTGGTCGTCACGGACGCCTCCGGCTCGTGGGGCTGCGGCGCCGTGAGGCGATCCCAATGGTGTCAGTTGCAATGGTGCGATCGGTGGGCTCCGTGCATGATTGCCGAAAAAGAGCTTCTCCCTGTGGTGCTGGCGGCGGCACTGTGGGGTGCGGGGCGGTCGGGCGCTCCCGTGTTGCTGCGCTCGGACAACACAACAGTGGTGTCTGCCGTGGCCACGGGGTCGTCGCGGGATTCCCCGGTCATGCCCCTGCTACGGACCCTTCAATTCTACGCCGCACACTTCGGTTTTTCGTGGAGGGCGCGACACCTCCCGGGGATCTCCAATACGCTGGCTGACTTAATTTCGCGTAACGGATCTCGTGAGCAGGTTTTGACGATGGCGCCATGATTATCGCTGGAGCCAGCGCGGATCCCCCAGCCGCTATTGGAGCTACTTCGCCCACCGGTGCTTCCGTGGGGTTCGCAGCACTGGATTCAGCTCTTTCTGCACTCATTGCCCGCGGCGTCGCCGATTCCACTCGCCGCGTCTATGCCGCCGGTCAGCGTCGATTTGTGAATTTCTGCAGTCGCTTTTCGCTGACGTCGTTCCCGGCGGTCGAACGAACGTTGTGTCTATTTTGCGCACAAATGGCCAGCGACGGTTTACGTTATTCGTCGATTAAAACTTACTTGGCAGGCGTGCGTTTTGTGCAGATTTCAGACGGTGGTTCCGACCCGTTGGCGGGCCTCCTTCCGCAGCTCAAGCTCACCCTGGCGGGTATAAAGCGAGTACAGGGCCGAGCGGCGCCAGATCCGCGGCTTCCCGTCACACCTACAATTTTACGCCAGCTACGGGAGGCATGGAGCCCGTTTGTTCACCTCTGGGACGTCGCGACGCTCTGGGCGGCTTGTTGCATCGGATTCTTTGGCTTTCTTTGCTCGGGCGAATTTACGCTGCCATGCCGAGCGACGTTCGACCCGCGACGCCATTTGTCGCCCGCTGACATCGCTGTCGACTCCGTGGAAGCGCCGACCTTCGTCCGGTTACGCCTAAAAGAATCAAAAGCAGACCCGTTCCGTAATGGTGTCGACGTCGTGATTGGCAGAGTGGAGGCGGACATCTGCCCGGTGAATGCGCTGCTGGCTTACCTAGCGCGGCATGGAATGAAGATGGGCCCCTTTTCGTCTTTGAGGATTGCTCGGCGTTGTCGCGACAGGCGCTCGTCGACCACGTTAAAGCAGCCTTACGAGCTCGTGGCATCTCCGCCGATCGCTATTCGGGCCACAGCTTTCGCATCGGCGCAGCGACATCGGCGGAGGCAGCGGGGGATTGAAGACTCGACGATTCGAACGCTCGGACGGTGGCGTAGCGACGCTTACACGCGCTAAATCCGGATGGATCCGCGTGATCTGGCGAGTTTCTCGCGCCGATTAGCGGCGACGTAAGCGGAGAGTGCTATTTATCGCATGAGAACTTTTTGTCGATAGTCGCTGAGGTCCCGTATGCGTTGTGCGAATACACTATGGTTTGGTGTAATTTGAGTCCACGGGGAGCTTCGTCCCGTCCTTGGGGGTCGCCAACGAGCCTGGGCGTCTCGTTGGCGAGTGTATGGGGGGTTTGGATTGGTATCCGCACCGGCCGGGATGAGTCTCTCCGGAGAATCGGTGCACACCATCCGCCCCGGGTCCGTGCGCGCTACGCCCACAACCCAATTGCCTCCGCAGTTGTACCGTCGTCAAGTGGAGTTTAGCCAATGGTAAACGTATTTGATGACGCACGAGGCGCGTGGCGCGGGTAGGCCCTTAGGTAAACATAAGCACGCGAGTGCCCTCATTCGCGCCTTCTCCGCTCGAGCGTCGCCCCTCCCTCTCCCTCCCACAGGCACTTGCTCTTTCTCGAGCAATGGCCGCCGGGCTGTCGGGGGTTTGGATTGGTATCCGCACCGGCCGGGATGAGTCTGCCCGGAGAATCGGTGCACACCATCCGCCCCGGGTCCGTGCGCGCTACGCCCACAACCCAATTGCTTCCGCAGGTGTACCGTCGTTAATATTTAATTATTGATTATTTTGTACCTGAGCTTCTTTGACGAGCGGCAGTTGGCCTGTTTCAGGTACGAAACGGAGTCCGAGCTTTTTCGTTTTGCGTTTGACGCTCTTCTATTGGCCTAGGATTCATTAGTTGAGCCCCAGTCGCCAGATAAACTTTTCACGCTGCCCTACTTACTTGATTTGGCGCTTTCCTGTCCTCCGCTTGCTGAAGTAATGGCTGAAGAATCGCTACAAATACATTAGCTGTGGAACTTCGCTCTAGAAACATCTTTTTTAACTGTCTCTCTCTATTTAGTATTCCCAGCAACTCTTCACATCGTTCACATCGGATTGCTCGTCTTGTGTAAGCGTAGTCGACGAGGCTTCGAAGGGCCCCCGCAAGACATCACGTGATAGAAAAATGTATAAATAATTTTTTAGCGAGAACGAAGCCGTCACCGAAGCATACGACGATCTTCTAAACACAGAAGTAAGAAATAGACTAAGTCCTTAGAGAGAACACTTGTAGCTCATTAGATTATACTCACTTGATATGGTTTGGACTGCAATGATTTGTCTCTTGTTGCGCACTTTTTGCCTATTAGGAGACGCTTAGGTAATCAAATAGTTGGACATTCTACTTGCAGAAATTTCCAGACAAACGCATCGTCGGTTCGTCGGCGCGATTCTCGTATTTCAGCGTGCGCAGAGCTCGTTCGTACTCGGCCACCGAAACGGGATCACGTCGAGGTGAGATCTTCAGAGACTGAGAAGTCCACTCGGCCTTTAAGTTTGTCCCGGAAAAATCGACGCTCACGTTCTCCAATCACAATATTTATTTATTTAATACATTCGCAAAATGATCCGTTTGATACGATCGATCCGTTAACGTTGAGAAAATTCTCCTTTAGACACGTGCAGTAGTAAACATTCGATTCCGTGTGCAATGGAGTCGTCGAAGGGCTGTTCAAGCAACGAGGACTATATAATCAATAAAAAAAGGTTCGTTTAGATCACATCACAATCCTCTTGCCTCAAGTTCTTGGGTACGGAGCACTGAACTTGAGTGCAGTTATAGTTGCACTCGAATTTAGTAAAGGAAAACGCTTGTCGAAGAAAAACTGTCACTGTCACCACGAGTACCTAAGAGCCTCCAGTAATACTCCTGTGAATAAGAAAAGGGACAGCTATTCCAGATGTAGTTGTCAAATTTATTGACCACGTGATCTTTGTCTGCGAGATAAAGTCTATTTGCGCGGTAAAGGGTCCATGGATCCGTAACGGCGTTTGACCAAGCTCCAGGCCCAACCTAGTTAGTGGAAGGTCAACTTAATTAGTGGATGGTTGTCACGTGAAAAGTGGGGTGGTCACATGGCCTATGACGCAGAAGAGTGCATCCAGGCTCTCTCAGTAGTGGACGCGCTAACGCGCGCTTCACTACGGGAGAGCCTGGCTTGCAAGGCTATTTTCAAAGCGACCTAAGCAAAAATTCTTTTATGGAAGTCGCAATTAGCGTTCAAATGTAGGAAAAAGAGCGAGCGCACGCTATACTTTGACATTCTTTATCGTTTTTTATCAAGAAGAAGCGATCGGACGTATCGCTACCATGCAAGCGGCTTCTTCAGAGTTTTCTGAAGCCTTCTGCAATGGTAAGAGGGAAGTCACGATCAGCATAACGGAACTCGCGAACTCCATCGCGATTTCCACTCAGCGACGCACATGTTCCTTTTCTAGTCCATCTTTTGTTATTGCTCTCTTCTAGCCTTCTATACTTCCTACAGACGCTAAGCCTAAAAGCCTAGCCCAACCCTAAATAGG
Organism: Oscarella lobularis; assembly: GCF_947507565.1. Classification (NCBI taxonomy): domain Eukaryota; kingdom Metazoa; phylum Porifera; class Homoscleromorpha; order Homosclerophorida; family Oscarellidae; genus Oscarella; species Oscarella lobularis. Next base: position 1,510,987 of record NC_089182.1, read on the forward strand.
GTTGCTTTGTGCGCTGAAACCCTGTCTCTTTAGACCGTCAGCGCTTGCAAAAATATCCACTCATCATCTCGGTTGGAGAAGTCTCTAACACAGTGAAGCTTGTTTGTCAGATAGGTCAATTTTTACTAAACAATGAATGAACTTGATACTTTTAAAGGGTAAGCATCATGCAAAAACTTTCTAAATTTGCCATTTTATGTTGAAGTTCTGTCTTTTCTGAGCATTTTGGCGTAGTTTTGTTTTTAACAAGTAAAAATTGATAAAGATATGAAGACTATAACGCGCTTCCTCTGACCAAATACGAGAAAAATTATTTACGTCATTACAGGAAAGGAAGTACCTAGACGTAACACATTCCTGTGAGCGATTGGCCTTCGTTTTGCTCGCAAATCGAACGATGGTACGCCGATGCGTTGCGGCAGGGTGTAACAACACCACCAAAGACGGTCTCGCTGTTCTACTTCCCAAAAGACGCCGAACTGAGGAAGAAGTGGACTGCGGAAGTGAGGCGTACGCGCGATAAATGGCCCGGTCCGACGGCCTATTCGGAACTCTGCTCGGCGCACTTTGACGCCGAATCGTTCGAGGAAAGCCCGACGCTTCATCACAATCTCGGATTGGGAAAGAAGAGAATGAAGTTGCAACCAGTAGCCGTTCCGACAATCTTTCGACGAATCTCTCCTTCTACGCACCCTAAAGCTGCCAGCCCGGCCAAGAGACGCCGCGGGGCGTATGAGAAGAGGCAAAGATTGAGGGTAAACATATATTTAGAGATATGCATAGAAACGCCAATGAATCAATGAATACCTGCATTTTCTACTATTTTCTTCTCTTTTTTAGGAGCGATGGCGTTATTGTCTCCGAGATTAGACGAACTTCTGTCGTCTTCGTCCGTGTCGTATATGGCTCCCTCTGCGTCCTCGCTGCTTTCATTCGACGAGCCATTACCGAAGGCAGGTTATCGGACCCTTCTTCAGACATATCGTTACTAAAAGAGGTAACTTGTTAGAGAAAACATTGTGAACGACGCAGGTTCTACGTACAGGAATATATACGTCTAGGTACTTCCGTTCCTGTAATGACGTAAATAAATTTTCCAATATGTGGCCAGAGGAAGCGCGTTATAGTCTTCATATCTTTATCAATTTTTACTTGTTAAAAACAAAACTACGCAAAAATGCTCAGAAAAGACAGAACTTAAACATGAAATGGCAAATTTAAAGAAGTTTTTGCATTATACTTACCCTTTAACTCTCATTTTTATATGGAAAAACGTCACGATTGAAATGCATCAGAAGAGAGAAAATTTAGGAATGGACTCTTCATATCCCAGCAAAAAGAATTCAGCTCAACCCAACTGTTTGCCTTGCAGGCGCAGGCAGTGCCACTTGTTTTGCAACTTTTTTGTGTAAGGTAAGCAAAAAGTCAGAGTCACTGTGTAATGTGTTTTCTAATTTTATTTGGCGACAGAAAAGATTTGACGAAAAAAAGAACACCAGTGAGGCGGAGGACGAATCTCTGAAGAACATATGATGGACGAGATAGGATGTCATTTGATATTTGCTATAATTCAGATAAGCCAAACTGCCAGTGTTTACTTTTCTTTATTTTTGACATTATCGTGAGCAGGACATCCAAGATGGTCGCGCCATCGATCGTTCGTCACAGTCAGAAAGTCATGGTCGCACTGTCAAAATCTTTATTTTGTGATCATGTAATAAATTCCTTTGTGCAGTTTGGCCGGTGCTCTTGAACTGGCTGAAGAGCTCTTGGATTGCTGTATTGATTTGAACGGACAACCTGGGGCCAACGAGTCTCTGACTGCGATGACAACGCTGCGATCAAAAGTCTAAGTAGAGACAAATAATTAAGTTTACTCGAAATTGAATGGAAATTGTAGCTTCTCTCTCCTTCACTTTGATTCAGTTACTTTGATTCCTTCCCTTGAGTTTTCTCCCCTCATCCCTCTCCTCTCTTTACATATGTATACAAGGATTTATCTGGTAGGCAGATTCGTTGCTTTCTATTGAGCTCACGGTTTCTTTTCAGGATGGATTGGGGTCCTGAGCATGACCCCGGATTATAAAAAACTGCTCCGCCAGGGTCCTGGGCAAGACCCTGTCATCAAAAACTGCCTCGCAGGGGCCCTGGGCATGACCCGTCAAAACTGCATGTGCATGTTACGCGAGGGGAGACTCTGTGCATTTTTTTCTGTTTTATTACATAAATTGATCGTCCCTTCCCCTTACGAGCAGTTTTTTTGATCACGGGGTCGTGCTCAGGACCCCGTACAAAAAAGTTTTTGATCACGGGGTGATGCTCAAGACCCCAACTCCTAATAAACGAACGTTATTAAAAACAAACACTGCTGTGGTATATGGCTACCTCGTCATTGCAGCTGTGATTGCATAGGCCGGGCGCTCGCTGAACATCAAATCTCGAGCACGCGTATAGCAGACGAGCACATTCCGAAGTCTGCTTTTGTCTTCATACTCTGGAGATCAAAAGCGCATGTCTACTTTTGAGATAAAGTATAAAAATTAACATGCAAGTCGTTCTCTTCGTCTTCGCCATTTTGTCTTTGTTCACAAAAACAAAAAAATTGTGCATGAAGACGAGCGGTATGAATTTTTCAGGTGCTCCTAAACAGCTTACGTTGTCACCATCCAAACTTCCTACCAAGCAGCTTACCAGGAACTATAGCTATAGCACAAGTAAGTGACCGGAAGGTTGATCAGTTTTAGAAGCTACCGTATTTTCTCTATTAGAAACTCTGCGCTTCTAATTTTTCAACCACTTGCTCAGGTGCGCTTTTATTAGAGGCTGCGCTTATACAAGAGACTGCGTGTTTGTTTTTTCAACGTCATTTACTAGCACACTTTGTTCCAATGCGACATAAGGACAATGTACTAAACAAAAAGCGGAAGCCAATCAAGTACACATACCGGGTAAACTGCAAAATTATGCACTCACAATCCATCGTCCGACTCAGATTCGCTCTCTTCAACATCATTGTCACTGCTTCTAATTGGGTTATCAACGTCCACTTCTACTAGATTGTTTTCGTCTTCGTTGTGAGTATTTTCTGGCACAAGAACTGGAGAACCCACAAGGTCGTCTTCTGAACCGTCAACATTGGTAGTTATTCCGCAGACTTTAAAAGATTTGCGAATAAGATCTGACGAAATACTCGCCCAGGCGTCTACGACCCACTGCAGGTATGTCATTATCGGTGGAGGGCGTGGATTTCCTCCTTTCGTAAACTCTACTCCCGAGCCGTCGGCCATCCAGTCTTCGTGTGATCGACAAATAGACGCCTTGAATGGCTTATTCCAGGATACGTCCGGAGCCTGAACGTATTTTGTGCATCCGCCTGGCACGACAGCTTGATGTGTGTTTAGTTCCGACAGGACAGCTTTCGTGTCATTGGAGATGTGGCATCGAAAGGAATCACATATAATCATGCGCTGACCAAAAGACAATGGTCCTAGAATTCGACGCAGAAAGTCTTCTGTTAGTGGGTTATCCATCCACACTTTTCCCCGCCCACGATAACACCAAAAGAGAAGAAAACTTAGCTGCAACTGCTGGAATTGGCCGTTTCCGTTTGAGGAGTACGTAGGGCTTGCACTTTCTACCATCGGCCTTAGCGCACAGCATTACCGTAATGTGGACTTTCTCGTGACCCAGGGTTTGAACAGTTACGTCTCGAGCTCCAGTTTTTTCAACACATTTTTTCCCACAGGATCCAGCAGAACTGAAGTCTCATCGCACGCAAAAATATTGGAAAAGTCATAGTTTTGCTCCTGGCGCAGTTTGCGCACGTACAAAATGAATTCAACAATTTTTGTAACGCTGTCAACCGGCGGTTTCTGACACGTAGTTGTTGTTGCCCGCAGGAAGAAACGGTTTCTTTTCAGAAACTTCTCAAGCCAGCCTAGACTAGCCACAAATCCAGAACATTCTGGATATTCCTTAGCAATTCTTTTTGCTTCCAGCCGAATCAGTCGTCTTGACACTAGTTGGCGCAGTCTCCGTTTTTCCAAAATCCAATCACGTACGCAAATATTAACTGCATAAAAGCGCTGCTTTCTTCCTCCTCCTGGAAGTCGTCGTCTTCTTTTTGATGCGCCAGGACCGGCTTTGGAAGCCTCTTCGATGCGAGCTCTAGCGCTTTTCCAGTCTTGAATCTGCTTTCGACTTACGCCAAATTTCCGGGCTGCAGAAGAGACCGACGTCTTCATCGCAAACTCAACAGCCTCTAATTTCGTTTTAAGCCGACTGCGACAACGAATTCATTTCGACGGCAGTTCGTGCTATGCTAAACTTGAAGAAAGCGGGCCGGACAAATATAATTCGCGGACTTGTCACCTGTGACGGGCTCGAGGGCAGCGCTGGCCAACGTACTCGTGTCCCTCTCAAACGTACGCCGACGGGCTATATCGAATATCAAGTGCAATTTTTCAATGCTTCTCACTCATCAACAGTATGTGCAATAAATCAGGTATAATAGGTCAGAATAAATAAACGTATTCAAATTTGGGTAGATTTCCCCTTGCCCATAACGATTATCTGCAGTGGTGCGACACGATGTACGTACCATAGTTTTGGTTCTAGGTGGCACCATATAGATAAAAGAGAAAGGGATTGGCAACTCCGACTCTCACGTGACCTTTTCTATGTATTGTGCTTCGTCTGTGTTTCCCGCTGAGTCCCGTATTATTAGTCAAAGAATTACACCGTAGCGTGTCTTAAACAGCTTTTATCGCCAATCGCTTTGTCCGCGACAAGAGCATTGTAAGTGACTATTGTCATCTAGACCGTCAGTTTAACGCAAATCGTCCCACGCCACGCGAACGTGGGGGAGGAGTCTGTGTTGCCCTCTTGAGGTTTCAAACGCCTACTCTTTATGCAAAGTGTTGTTTACATATTGGTGCGTGAAACGATCGTATCGCGCGTCGGTAATACGCGCCCAATGTCTGTCGAGCCCGACATTTACGACTAGTGGGCGTAGTTTTCTGCGTCAAACGGAGGCGAGGTCGACGTGAAAATCGTGATGGCCAGCATTAATTGACCTTTGCGAAACGATTGTCCGTCTTTCTCATTTTGAATTTCGCGGCCCAGTCCGGGGAAGGGTCACGTAGGAAGCTTATGCGTGGGCGCACTGTAGTAATCTTTTCAGGAATCGGGTCCTAACGGTCGTGCTCATACTGAAACTTGTTCGAAATCAGAACGGATCGGCCGACGATGCGGCGGAAAGGAGATGCTCCAGCTGGCACGCCAACACTTTTTGCGCTCGAATTAACAATTTCATATCGTCCTCGTCGTACGATAAAAGCACGTTGCCAAGTTCGACCAGAACGTGTAGTAGTCTGATCCATTTTTGATTAAAGCATTGGCCAGTCTACACATAAAATGCCAAATTTCCAGCAGCGCCTTCATGTCTGGCCATGCGGAGAATGGATGAGAGAACATGGACCCGGAGGGCCCGCATAACTCCCGGTCGGTGTATAAAACCGCCGGAGGAACTATAGACGAGGCGGCATACCGCGCGACGAGGCCGTCTGCCATCGGCTTCAGCGCCTCTTTCGACTCGGACTTGGTTAATACTGCCGTGAGTATTTCTCCTTTGTCGTTGGTAATGTTAGTGACGTGCGTACCGCGTCCCGAGTCTTTGCCCTGCAATTTGCGGGTGATTTTTATAGTCGAGTCGATTTTCAATATTGAACCGAATGTTGATGACATTTCATCTTCCATCGCTTCGAGCCTCCGCGAGGTTTCCTTGATGTATGCCGATCGAAGCCAGGCTGCCTCTGGCAAAGGGCTCAAGGGGTCGGGCGATTCGTACACCATGTCGGTGATGAATTTGGCGGCGTGTCGCTTGCATGCAGTCAGATATGCAAAGCAATGATCAGTCCATTTCGCGGTATGATTTTCGTTTAGGATCTCCATCAAAGCAGTCGGCGTAATGCCTTTCCTGCGTGCGTGCAGTTGTCTTAGGACAGGTTTGTAAATGGCATATTTTTTCGTGAGCAGGACACAAACTTGCTCCCTGTATTTTGTCGGCAACTGCTCTAGAACTGTTTCGTCCCACGCGATTATCGACGTCTTGCAATGCGGACACTCCAAATGCTCTGACGAGAGATAGAACATCTCCTGAAAGTCGACGACCTGGCGCAGATGTTGATACAGGCCTTTTGGCGTAAGACTCTGATTGTCTGGACAATGAGGACAATTGAATGCGAATTCCCATTGTCGTCTAGGCATCCAGACAAAAAGACGTCGCCGAAAGAAGTCGCCCGGCATGGGTGCCTGCTCTGTTTCCAAAGGATTCAGTGGATAATAAAATCCTGTAGCGCAGGGTGTCGGATGACGCTGTTCTTCGAACAGAACGTGCCCGATCCACTTTCTGTCGCCAGCTGCGACTGACCAGCCAACAGGTATTTCGCCCGCGGCTTTAGTCGAATGAGGCGCGCAAGATCTAGGGGCAAGGCGAAACGGGCGAAGCGAGGTGATACCCGCGAGAGACAAGTCGACGCTCGCGACGTGAGACGATGTGAGACTCGCGAGAGGCGATGGGGGACGAGGCGATGAGAGACTCGCGAGAGCCGATGCCGGACGAGGCGAAGAGAGACTCGCGAGAGGCGATGCGAGACGAGGCGATGAGAGACTCGCGAGAGGCGATGCGGGACGAGGCGATGAGAGACTCGAGAGGCGATGCGGGGAGAGGCGATGCGGGACGAGGCGATGAGAGACTCGCGAGAGGCGATGCCGGACGAGGCGATGCGGGACGAGGCGATGAGAGACTCGCGAGAGGCGATGCCGGACGAGGCGAAGAGAGACTCGCGAGAGGCGATGCGAGACGAGGCGATGCGAGACTCGCGAGAGGCGATGCGGGACGAGGCGATGAGAGACTCGAGAGGCGATGCGGAACGAGGCGATGAGAGACTCGCGAGAGGCGATGCCGGACGAGGCGAAGAGAGACTCGCGAGAGGCGATGCGAGACGAGGCGAGACTCGCGATAGGCGATGCGGGACGAGGCGATGAGAGACTCGCGAGAGGCGATGCGGGACGAGGGGATGAGAGACTCGCGAGAGGCGATGCGGGACGAGGGAATGAGAGACTCGCGAGAGGAGATGCGGGACGAGGCGATGAGAGACTCGCGAGAGGCGATGCGATCTGACGAGGCGATGAGAGACTCGCGAGAGGCAATGCCGGACGAGGCGATGCGAGACTCGCGAGAGGCGATGCGGGACGAGGCGATGAGAGACTCGCGAGAGGCATTGCCGGACGAGGCGATGAGAGACTCGAGAGGCGATGCGGAACGAGGCGATGAGAGACTCGCGAGAGGCGATGCCGGACGAGGCGAAGAGAGACTCGCGAGAGGCGATGCGAGACGAGGCGAGACTCGCGATAGGCGATGCGGGACGAGGCGATGAGAGACTCGCGAGAGGCGATGCGGGACGAGGGGATGAGAGACTCGCGAGAGGCGATGCGGGACGAGGGAATGAGAGACTCGCGAGAGGCGATGCGGGACGAGGCGATGAGAGACTCGCGAGAGGCGATGAGAGACTCGCGAGAGGCGATGCGGGACGAGGCGATGCGAGACTCGCGAGAGGCGATGCGGGACGAGGCGATGAGAGACTCGCGAGAGGCATTGCCGGACGAGGCGATGAGAGACTCGAGAGGCGATGCGGGACGAGGCGATGAGAGACTCGCGAGAGGCCATGCGGGACGAGGCAATGAGAGACTCGCGAGAGGCGATGCGATCTGACGAGGCGATGAGAGACTCGCGAGAGGCCATGCGGGACGAGGCGATGAGAGACTCGCGAGAGGCCATGCGGGACGAGGCGATGAGAGACTCGCGAGAGGCGATGCGATCTGACGAGGCGATGAGAGACTCGCGAGAGGCAATGCCGGACGAGGCGATGAGAGACTCGCGAGAGGCGATGCGCGACGAGGCGATGCGAGACTCGCGAGAGGCAATGCCGGACGAGGCAACGAGAGACTCGAGAGGCGATGCGGGACGAGGGGATTCGGACGAGGCGATGAGAGACCAGCGAGAGGAGGCAAAGCACGAGAGGGACTATTGGCCATGCTCTAAGTTTGAAGGAGAACGACGATGATCCACTAGTTCCGGGATAGTGAAAACCCGTACGTTCGTTTCGAACTCGCCTCTCATCTTCTCGTCTCTCTCGTTTCGTTCATCGATCAAACAATTTTCGATGGCGGAAAAGGTCACTGTGAATGGGTCGATCGATTATTTGAGTGTCAACGGTCGCGAGATTACAGTCCGTTCACGTTCACTTGGCCGATTGAAAAAATAAGCAAGTGGCCTGATTTCGAAGTTTCCACTTTGCTTGAGGGCTTTAGCGTGTACTCCACGTTTGCCTTGGCTGCGTCTTGGAGCGTCAATCCCGTGGGATCGAGTGTTTTCCCCCGTTGCGACGTCGTTGAAAGTCAAATTCAGTTGTCAAGAGAACATGTCGATGCTAAACTCGACGAGGCTCAGGAGTGTTGTGTCTGTTACAACGCTGCTAGCTTCTTTGGATATGATGGGGCGTATTTCCACACCACCGAGATCGCTCAGGGCACCCAAAGCAAAAGTATTGAAAGTCTCATTAGCTCTCGCAATAAACGAATCGCTAAGTTTAATGCTTGCCACGTCTGCATCGCTCACAGAAACGTCCAAAACCGTAGAGTCTACACGACTCTGTATACTTCTTTTTGTAAGCGTAAGACTGAAGCTCTTTGACACCGTGTGAAGCTGGAATTTCGAGAAATTGAGCGATGATTCGTCGATAGGTTCGTCAAAGGTAAGCAGAAGCTGATTCGTGCTCAAATCCAAAGAGAACGACTTCAAGGTTGGCGCTGTAGCACCTGCAACGTAGTTGTCTGAAAGAAGAGCCAAGCTGGCTACAGCCGATACTGGATTGGCATCAAAGGCCATATCCTTGATAACGCTACTTCGAATGCTGATGTACGTCGTATTTTCGTCCTTGGCGAACGCAGACGCTTTGATTTTCCGCAGGTCCACTGCACTCAGCGTTATGTTTATTTCCTTGCCCGGTTCATTTGATGACGCGCCTCTTGGTTCCAACGTGTATCGCAGATCATCGTTGCTTGTCGCGTTTTCTCCTTGAATAGTAATAGCGCTGGTGTCAAGAGTGGCGGGATCTACGACTTCGTCAAAGCCGAGTGTCAGTATTCCGCTGTTCAAATCCAGTTTGAAATAATCCAAAGATGGTGCCTGCTGGTTACTGACAAACACCTGAACTATCTTTCCCGGAGATTCATCAACAACTGGACTGTTCCAATTTCCGGCCATGTCGCGTATTGCAAAGCCGGACATAGAAATGTAGCACGTTCCGCGTCGCGAACATAAGTGCTTGTCTTTCTTGACGTTGACTACGTCGTTGTCGCTGAGAGTCAGGGTCAACGCGTAACTGTTTTCCGATACAACTACCGATGATAGAGCTACGCGACTGATAGGATCTTCAAAGAGAGTCTGCAGATACAAAGCCGTAGTATTCAACGACGACGCGTTGACTGTTTCGGTGAATTCCAGTTTCATGACTCCACGTTGTAAATCGAATTCAGCAAAGATGTCCAATTTGGGTTTGGCCTTGTCCGGCGTGTAATTGCGAACTGACACAGTGGTTCCGTTTACCGAGGCCACTAGAGGCAGCTGCACCATATCCACAACCAGTGACGGCGAGTACGTTATGTAGCAGTCAAACTGCGACGTGCATATTTGCAAACGTTTGATTTTGTTCAAGTCGGCCCGACTGAAACGGACGACAATGTCGGCTTTGTCAGCAGCTGGAACAGTACTTGTGCTCAGGACAAAAGCCGTAGACGTGTTCAAATCGCCCGAAGTTCTGACGGTGATGTCGTTTACAAGGAATTCTGATGCGTCGACGGTTTTGTCGAAGGACAAAGTCATTGTGCCGTCGTTCAGATTCACGTCGAAGAAAAGTAGCCTAGGCGGTGTCGTGTCATTGTTGTAACTTCGGACTTTTTTCGCGTCCTCGATCTCAATTTCAGCTACTCGATTTCCACTCATGTCCTTCACTGCTAAACGCTCGATGGATAGGAAGGTAGAGTCGGCATCTACTGCCAAATCGGTAAGATCCTTAATCTCGTTTTTGTCAACTTCGGAAAGATTGAGTTTGATGATAGGTCCATTCGGTGTCGTGATGATTCCTCCTGTCAACTGATAAGCGGTTGCCGATTTAGACCGAGCTGACTGAACTGTTACTCCAAAGGCGTCGAAGGAGCTCACATTGACCGTTTCGGAAAAGAAAAGCGTAAGAACTTCGGCGTCAAGCTGCAAATCAAAGTCAAGCAATCTCGGCGCAGAAACGTCGGCAACGAAAATCGATGACCGAATTGCGCTACTTGATGGCACGGAGTGAAGGTCGTTGTTCGACAGGTCTTGCACCGCTGACATAGCCGCAGATATAAAGGTAGTATTTCGAGAGTCAGCCTGTCCAACTTTCTTCTTCAATTCGTTTAGATCATGATTTGTGAAGGAAACAAATGTATTGCTCCTTTTCATCATCAGCGACTCGTGAATCTTATGAAAGAAACTCCGTTTGCTTTGTCTATTGACGGCTCCAACGACAACGGATTGAAGAAGATGAATCCTCTTACTGTTCTTGTTTTTGATGGGACTGTCAGATCGCAATTTTTTTGATATGTGCACGTCGTCGAGTTCAACCGCAGAAGGAATTTTCAGCAGGATGAACGCCGCTCTAAATCAGAATGGAATTTCATGGCAGAACGTTGTTGGAATTGGCCTCGACAACACCTCCGTTAATATGGGCTGCAGAAACTCCATCAAAACTCGCGTTATTGCAAAAAATTCGGCGACATACGTTATGGGGTGTCCTTGCCATATAGTGCACAACACAGCTGTAAAAGGTGCAAAGGCCTTTGAAACGGTTTAGTCAATCATTACTTATTTTACGTCCAATGTTCAACCTCTTTTGTAGAATTCAAAACTGAACCTTGATGATTTGGTTGTGGACACCTTTTTTTGGTTTGACAAGAGCGTCAAGCGAAAAGCCTCGCTTCTTGAGTTCTGCACATTCTGCGGTACAGAATTCAGAGATATTGTCAAGCACATAAGTACTCGATGGCTGAGTCTGGAAAAGGCCATTGATCAAATTTTGCAACAGTTTTCGCCGTTGAAGTCGTATTTTCTATCTCAAAGTAGGGTAACTGCTTGGTTTCTTCCTTGACACTATTTTATTGTAACTAAATTAGGCGAAAAGAATCAAAGATTCCAAAGGCTGAAGGAAGCCTTTGGAAACCCCATGACGGAAGTTTATCTTCTATTTTTTCAAGCTTGTCTGCAAATTTTTGTTATCTTTAACAAATTTTTGCAGAGAGAAGACCCTCTTCTTCTCTATCTGAAGGACGAAATCAATGCATTTCTGAAAAGGCTAGCAAGCAAGTTCCTGAAACTTCCTGTTATCCGAGACGCAATGGACGACTTTTGTCGTCTCTCCTTCACAGAGAGAGAAAATCAACTATCAGGTTTTACGAAGAAACGTTGTTCTCTTTTAATTAGCTTAGAACAAAAAATTAGACAAAGATATATTTGTGGGTATAAGGACTAAGGAAAGGTTCAATAATCTTTTCGATGAAGGCGATATATCTGCTGAAGACGTCTCAATTTTTTTCCGAAGTGCACGCGCTTTCTACACGAGAACAACGGAGTATTCGTTGAAAAACCTACCTGTAAATGACGAGTTTCTCCGCTGCGTTTCCTTTGCCAGTTTCTATAAAAGAGAAAGTTCAACTCTCTCTCAGTTAGAACATATTGTGCAACGGTAAATGCAAACAAATTATGCTCAAATATTCCCTCAGTAATATTTGATGAACTAGATTTGACGCACTTCTTCAACTCTCCGCTCCTCGAGAAATAGAGCAACTGCACGATGAATTTCTGGACTACCAATTACTGACGGAGGACACAATTCCTCAACGAATCTGGAAATTGGCTGCTGTCCGTGAAGACGAGGGAGCAACGAATATTCGAATAGACACGATATGGAATTACTTGTCTTCGCTGAAATTGCCGGATGGTCAACCACGATTCGCTCGACTTTTCAAAATTGCCAGAATAGTTCTTATAATACCGCACTCCAACGCTGAAGAAGAGAGGGTTTTTTCTATGGTTCGTAAGAACAAGACTGCATTTCGCCCAAGTCTTGACCCCGAAGGAAGTTTGTCAAGCGTGTTGAAAATTAAGCTTGCTGACAAGAAACCTGCTCATGAGTACGAACCGGAGCCCTTAGTCTTGAAAAAAGCCAAGTCCGCTACATGGGAATATAACAAACTTCATTCTAAAAGATAAAAAATCTTCTAAAGATATAAAAATTAGGTACTGCGCCTCGGGGTTTACCTACCAATTTCTGACCCTTTCTGCTTTATTTTGGGGGCGTGGCCAAATTTTTAAGGGGGCGTGGTCAAAAAATGTTTGCGCGCGCTTTGTGCAGTGCGTTTCCATCGGTAATTGCAAGCACGTCTTTGCCAGAAAGATCGTCTATTGCAAACGCTTGCATCGTGTGATAGGTATTCCCCGACTCAGTCGCTAATCCTTTCACAGATTTGATTCTGAACAAATCAGCTCCGGAAATTTGAACTTGAATCGTGTAGCCGTCTACCGCCGACGAAGTCGTAGTTTTGCTCAGCGTTATTGCTGTCGTGGCCGTTTGAGCATTTTGAACAGTAAAGGCAAGAGCATGAACGTGCTACCCTTGACGACGTCACTAAAGCTTAATTCCATCACACCCGTCTGCATATCAATCGTAAAGCTCAGCAGCTGAGCGGCGGTTGCATCTGTGACTGTCTTTGAAGCCTTTTGCCTTCCTGTTGCCTTGATGGCAACAGAAGCCATGTGCTCAATAGAAGCATCTTCTGGCGACAGGTAAGTATTGTTGACCGTTGTTCCAAGCTTGGCAGAGAGTTTAATAGCACTAACGTCCTTGTCCGTTAGACTAACAGTGACGACGGTGGACGCCTCCTTGCTGGCCAGTGTACCAGACGTAAGGTTGTACGTTACGCCTGCAGTCTTTGCCGAATGAAGTCCAATTTTTGTGAAGACTAATGTGCTCGGGTCTACCGTTCATCGAAGGTTAAAACCAGATGATGCTTGTCCAGATCCAAGTTGAAACTCGTTAGGGTCGGAGGTACCGAGTCTGAAACGTACTTTGTCACGTTCAGAGCCTTCAAAGCAGTTATCTCCACCACGTTGTTCGGACGGAATGCCATGTCTTGAGCGGCATCTTGCGTCAGACGAAGATACGTATCGACGTTACTCGTCGCAAAGCTCAAACGTTTGTGTTCATTCAAATCAACCGTCGACAACTCTATCTCAACGTCTGCAGATCCGTCGCTCGAAAGAACTGTGCCGCCAGTCAAAGTAAGCTCGAAGTTTTCACCCAGAGACCGAGCGGCACTTTGTAACGAGATTTCGGTCGCTTTTAGGCGGCTAGCCATAATCGGCTCGTCGAAGGACAAAGTCAACTTGTTTGAAGTTAAATCCAAAGTGAAACCTGTCAATCTCGGTCGGGTAGTATCTTCATTAAATTTTACCGCGATTTTTCCGGGATACACGGTGCCTGTGGCCTCGTTTTGATTTCCACTCATGTCCTCCACTACTCCTTTTGTCACTACTAGATAACACGTTGCTCTTTGCGTGCACAGATGCTCCTTGCTTGAGATCGTCTCTAAATCCGCTGCCGCAAGAGTTGTAGTAATACTTGGCCCATCAGGACTCGTGGTTTTGCTGCTCGTCAAGGTCGTAGTTGCCACGGGATTTTCATATAGAGTTTGCAAAGAAATTCCGCTAACATTCAGAGACGGCGCCTTAATTGTTTCTGAAAAGTCTATCGTTATAGTGCCGTCAATGAAGTTAAACTCGGCGAAATTCTCCAATGTCGGTTCCTTAGTGTCCGCTGTGACTTTGCTCGCTTGTTTAGGATTGACAGCCGTGACAGCAGTAACGGCGAAATTTGCCTTATCTGAGACAAACGAAGATGGGAACGTGATAATAGTTTTGGTTGTGTTATCAAGGTTTCCCGAGGGTGGAGGGGTGATAAATCCCGAATCGCCCGAGAAAGCCGTGTGATGACATACTTACATCCCGGTTACTGTAATAAAAGCGCGGTGTTGGGGCTCATTGCTGTGCTGGGTTGCGGTGGCTGGGTGGGTAGCGATGCGGGATTTGAGTGCTGGGTATGCTAATATGCTGCGCGGGTTCAAATATAGTTTTTTCCACTTTTTTCTTTTTTTTTAACGCGCAACACTTAGAACGCGTTGATAGAAGCTGTTCGCGCGGGTGCCAACTGCGAATTCAATGTCTTAATTTGCGAACTACACGGGACTTTTCTCAATGACAGCGGGTGATATGAGAGCCTGGACCTTTCCCATATCACCCGTTTTCATTGACAGCGGGTGATAAAACCCATATCACCCCCGTTGTCACTTGACAACGGGTGATAAAACCCATATCATCCCCGTTGTCACTTGACAACGGGATGATATGGGTTTTATCACCCCGTCGGTCCCTTTACCGCGCCCCCGCAACGGGATGTAAGTATGTCATCACACGGCTTTCTCGGGCGATTCGGGATTTATCATCCCTCCACCCTCGGGAAACCTTGATAACAGCCCTCGGCTTCGCCTCGGGCTGTTATCTCGGTTTCCCTCGGGCGTCGGGATGATACATCCCGTATCGCCCTCGATGCCATGTGATAACCTATACATAACTCCTGAGTACACGTCACGCCACAACCGTTCGATTCTTTTGTTGTGAACGCTTCTTCCAGCTTTAACACTACCACGACCAGTTCCCCTGCTTGGATTATTCAACATAAACCATGCGACGTCGACATTTTCGCCACCTTTGTCACACCGCACTCTGGACGGCAGCCCAAAATCAGTAACAGCTTCTTCAAAGTCCCGTAGAACGGTACTAGCTCTGTTGTTGCTGCTGCAGTGAAGGAAAACGGGCAACCGTGAATAGCCATCGATTCCTCCTTGAATTAGTAGCCTCCATCTCCAAAAAACGATAAGAGTTACATACAAAGAGACGCGTGAAACCCCGCTAAAGGTGGAAACGAAAGTCGCGAAGGACCTCCTCAGAACTATAACTACGGAACAAGTGACCTTTATCGGTGAGAGCGGAATGGCGCTCTCGCCTTTGGCCCGAAAACCGCGCCCAACCCCGCGTTGCAAGGTCCCAACAAGCGAAGCGCGTCACGATCCCGAGCCCATTCCGCGCTCACCATTCGAAAAAATCGCCAGTTGTTCGCGAATCACGTCGGCGATGACGTCGCGCAGCGAGGCTTGCACACGCACAATGGACGACGCAAATTCCACAAAGGCTCTAAGCTCACAGGTCTGGGACACTCCATTGTAGACTTTCGGAAGGTGTCCGAAATGGCTATGGCGGCGTGAGCGTAAATTGAGCTCGCGCAAGCCGCAACTTGCAACTCGCGCAAGAGCACCCGGCGGTAGTTGACGACTATCTTAAGGGCAAAATTGCAGCAAGCAGAGTGGATCAGGCGCGCTCTGTTGAAAGCACAGCTTTATCTCACACTTTGCGCCACAGGAATCTAGAATCCACCGAATGCTGTGGAGAGAGTGTAGGCACCCATGCCGGGTGACTTCTTTCGACGAGGTCTTTTTGTCTGGATGCCCAGACGACAATGACAATTCGAATTCCGTTCTCGTTGTCCAGACTACATCAAAAGGCCTCTATTGACATGTGCGCCTCGTCGTCGACGTGGACGACATGTTCTTTCTCACGTCAGAACATTTGGATTGTCGGTGTTGCAAGACGTCGTGCTTGGGACGAAAGAGTGCTAGCGCAGTTGTCGACAAAGTACAAGGAGAAATTTTGTGCCGTGCGTACGAGAAAATATGCCTTTCACAAACCTGTCCTTGGACTTCTGTACGCCCGCAGGAAAGGCATTACGCCGACAGGTTTGTTGCAGAGATTAAAAGAAAATCATAGGAAGAGGTGGACTCGTCAGTGTTTGGCATATCTGACTGCATGCCAGCGGCACGCCGCCAAATCCAACAACACCGCGTTGTACGAATCGCCCGATCCCGTGAGCCCTTTGACAGGCGCAGCTTGAATTCGATCGACATAGTTAAAGGAAATCTCCCGGAGGCTCAATGAGATGGATGATGAAATGTTATTAACATTTGGTTCAATTGAAAATCGAACCGACTATAAAAAGCACCGGCAAATTGCAGGGAAAAGACTCGGGGCGCGGCTTAACCGTCGTTAACGTCTGATCGAAAGGGCACGCGCGCGCTTGGGGCTCGCCGGACCTCATTGGTCGTTTTGTGAATGTTGCCAATTAGCTCGTGATTGGTCAGTGGCTCTCAGGTTTTCATTCATCGCCTTTATCGCTTGCTTTCGGCATCGCTCTCGCTTGTGTCTCTTCGCTTTCTTGTTCCCATGGCTTCCGACGAAATTCGCGACGGCGACTCGGTTCGCACAGCTGTATCGGATCTACGAACTGACGTGTCGGCCATTCAAGATATGTTGACGGACATCCTCGCGCGGTCGTCGGCTCCGTCGGCGTCGATTCAATCCGCCCCGATCGTTTCGAGTGTTTTCCGTGTGCTTGTTGTTTGTTGGGCGCGCTGGCGATGTCCTGGGCGCGCGGGCGCGACGCGCAGATTTCTTTTATGCCACTGTTTTTGGCGTTGGGGCGCGTCCGCGGAGCGAAGCGTCACTTGTGTGTTATGAGCGGTTGGGTTTTCGCGGCTTCCGCGGCCCTCTTGCGCCTTTTTTGCGCTCGGTGCCACCGATTGCTGGTCGGGTCGCGGTCGGCGCTCCCGTACCCCTCCCACGCGTTGGCACGCGTCGCTATCGTTTTTCTCGTTTTTCCTTTTTGCTCGCGCCGCCTCTGTCCTTGTTGCAGCGCTCGTTCGCGCGGCTTTTCAGCTGGCGTTTACTCTTCGGTTGTTTTTTGCTTTTGTTGCGCTGGGGCGATGTAGCCTTTGCTTAACCGGCTTCTCTCTTTTCAGACGCCTTTGTTCCTCCGCTGGGCTCGATGCCCGAATTGAATTCGATTGCGCAGCCAGTGCCTGCTGACGAAGAGTCGGTTTCGCCGCCGCCGAAGAAGCGCGCCAATCCTGTTTTTGTCCACGGCCTTGGGATTCCGCCAGTGCCTGGTGGAAAAAATCCTAGACGGGCAGTTCGTCGATATGGCCGAGCTGTTGCCGGACAATATCGAACTGCTTCGTCGAGAGGCCGCGGTACCGCGCTCATCGTCCGATTCTAAAGTTCGTCTTCGTCAGATCGCATCGATCACCGCCTGGGCTCAGTGCTTCGCGACGTTTGTCGCGATTCGCGCGCAAGCTGCACCAGCCACGGTGCTGGCATTGCTTGCTTATATGCGCCTTTTGATTCGAGAGGCGGCGCGTCACCCTGGCCTCGGTTGGCTGTCGTACGACTCCTTCTTTCGCCAACAAGCAGCCGCCGATCTTTCCCTTCGCTGGGATTCGCTGCACTCGGATTTGTTCGCCATCACCGTCGCCGATGCCGCTGTCTCGTCCGGCCGCGCCCGTCCGCTGTGCCGTTTGTGCCTTGAACCGGACCATGCCGCATTAGATTGTGCTCTCGCGCAGGGTCTCGTCGCGTTCGCTGCTAGCAATACAGTTGGCTCACGACAGGAAACCGAAGGCATTCGGCTCAGGAAAAGAGGCTCCAGTGTGCCGCTCGTTCAATTCGACGCCGCCGGGCTGCAGGGTGAACGGTTGTCGCTTCCGACACGTGTGCTCTACCTGCGGCGCGCCGCACAAGCAACCTGACTGCCCGTCTCGCAAGGCGCAAGCGGCGGCCAAGAGCGAGGCCCAGTTGGCGCGCGGCGCGTAGAGCTCCGGTTTGTTGTGGTTGCGCGCGGTTGCCAGGACTGAACTTCTTGTGTTGTGCGTTCCTTTCTGTCGTCTCCTTTAGTGGTTCTGTTGTTGTAGCATTAAAGAGTCTTGAATGGTATTTTTGGTCTCTCTAGCAGTTCCTCGTTTTGACGCGAGCGCAGCGTGCAACCTTTTGCCGTCGGGGTATCGTTACACTGCGGACATGCTGGCCTTGGACGCGTGCAAGCCTCTTGGTCCTCCGCTCGCGCCGTTGGCTGCACCCGTGTCGCCTTTTCGCGTGGACCAATGGGAAGAGGAGTTGTCTGCTTTTCCGGTTCGCGCCTTTGCCGGCTATATTGGGACCGGTCTGCAAGAAGGCTTCCGAATTGGCTTCGACTACGGCGCGGCTCGGCTCCTTTCGGCTAAGCGCAACCTTTCGTCCGCCTCGTCTCATACCGCCGTGATTGACAAATATCTCGCCAAGGAGAGAGCGTGCGGTCGCCTTGTGGGCCCCATCCGTCCGGATGCGCGCTCTCGGGTGCACCTCCGAAGAGCAATCAACCGGGTCGGTGGCGCTTGATTGTGGATTTGTCGTCCCCTCGCAGTCAAAGCGTGAACGATGGCATCTCGCCGGCGCTGGCCTCACTGCGTTATAGCAGAATTGACGATGCCGTGAAGTATTTGTCCGCCTTCAGGGGTCCTGTCGACCTTGCGAAGATTGACCTGGAGAGTGCGTATAGGATGATTCCCGTTCACCCCGTCGATTCGGCGCTACTAGGGGTGCGTTGGCATGGGGACGTGTTCGTCGATGCGGCGCTCCCGTTTGGCTTGCGTTCGGCTCCGAAAATCTTCTCGGCAGTGGCGGACGCGTTGCTGTGGGTGATGCTTCGCGGCGGAGTCTCGGCGGCAATTCACTATCTGGATGATTTCCTGTTTATGGGCTCGGAGAACCCTCGGCAGTGCGCCGAGAATTTGCAGCAGGCTTTAGCCGTGTGCGAGCGGCTTGGCGTTCCGGTCGCCCATGCAAAGACCGCGGGTCCTTCGCCTGTGATCGTCTTTCTCGGAATCGAGATTGACACTGTCTCGCGCTCGCTTCGCCTGCCACCGGAGAAGCTGTCGAGTCTCCACTCTTTGTGCGAGGGGTGGCTTTCTCGGAAAGTTTGCTCGAAACGGGTGCTGCTCTCGCTTATCGGTGTGCTTCATCACGCCAGCACGGTTATTCGCCCGGGCCGCTCCTTCGTGCGTCGGTTGATCGATCTTTCGACGTCGGTGCGTCTCTTGGATCGCCCGCTGCGCCTGAACTGCAGCGCTCACGAAGACATCGCATGGTGGCACGCTATGGCGGCGGATTGGAATGGTGTTGGTTGGTTCGATGCTCTCGGTCTCCGCTCGCCGTCTGTTTTCCTGCAGTCCGACGCGTCTGGCTCTTGGGGGTGCGGCGTGCGCTGGGGCGATCGCTGGTTCTGTTGCAGTGGTGCGAGCGGTGGGAGCCTCGTCCGATTGCCCCCAAAGAAGCGCTTCCGGTTGTTCTGGCGGCTGCAGTCTGGGGCCCTCAGTGGCGAGGGCTGGCGGTCCTGGTGGAGAGCGATAATTCAACGGTGGTTGCGGCGGTGAAGTCGGGTAGCTCGAAGGACTCCCAAGTCATGCGATTGACACGCGTGCTGCAGTTTTTGGCCGCGAAGAATTGCTTTTTGATCTTGGCTCGTCACGTTCCGGGGAAGGCCAACTCCGTGGCCGACACTCTCTCACGTGAGAAACCGTCTGACGAATTTCTTTCTTCCGTGCAGTTGCGTCTCGAACCGGATCGCTTGCCTCCGGAGCTCGTCGCTTGGATCGACGCTCCGCAGTGGACGTCGGTCGCCTGGAGAAAGTTGCAGCAAAGCTATTGGACAGCGGTTTAGCGTCGTCGACGCGTTGCTCGTACTCCTCAGGCCAGAGGGCCTTTCTATCGTTTTGTGCGCAGGCTCGGCGCTCGCCCCTTCCGGCGGGCGAGAATGATTAGTGTTTGTTCGTGGCATGGTTAGTGGATAACGGTCTGGCGTACTCTACGATTAAGTGTTACCTGGCGGCCGTGCGTCAGCTGCACATCGCCGCGGGGCTCGCCAATCCTTTCCTCACTGATTTGCCTCGGCTCGCGTTGACGCTTCGGGGTCATCGGCGCTCGGGCCGTACTCCTGGGTCTTCGCGGCCACAACGGTTACCGATTACCCCGGACGTGCTGCGGCTCTCTACAATATCTGGAACCGCGCACCGGGAGCTTATTTGTCGAAGCTCCTTTGGGCGGCTTGCTGCACTGGTTTCTTTGGTTTCCTGCGAGCGGGTGAGTTCACCGTCGACTCTGCGGCAGCCTTTGACCCGGAGGCGCACCTCACGCCTGGCGACGTCGCTTTCGACTCTCT
This sequence comes from Oscarella lobularis, assembly GCF_947507565.1. Classification (NCBI taxonomy): domain Eukaryota; kingdom Metazoa; phylum Porifera; class Homoscleromorpha; order Homosclerophorida; family Oscarellidae; genus Oscarella; species Oscarella lobularis. The sequence continues at coordinate 1,531,278 of NC_089182.1, forward strand.
GCAGGCCCCATCGCTCGTGGCTATTTGCATCAAGCAGTCTATGACGGACCCCTTCCGTCAGGGAGCTTCGGTGGTGCTCGGGCGTACGGGTTGTTGGCTATGCCCGGTAGCTGCGCTGGCGGCCTACTTGGCGGTGAGAAGTTGGTCGGTGGGCCCTCTCCTCCGCTTCGAGAGCGGCGCCCCTTTCTCTCGCTCTGCCTTGGTAATATTCGTGCGCGCGGCTCTCCGGCAGGCCGGTCTTCCAGCGGCCTCCTACTCCGGCCACAGTTTCCGCATCGGGGCGGCAACCACGGCGGCTTCGTTGGGTTTGGAGGACTCCGCGGTTCGGGCGCTCGGTCGCTGGCGCAGTTCGGCTTTTCATCGGTATATTCGTCATCCTCCGCCGGCGGTCGCGGATTTTTCTCGCCGTTTGGCGTCGTCGGCGAAGGACCTTGTGTAACCGCTGTTTGGTGTCTTGTGTTTTTGGGTTGGGCTAGTTGAGCTTGTGTGTTTATTATGTGGAGACGTTGTTTTCTGTGTATAGGTTGGTGTCTTTTTCGTTTTTGGTTGGAGGAGTTACCGCTCGCTTGCGAGCTTTAATTCTTTGGTTTGGGTAGGTGCCCGGATTCTCCGGTTACCATGGTGACCAAAAGCGAGCTACGTCACCGCGCGGGGACTCGGATATCCGGGCCGCAGCAGACCCCTCGTCCCCCTCCATATTTTTAGGTTAATATGGTTCTTCTGGTAGTGGGCGGCTGGAAACGGTCTAGGTAGGCGGGGTCGGGCTCGGGGTTAGGGTCGGCCCTATCCTGGAGTTCAAGAGGTTAACGTACTGTATTTGATAATGTGCTCTGTGTGTATTGAGGAGGACCTATGCATGTGTACGGGTCATATTTCTTGTTACCCGTACGTACATACCCACCCAAATACTGTACATGAGTGGATACTTTTGATTGTGACGTCGGAGCGTAACAATCAACACCGTCGTTTCGGTTTCTCAGCGCATTTATAACACGGAAAATAGCACAGATCAATTGGAAATAAGGGTTTCTAAGCATTTTTTCGTTTATGAAAGAAAAAACGCTTTATCCGCGCCGTAAATCGTCTTTTTCGGGTCACCGTTTTGGGCCCCATATCGCGCATGCGCTGTACGAAAAAACGGGTTTTAAGTTACGTCACAATACCGAGCGTGACGAACAGACATACATACAGACAGACATACAGACACTTCCGGCCCTAAGATCACGTTTGAGAGAGCCTCCCTCCGCCGTTATACGTACAACTCTGGTGGGCGGCTCCAATACTGTACTGAACAGACGTACAGACGGACATACACTTCCGGCCTTGAGATCACGTTTGAGAGAGCCTCCCTCGCCGTTATACGGGCTCGCAAACTGCGTTTGCCATCCCGTACAACTGCGGTGGTCTGCTCCATGACTAATGGGCCAATAGCGCGAGTCTGTGTATTCTACTAGAGAATGATGGCCCGGTGTTCACCGTGTTGCCATCATGCAGAGCCTCCCACCGCTTACCGTACGCGAGTGCATAACATAGTGTGACGTCACAGTTTTTATGCTGTCACATATTCACGTTGTCATTACAGCCGTTAGCTACTACTAGTACAGCTCAGTCCTACCTACATACTGTAAATACAGTACTTGCATGATTGCTGTGTTTTCCTAATTAGGCGCTTTTCTGACGTACAGTACAGTGCGTGCCAGCATAAATGGCCACAAAACGCGCGCTAAGATCACTGTAGATCGCTTGCTGCAAGACATACAGTGTCACTGTGTGTCAACGAAAATCACTCTAATGCCTGTTTTAAACACGGATGTCAGTTTGACTTTTGTGGGACGTACTCCCAAAGATTTAAATTTTTTGCAAGTTTAGCGCGCGCTAATAAAAAGTTTCTGAAATGGCAAATTTTGTAAAGGAAAGAGCATTTTCAAATTCGCCGATAATAGATTTCTAAACAATGCACGTGAGAAGCCATTTATAGAGTGAGTTTCTTTCTAACTTGATCCCTAACGGGAAAAAATGAATTTCTATTTACGTCACGTGACATCCGTTTCTTTCCACCGAATTACTGTATTGAAAATCAAAGATAATGAAGTTTTAGAAAATGGTTTAAAGTGACAGATGAGTTTATGAAAGCCGTCATATGTTGTTTGAAACTAGAAAAAAACAAACTTTTCTGTGTTCTTAGCAAAACGTATAGAATTGTTGTCTGCGGTGAAATCAAGACCGTTTTCTTACAAAATAGACGTAAATAGAAATGCTAGACTTCATTGGAAATCCTTGATGTGACGATCAAACGTCAAAACTACGCCAGATGAGCAGTACGGACTTTCACTGCGCATGTCCGAGTCGCTAAGGTGTTGTCCGGGCCCTGTTTTCGTCGCGCTCACCGCGTTCGATGCCGTTTCATGCACAGATTATGCCTAATGTTAAGCCCATACTTAGCAAAACGTAAATTTTTTAGATTTGGCATTAGAAACTGTTCAGCAGTATTGTGCCAAATCTAGAGCAGATTATAATTGAAAACGGCGCAAGGGAATACGCACTAGAATTAGTAGAAACTTTCGAAGAGATATTTTTGTTAGGAGCGATCGCATTTGGCTCTTTAGAAATGGGCGTGGCTATGATGTCACTCGCGAAAACAGTCGTAGTTCACTGTGAATCGTAGCGTTTCTGTAGTCATGAAAACGATTTCCAATGTAGAAAAGACTGAAAAATACATTGGAAGGAGGGTTTCATTGTATACTAGCAGAGATCGCGATCACGAAGCGAAAAGCCCTGTTTGGCGGTTACCACAACATCGCGACTCGAAAATAACGCGCTAGAGAATACAGCTGCATCTAAAAGAGTGCCTTTTATAGGCAGAGGTTCACGGGATTTGTGTAAAGTGTAATGTCAGCTGAAAATGAAAAACGCGCCAAAAAAAATGCAGCTGTTTATATCGATCGCCGCTTTTTCTAACCGCGAATCATAAGACATATCCGTATGATCTTTCCTAATAAACGCATTTATTGTTCGTACGGTGAGAGAGGCGAAATTTTAAGTTTCTGTGCTACGTTTGCAAGCGTATTTAGAAATTTCGTATCAATGAATTAAAAACTCGCAAGGCCTAAATAAATGACCCTTCCCTTGCGCTCTGATTGCGCCTACGTGAACCCTTATCTTTTCTGCGGTGATCTTATTTTTCTGCGGTTACCAGTACTGTGTCAATTTTTAAGCCATTTTAGTTTAAGCGCGTGCACATGCGCAGTGAAAGTCCGTACTGCTCGCCAGATGTAAACTACGCTCTGAATTCCTCGCGCGCTACTAAAAGTCCCGTTTGGCCATTTATGCTGGCACGCACTGTACTGTATTTGATAATGTGCTCTGTATTTGAGGAGGACCTATGCATGTGTACGGGTCATATTTCCTGTTACCCGTACACGCGTACATACCCACCCATATACTGTACATGTGACTGGATACTTTTGAGCGTGACAATCAAAACTGTTGTTTCGGTTTCTCAGCGCATTTATAACACGGAAATTAGCACAGCTCAATTGCAAACAGGGGTTTCTAAGCATTTTTCCGCTTATGCAAGGAAAAACAATTTATTCGCGCCGTAAATCGCCTTTTTCGGGCCACCGTTTTGGGCCCTATGTCGCGCATGCGCTGCTTGAAGAAACGGGTTTTTAAGTTTCGTCACAATGTGAATGTCGAATATCCACACGGGAAACCAATAAAAAGTAACCCTGGGAACTGAAACATCTTAGTACCAGGAGGAAAAGAAATCAAGCGAGATTCCGTAAGTAGCGGCGAGCGAAAGCGGATTTTTAGATAGATCAAAATCCAAAGAGGGTATGAGTCCCGTAGATCTATCCTAAAGTCTTTATAGTAGAACTATTTTTTCCTCCTTTTATAGTTGTAACAACTTTTTGATAAGTTGTGGGTCTGTCGTTTTTCTTAAAACCTTAGAACTAAGGGGTGTTGATCTTATCTTCAAAATCTTTTCAATTTGAGGTAATATTTTTGTTACTAGTAAAGAAAATAAGATGAATAAAGCTATTAATGTTCAAGTATACTGCGTTAAAAAGGTTACTGTATCTAATTGTGGCATTTATAGGTGTTGAAAGGATCGAACTTCCGACCATTGTGGTGTAAACACAACACTCTACCGCTGAGTTAAACACCTAATTTCTCCACATAATCAATATATTTCATACCTTGTAAATAATTGTTATTAGCCTTTAGTAGGAATTGAACCCACACTATTTTACTTACAAGGTAAATGCTCTACCAATTAAGCTATAAAGGCTTGATATCAGCGTACTTTTTTAGTACGCCGCAATTATTCGTTTATTTATATACCACCAAAAGGAGGCAAACCATTAAACCCAATAAGAATGCTAGACACTAATACAACAAGGCTTAAACTGAGGGGTAAATATGATTTTCAAAGTAGAGCCATTAATTGATCATATCGAATTCTAGGGAAAGATGCCCTAACTCCGATGAATAAGAATATTATTAAGGCTGTTTTAATTGCAAATCATACTACACTTCCTTTAAAAATTGACTCCATCATTGGAGCTTTCCATCCCCCTAAAAATAAAATAGTAGTAAAAGCACTCATTAGAATTATATGACCATATTCAGCTAAAAAAATAAGGCAAAAGACATTGAAGAATATTCTACTTTATAACCCGAAACTAGTTCTGACTCTCCTTCTGTTAAATCAAATGGAGCTCTGTTTGTTTCAGCTAAAGCGGAAACAATAATAGCAGCGGGAAAAAGAGGAAATATGAATCATATTTTACTTTGAGCTGTTACAATGTCTGTCAATACCAAGCGTGACGAACAGACGGACAGACGGACAGACATACACTTCCGGCCCTAAGATCGCGTTTGAGAGAGCCTCCCTCGCCGTTATACGGGCTCCACCCGTACAACTGCGGTGGTCGGCTCATTAAGACCCGCCCAAAGAAAATGACCTCGGATAAGGTTAATTCGAACCGGATAAGCTTAAAATTTCGCAAATCAAAGCCTTACTAAATATTCTTTCATATGAGATCGACGCGTTTTTTTTCGAGAGGGCGTCAATTGAGTACTACGCCTCTGAAGTTGAACAACGCGCTCATATAAGGATAACCGCTACATATGTTACTGCGTGTACACATATGTGCCACCGTAAAACTCAAATCAAAGAGTATTTTCAAAGCTTCGATTTGTGAAAACCTGACGGAGGACCCTATCCTAAGCCACGTTGTAACGGTATTAGGGGATTTTTAGAGGGCGAGACAGCGTACGTTTCACTTGACTTCTCAAACCCACAATAATGTCATTACCGATTTGCACCTTATCTCAGAGCTACGTTCCAGGGTTTACGTCAAAAATTACCGCATAGCAAGAATAGAAGGGATCTATTTTCCCGTTTATGGAGTCTGGTATTTCAGCTGAGACATCCCCGGAGCGCAATTTTTCGCCCTTCATAAAGTCATTTTTTCCAGGACTGTATTATAGGACGAAAGATTGCTGGCCACGTGTTCCGTTACGCGCGTTCGTGCAGTCAGGGGTGGCGGAAAACTAGTCGACGCGCGCAGGTGGCCTGGGAAGAGGCGGGCTAGGAAGTCTGCCCTCGGCTAGTCTGTTGTCGGCTTTGGGCCAAACACAGGCGGCGGCGGCAGGCTCTGGACCAGGGTTGAGGGGAGACCAGTCCCAGTTCCCGCTAAAGGGCGGGGTTCACCTTCGGGTCTGGCCGACGCCCTCAGGGCGAGAGCGCGGTGCGTTTCGCGTCGGCGTCAGGATCGACACCGAGCGGTGCGGCGGTAGTGCTGCCGCCGCCACCCGGAGTTCCGGGTGCGGGCGTTGGTCTGTCAGCGGCGGGGCCTCAGCCATGGCTGGGCGCGGGTCACGATGCACCCGGGGGCGGGACGGCGTCGACGCAATGAACGCTTTCGGCGTGGACCCCACATCCCGGATGGATGGATATGGCTCCGGCGGCCAAAAAGGCTCGCTCGGCCCCCCTTTTTCATGGGAGAGGCTCTCCCACTGGTGCCGGACGGCGAGAGAGATATGGCGGCTGGGTGACGGTCAGTGCGCTCGCCGATACGGCGTCTGACGTCCCTACTGTCCTGGGTTCAGGCATATGCTGCCTTCGCGGCGGTTGTGCCCTCGCACCAGCCAGATCGCTCCACAGAGCTGATGGCATACCTGCGGGTGAGCGTGCGGGAGGCGCAGCGGTGCGGCGGAACGCGCTGGAGAGCGCACGACCAGCAATTCGGCATGCAGGCCGGACCATACCCCGTCGAACGCCTTGACGTCACTCCAGACAGCAATATTCAGCGGAACTTTCTGGTCGACAAAGCACGCCGGGGCAAAGACCCGGTAGTGTTAACAGCCTTGAGGCCGATCACTCGACAGAGGAGTGCGCGCTGGTCCCGGCAGCGGAAGTGGTTTATCGCCCGTCGAAAGCAAAACCACTTAAGACAAAAAGTCATTAGCTGCAAAGTTTTTCCGACAGTTCAGTTTCGGCAAAGAGGGATGCAACTACGGGGCTGACTGTGTGTTTGCACACGTTTGCGCAAAGTGCGGCGCCGAGAGGCACGAATCGGGAGCCTGCAAGCTGCCCGCTGCGGCGCATGGGCAGTAGCCAGCTGGCCAGGAGAGGGCATTTTCTGCGTTGGGTTACGGACATTGGATAATTGCGCTGTGTTGCGCGACCTGCGTTCGAGCGTTTGCTTTGTTTTTGGGAAGAACATAGGGCGGGGTTTGTTAAGCCGTCAGTTGTGTTTTGCTGCGGTTAGGACTCGTTAGTAAATAACAACCAGTTTGTACGCGCGTGGATGGGCCTGTCTCTTGCTTAGATGCGCGTGGCTTGGTCAACGGGCACCACGTTTTACTGTCCCGGTTGCGATTTGTTGAAACGGCGGACGCATCTGGGTCCCCGGCTCTCCCCAAGCCGGCCGACGCGTTGTCCTCGCCGGTGCACGTGGAGGCATGGCGGACAGCGCTGGCGAAGCACCCTGATAGGGCGTTCGCGCAGTTCATCGTGGCGGGCCTGGCGGAAAGTTTCCGAATCGGGCACGAGAGCTCGCACGTGCGCTGAATAGGACCGCCTCGCAGCATTAGGTCGGCCGGGGAGCACCCCGACGTGGTGCAGCGTTACCTAGACGAGGAGCTGGCATCAGGCGCCATAGGCGGTTCCGTGCAGCACTCTGAGGCCGTATATGTGAGCCCGTTTGGCCAAATCAAGCCCACCGGGCAGGTGGCGGCTAATTGTGAACCTGTCGTTGCCGACAGGCGGGAGTGTTAACGACGGGATTTCCCCGGCAGCCTGCTCGGTGGAATACGTGCGCCTGGACGAGGCCGTTCGCGAATTCGCGCGGCTTGGCAAGGGAACGTCGCTGGTCAAATTAAAAATCAAAAGCGCGTACTGTATGGTGCGGATCTATCCGGCACTTACTTGGTGACGTGTTTGTGGACACGGCGCTGCCGTTTGGCTTTCGCTCTGCCCCGGTGATCTTCCGGCGGTGGCCGATGCATTGCTATGGATAATGTTGGACCGGGGCATCCAGGACGGAGTCCATTATCTCGACGATTACTTATTTCTGGCTCTCCGCGGCAGGCAAGCGCAATCGCGGGTTCGCGTTGGAGACCTGCGCGGAACTAGCGGTACCGTGACAGTGCAGAAACTGGAGGGCCAGAGTACGTGTGTAGTCTTTCTCGGTTTGGAGTTGGATACCGAGAAGCAGGAGATTCGGTTTCCGGCCGAAAAGCTTGACAAAGTGCGGGGGTTTATCCGCCTGTGGCAGGCGTGTAAGAAATGCTCTAAGGAGGATCTACTCTCGCTTGTGGGTTTACTACACCACGGCGATCCCTTCAGAGCGATCATTCTTTCGTCGGCTGATTGACTTGTCCATGGTACGGCCGGCGATGCACCACGTCATTCGTTTGATTGCGGAGGCAAGAGCGGATCTGCTCGGGCAAGCGACATTCTTAGAGCGTTGGAACGGGACGCCCCATTCTTTATCACGAGAAAATTTAACAAATCGCTTTACTATTTGCCGGGACTTGATGCAATTGACCGTAATAAGCAGCTGGCCGTAGTAACAAGGTGGCCGTTAGCCGAGGTTCCACTGTATGCTTACTCTAAAAACATTTATCTTCGTTTAGGCGCGAAGGAAAGACACATTTCAGCAGTTCAAATTAGTACAATTGCTCCAAATGTGCCCCAATAAGAGCCACGTCGCCTTAGACCTCGTTTTTATTCCCAGATTATCTTATTGTGATCGTTTTACTATGAGTTGTTGTCTTTCCGTAGATCAATCTTCGGACGTCATGGCAGAATTGCCTGTCGTTGCCGTCGAATCGTCGGACGTCACGGCAGAATTGCCTGGCGTAGCCGCCGAATCGTCGGACGTCACGGCAGATGTTGCCTAGCATCATCGCCGAATTGTCTGGCGACATTGACAAAATGCCTAAAGTCGCCGCTCCAACCTTGCCTAGAGTGGCAGCTGAAAAATTGAGCAGCACAAGCAAGGCGAGCGGTGAGGGAAAGTCGAAAGTCGCAGGCAAGTCGAAAGTCGCAGGACTGTCGATAGGCGATAAGAAATTCCCGAAACGGTGGCTAACCGCATTGGCAACGAGCCACGCACAGTGGCGCAAACGCTTTACTTAACCGCTCGGGCTGGTATTCTTCCCCAGCACTGCATGCGAACGCAAAGGAGGTTCCAGAGGCCTGCGACTTCTTTCGTCGCCATCTGTTTCTGTGGAGGCCGAGAAGACAATGGAACTACAATTTCATTTGCCTCAGGTGCGGTAAGAACAGTATCACGTCAAAAAAGGCTTATATCCAAACATGGGACTAGTCCTCGACTTGAAGGACCAGTATTACCTGGCAATACATGGAATGTCGGGATTGCTCAGCGACGGCAATCGCTTGGGATGAACGCAATCAACGCATCCTAGAGCACTTGCCGACGAAATTAAGGGAGCAATTTCCCCGCTATTCTTACGCAACGACTAGCTTGTGAAAAATACCTAGCGGGTCTTTTGCACTCTCGCAGAGAGGGTAATACTCCAACAGCCCTGCTAAATAGCTGGCAAGAGCATCACGCCAAGAAATGATCAAAGAAATTAGCCAGCTATGTACGACAACCCTGACCCGATGCGCCCAATTCCAAAACCTACTTGGCTTCGACATGTGTACGTCTCAGAAAGGCGTACACGAACGACTTGGTGAAATGAGTGATCAAATGTCATCGACATTTGGCGAAATTCTCAAAATCGATTCCACTGTAAAAGTGGTTGAAAAACTTCAAGGCAAGGACGCCGGAATTGCTACGTTTGTCACGAACGTTGGAAATGAGAATTCCGAGATCGTCCAGTCAGTCCTAACAAAGGACGAGACACGAGAGCCGCTGCAGCCAATGGCAGACGGTCTCGTCCCCCAGATAAGCTGCATCAGGCGTAACCCCACCGGCGGTGCTATACACCGACCAGGAATGCTGCGGACCAGACGGGTCCATGTTCAACCGCCTCTTTCATGCACGGAAAGATAAAGGCGCGGTTGGACACCTGGCATTTGATGGGTAGATTGGGGGAGGAATGCACCAGCGTCCACCACGAGAATAACCTGCACACATCCTGGGCTAATTGAACGTCCTGCCCATAACATCTGTCTGAGTCTGAACCGAGATACGTTCTGCGTTTAAGTCGTCGACAGTTGCGCCCAATTTCAACAAAGCGGAGGCGGCGCGATGTGCCTTTTCTGCAGCTTTTTCAGCAGCCGCTCTGGAACGGGTGAAAGCAAGCTCTCTTTGTTCTCGTCGGAACACTTCATTTGCTTTATTTCGTCGAGCTCTGCTTTCCTCCCACACAGGGAGTTGCGCAGCTGAGTTTCGCAGCCGGACTTCTGTAGATGAGACGCGACGCTCGTATGAACGGACGTTCGTCAATTGCGCGGCCTTAACAGGGCTAGACGTGAATATAAAGACACTAGGAACTCTTTCGTCTTCAACGTGGTGAGTACCTTTCCGGTTATGCGATCGCGGTTTTCCTTCGTTCTTCTTCCTGGCCTTGCCGTGGAAATGTGTCCTTTCTTGTGGCAGAAATTGCATGTGGCATTCTTGTGACAACATGTAGCGGGCGTGTTTCCCTTGCGGTCACAACGAGTACACGCTTGTTGTGGCGAGTAGCGTTGTGTTTACGGTGTTTATCATACCGTGGTTTGGCAACTCTGTGAACGGTGTCCTCCTTTCAGGTGTCCGGTTGCGCGCGTGCATCGCGAACAAAAATAGCTTCCCCGTGAGCGCGTTCGAAAGCGACGGCGCGTTTCAAAGCGACAGCGATCGTAAGAGTGTCTTCTTCGAGAAGTTTCGATTGTAATTCTGTGTCGCGGAGGCCTGCAGTGAATTTTGTGAGAAGCTGGCTATTTAGGGCGTTCCCGTAATTGCAGTACTCCCGATAGCTTCCGTAAGGCGGCGAGGAATTCTTCCGCTTTTTCGCCTTCCTTTTGCCTGCGACGGGCAAAAGTGACGTGTTCGGACGTTGCCGAAGGACGCGGCGTGAAGTGTTCGGTCATTTCTTCTGTAAGTCGGTCGAGCGGAAGCGTTTTAGGGTCATCTGGCTGGCACAGGTCGCGCAGCTGCATGTAAGCGGCGTCGCCAATAGGGACAAGAAATGCGTCGCGGCGACAATTGCCATGTGCGGGATAGCCATTGACGTCGAAAAATAGTTCGAGGCGTTCCCAGTCATACGTAAATAAAAAATAGGGTACGTGTTTCGAGAAAAATGGTGCTGAAGTTGGCGGGCCGATCCTCAGCTGATCTTATCTTCGCAACGTCGTGACGTTTCTTTCCAAAACAGCTACTAGCAAGCGTACCTAGCGAAGAAATGTTCCATCCTGTAGCTAAATCGAGCAAAAAATTGCGCGAACTTAGAGCCCGATCCTGCCGGTTCGACAGATCGCGCGCCTGCGGATTGCTTTAGCCATGACCAGCCTCCCGGAGTGTTTTTACACACTCGGCCAGTCACACGAGCACGACACGCGTCTGAAACGCCTTTCTTCGGGAACCTCAAAACCTACAGCGGTAGAGAAGCAAGACAACGGTGATTCTACGACGACGTTTGCCTTTGCCTTGACCATTCGCGCATTCGCTACTACGAATTGCGTCGTTGCGCTTTTCGCTTCGATGCGGATCGCTGTTCTGGCTCCCTGCGCGCGTTCCCGTCTCGTCTTTGCGCTCCTCTCGATGAAATAACCGGAGAGCCTGCAGCGTATGTGTGCTGGTACCACTTCAAGGAGATTGATTCGTGCGAGCAGCTGATCGAACCTCGCTTACGAACCACCAGCTAAGAGAGTCGCTGCCGTACAGGTTTGTACAGTGTACTACAGTATTTGATTTCTTTATTTTCCTTGCTGCGTGATTGTAGTGGAGGTGCGATTATCGTATGCATCGGAGGATATTGCGGCGGCGACGGAAGAACCGACTACGGCTGACGAGCCTGATGGTACGCCCTGCTAACTAATATGCGTTTAAATAATTGGTTGGTTTCTTTTTTTCCTTGAGTGACACGTCCGTTACAAAGGCTATTGCAGTTAACCGCGCCATGCTTATTGAGATTGCCGCTTGGGCTCTCAATTGTGCATATTTGTAACTAATTTTTCTTAGGTTTCTTCTTGAATCACAAACGCCATTCACAGAGAATTGCAGCGAGTGAAAGAGGCGTACTCAATTGAAATAAAAGCAGACGGCGAAAGACTCGGAAAATGGAAAGATCGAAAACAAGGAGGTAAACAAAGAGTCGGAATGATTGAATTAGGGTCAGCTCAGAATGCTGACAGCATGTAACGGAGACAACGAAGCAAAAACATTTCTTCTTTAGATCAAGGCAATGAGGCGGATGTGAAGCTATAGTCAAGACCAGCAGTGAAAACCAGATTCAACACTAATTGTTGATAACAAAGATGTTGACTCATCATTTTGCAATATACTTATAGTGGGTGATGAGGTCGCGGAAAAGTAAAAGATCTTAGGAGCAAAATTGCGCCTAAACATTTGGCAATTTATGTGTACACTCGCTAATGCGATCAACAAAAAACGAACTACATGTTCTGGTTGGACTTGGCAACTTGCATTTATCTCATCGGTACGAAGAAGACGGCTTCAAAGTGTTAATTCTAGCGCAAAGAGGACCCGAATTCGAAGCGATGGGTGATGTAAATATAAATACCGTGGTTTTGACCATAAGGCAGAAGAAGAGTCATTGCCGACGACGCACGCAAGGTTTTGGGTTTGAGAAGACTATTAGACGCATTGAAGCACTTATTGAGCAGACGTGCCAGAAGCATCTGCAGTCCTTCGAGCCAAATCTGGCTGACGCTAAACTTTTATACCAGCCACAAAACGCTCGAAAACTGCAATTTTAGACATAAGTTCAGACTCGATTCTTTTGAATTTAGGTGATGCTATCTGCGGTGATTGGCGGTTGTCGCACCGGCCACTTATTTTTAAACGACCATTTTCTCGCGCGCGTTTCTAGAGCTATTTAGAAACATACTTTGCCGTACGTGTACAAGTTCAAAATTATTATTATTATCAATTACCGGTAAGCATCACCTGCACATTTGTTTCCCGTCTGTTGCATGACCAGTCACCATGTCTCTATTCAACTACAGTAGAATTTCACTTTTCCGAACTTCAATGATCCGAACACGTCGGTAAACCGAACGGGGGTTAAGTCCAGCCATGCAAACCGCCGATTAGCTTATGAACTTGTACAGCTGGCAACGTACCGCCTTGAATTTTTGGACGTATCGCACTTCATCAGCAGCCTGAGCTGTTGCTAGGGCAAGTAGACAGGGTACGCAATGATTTAAAATTAGCCACGGATTATCAATCTTCAAAAGCCCTGAAACCCAATTTCTGCGACTAATCATGACAGCAGCTCCATCGCTGCCAAAGGCGGCAAGCTTTCTCAAATTTACGTTGCGTTTCTCACACACTTTTGTAATACCACCAAGCACTGCAGCAGCTCTGCCGTCGCTTACGGGAACTAATCCCAGAAGCGATGTTTGAACTTCCTTTTTTCTAAATATGAATCTCGCGTAGACAATCACTTCTTTAACAACAGCGACGTCTGTTGTTTTATCCGCAATCAATGAAAAATACAGCAATTGGTTGAGTTCATTCAACAGGGGCTTTCTAACAGTCGCAACAAGACACGACACCGCTTTTCGAATGAATTGTTAAGAAGTGTACGTTGAGTTTCTTCCCAAATTGAGATCACGTATATATACATGTAGGTGACGCCGACGCTTTCAAGAAGCCGTAACACATACGTAAATTTTGTAAGGTGAAAAATTTCCTTCTTGCATAGCCAATACATTGATTTTAAGAAGGCGATCATGGCTCTTCTCTCAGCACTTCAAACGCGTTGAAACGCCTCGATCTACTCGAGACGATGCCAGAGTCGCTTCTCTCTGAAAGGCAGACTGATGGCTTTTGGATTTCGCGTTCTGACAAAGATATTGTCTCGTCAAATACACGAACATCAACCAAAACAGCGCGTTCAACGAAGACGCTGCGTTAACGCTGACGGTGTTTACGACACAATTTGCACAGGCACGTGCCTCCGTCATTCACACTTTCCGCCCACGGAAAGTCAGCAAACCCAGATTTCTGTGCTTCAAACGTCGTTTTGATGCGTCGTTGGCTGCCTTCGAGGCCCGTTTACCACCGTTCGCGGATATGAACCGAAGATTTAGTGCAGTAGGCAAGACTGGTAAAAGTTCCGTCCGTAACATTACAAATAATGAAAGTCTTCACAGCAGCAGGAGGCGTATATGATTATGCATAAAGCCCAAGCAGGTGAAGCAGAGTGACTTTGTCACAAGCAGAGAGGCCTTTCTTGAGCATAGCGGCAATTAGCTCAGCATAGCGCTCAGTAAGCGGAGCATAGCGGCCCGCTGCGCTCAAACATACGTGGGGAGACCCCTGCAGTCAAACTTCTCTTTTTTGGACCTCTTAAGGCCCATTCACACTGGCGACGTAACGTAACGTAACGTAACGTAACGTAAGACCATTCACACTTGTGCTACGTGACAATCAACAATGGGAAAGAATCGGCGCCTACTTTTGCTGCTCTTTCTGCATCGCAGACGCCAGCGCCAGCAGAAGAAAAGAATATGGGTTAGACGTATTAATCATCATAGGGAAAAGAAAGGAGAATATCATAGTCTAATCAACGAAATGAGGCTCTTTGATCACGAAAGCTTTTATAAATATTTTCGTATGACGCCCTCCCGCTTTGATCATTTGCTAAGTTTGATTGGACCCTGTATTACTAAAGAATCAACCACTTTTCGCAATTCTGTATCTCCTGGGGAGCGACTGGCCATAACCCTCAGATATCTAGCTACCAGAGACTCTATGCAAACTATCGCCTTTAGCTATCGAGTTGGACATTCTACAGTAGGCAATATCATCATACCTGTACAGCCATATGGAATACTCTGAGGCCATTGTACATAAGAACCCCCACTACATATTCTGACTGGAAAGAAATTAGCAGAGAATTCAATCAGTATTGGAATTTTCCTCATTGTATCGGCAGTATAGACGGAAAGCACGTCGTTATTCAGGCACCAAACGGAGCTGGCTCTCTATATTATAACTATAAGCATACTCATAGTATTGTTTTATTGGCCGTCTGCGACGCCAAATATTGTTTTACACTACTCAATATCGGTGACTACGGAAGCCATTCGGACGGCGGCATCCTCAGAAATTCCTCTTTCGGAAGAGCCCTCGAATCAAATCAACTATCTATACCTCAGCCGGAACATATTCAAGATTGCCCTCAACCATTACCTTATGTATTTCTTGGAGACGCTGCATTCCCCTTACGTGAAAATATTCTACGCCCATATCCAGGAAAATATTTGCCAGAGCCTAAGAAGATATTTAACTACAGATTATCAAGAGCTCGACGAGTAGTAGAAAATGCATTTGGAATTATGGCTTCTCGATTTCGTATCTTCAGACGTACTATTATAGCGTCTCCAGAAAAAGCCTCATTAATAACCTAAGCTACCTGCACTCTCCATAACTATCTTATAATATCCGATCGACAATTATCACATCAAGATCATCTATATTGTCCGCCCAATTCTATTGATCATGAAGATGAAAGAGGAAACTTTGTTGCGGGCGATTGGAGAGCAGACGAATCCAGCAATTTAGCTGACGGTATCCGCCTTGGAGGCAACCGTCCATCAGTGTCTGCATTGACCAACAGGGATCATTTCAGCACATATTTTAGCTCAGCAACTGGGAGAGTGGCCTGGCAAGATGCTCAAGTACGATTATCGTAAACTGCTAATGACATTAATGACTATGTAATACAGATACAGAGATTAATGTAATATGCTATAATAAGCTATTATTGATTAAACAACTAATTTTCCTCAAACTCAATCTGATAGAGTACCTCTTGAATACGTATTTTTGCAAGGGCTCTCTTTCTTGGATTGAGCCTTCTGATGGAGCTTCCGACGGACTGCCCAAAAAGATCGTTTTCGTCGTCGACCCGCTCTGTCTTCTGCAGCTGTCGAATAATTTCGAGGTCGACCTCGTTGCTGGCTGATTGCTTTCTTCTGCATACAGTCCAGTTATATTTTCTAGGCTGGAATTAACCAGATCGTACTCTACCTACCTCTTCCTTCTCCCCCTAGTCCCTTCATCGACCCTTGTTCTTTCATCCTCGACTACGTCGTCCTCGTTCTCTCCCTGTCCTTCTTCTCCGCCGTCATCAATCCTCTCATCCTCTTCTGCTTCCTCTGCCTGGCTTTCCAATAAAAAACTATCTGACGTTCTACAAAACAAGGTAATAATTAATAACATATTTCTTCTAATCTACTGCATTACCCTCTGTGACTAACGAAGTCTCTAAGGAACAACAGGCGCTCGTAATACGCCCACGGTCTCACGTCGTCTCGCTTGTCGCCGGTTCGCCCTTTTCGCTTCTTCGATTCCTTTGCGAACCGCTCTCGCAAAGCCCTCCACCTCTTCTGGCACGCTTCAACTAAAATTGACGACTCTCGCGAGAAAAACCTGCCTAATTAAACAAGTATACTAACTCCCAATGCTCAGCTCCTCTGAAATCTCCGTCCAAGCATTTTCCTTTCGCGTCGATACCTTATAAAAGGCATTCGATTTGTCGTAAAGGCAGGGATGGCTTTCGACAAGCTCGATGAGTCGTTCGTCGTTCATATCTCTCCTTAACTTCCTTCCGTTAGCCTTATGCTAAGCGCCGAAAATAGACCCACCTTCTATTCCTTACGTCAACGTTGCGTTGCGTTACGTTACGTTACGTTACGTCACAATGGCACAGTGGGAATGGGTTACGTCACGTTACGTTACGTTACGTTACGTCGCCAGTGTGAATGGGCTTTTACTAACGGGCACCTCCGTCAAAAAAGCGGAATTTTCTGCCCGAATTTTTAGCGCGCGTTAGAATTTTTTTGTACGCCAGAAAAACGAATAGAAATAGCATAAAAATTCGTTCGCGCACAAAATTCTTTTATACGGGCAGATTGCATAACCGGCAGATCTTAATTCCGCCCCGCTCAGATAAGAGAGATTTGACTGTATCAAAGTTAAAAATTTAACTTTTGCAAGGATTAAGGCGCGATAGCCATTCTGCAAGTTTAATTCTGGCGTGCACTGTATGTCGCGCATAAACCGTACAAAAAAACAAGATTTTAAGTGACGTCACAATACTTTACGGACAGTAAGACAGTCAGAAAGACAGGCAGACAAACAGATAGACAAACAGACATACATTTTCGGTCAAAAGAGCACGTTTGAGAATACCTCCCTTGCCGTTATACTGGCTGGCAAACTGCGTTTTCCACTTTGTATAAAGTTGCGGTTGTTGGTTCATTAAGTAATTAATTACCAATTTACGTATATAATCTTTTATAAGTCCTCACCGTTGAATACGATAATATTAAACTTGCTTGATAACTAATGCGCTGCTCTAGTTCGCATTCAAGAACGAGGGGAAATCTCGATATGAGTTAAATAGGAGTTAATATTCTCAGCCACCTATCGGTCAAAGTTTTTGTTACGAAAGAGAATGGAATAGAAATAACGACAACATGGCTAGCAAGGACAGCTGAATTCACACCGGAATTTGCTGAACCTAATGCACATTGGTTAAAGACGGAACAAGAAGACTGGTAAGAATGATCATCTTGGCCTAAACCAGCTGTTGTATAAGATCGAAGTGAAGTGACTATGAGTTCTTGTTGTTGGAAATGTTTGAGGTGTTAGTGTAGCACCCTGAGTGGCGAACTGTGCTTTGGGTTGTCGAGTTGTCCTAATTGCCTGGTGATTATAGACGGGAGAGATTGTTTTGTTAAGAGATTAGAATAGTCACGTGTGATTGGGTTCCGCCCTAAAGTAAAAGTCTAATGCAAGAAAAACAATAATGCGAGAGTCCTCCCTGCACTTCTCCGCGGATCCGGCTGCTACACAGTTCTTCTAATATTTGTAGAAGCCCGGTCGCTACAGTCAGAAGTGATTCTTTTACGGAAGCGTGTAATGACTGTAATTAAGAAGTGATTTCGGTTTGAAAGTGGGAAATGGTCTGCGTTTGGAAGTGCGAAGCGGGAAATTACCCGCAATAGACCATATTCCTGGCCCCTCCTAGTTGCAAGCCTCGTCTCACGTGACGGTGATCAAATGTACCTAAAGGTTCTTGTTCGGCACTTTCGGAATTTTGTTTAAGCCTTTCTCCTTGCCGGATCGAACGCTCAAATGGTTAGCTACCAAACCAAGCTTCTTTTCTAATCTCAGTGCATTTATCATGCCAAACACATATTAACCTTTCGAACGTCCGATTATAAGCAGAAACAAGCTATCACAAAATTCGGAAAGTAATGAACGGGCTATGTTCGGTATATGCGTAGTACAAGCGATCACCGTCGTGACGTCACGCGCTGCACGTTTTCCGCTTTGGAAGTAGTAAGTGACCCCATAATAGTAGTAAGAACCCCGTATCGGCCACCGTAGGAACCAGTTGCTGAAGGAGGCTAACGTCAGTCTCCAGACTTTAAATCAGAACATCTTCTACAAAACAACACTGAATTGTCCTAGTTCTTTGCAAAGCCAAGTTGAAAATAGGAGTTCATCGTTTTCTGCATGTCGAGTCAGTTGAGTCGATAACCTCTGGCGGAGAAAATGCCTTGCGGTTTGCCGCAGGATACGTTCCTCTCAAGATGTTGCGGCGATACCGTAAAGGCTCGTTTTAGAAAAACCCATACTTTATTCGCAGGATTTCTTGAAAGCATAAGTGTTCCTGGCGGAATAAATCTCGACCATATATTTTTCTGATTACACGACCGTCTGGCTAAAAAAGGACTTTTGATGTCTGATACCGACTCTTCGTAAAGGTGAAACATAAATGAATCCTTCGTTGTTAACAAAAGTAGCTTCTATATTGTATGTTGAGTGACCGAAACGTCCAGAAACAATAGACTTTTATCAAGTCAACGTATGAATTCTCTGACAATGTGTCGACATACAACTACCTCTGCCGTTGGAAAACCGACACCAAACTGCAGCCAGGATTTTAACGCGGATAAATGATAAGACAGCTCTGCCTATGAGTAAGTGCAACCATACTGTAAATGGCGCAGCTATTTGTGTGCAACCTGTTATTGTTCAATTTACGCAAAGAAAATGTGCTAAACAGCCATCAGTTTTGCAGAGTAACGAACGTAAAGCTACAGGTTTAGATTTCGACTTTACGCGCGTGTAACTGCAAACGCAGCTTTAACATCGGTGGCGCTAACGCTGAACCTTCACAAATAAATAAAAATACTATGCAGCTCTATTTTCAGACGCAAAACTATTAGCCATAGGGGTCCGTCATAGGCTTCATAAAAGTACATGTAACGGTATAAAATGTAAAAACCGCTTTTGCTGAATATCGTTGTGTTTGCAGCAGTAGCTATTGCCGAGAAAACACAAGCGCGTGCATCTTCTCGCAGCAGTACACACAGTTTACAGCGATACTTATTATAAACACACGTTTACCATATATCTAAGTACTATTTTGCTGCCATGTTTCTATACGGACGCAGTAGCGGTTATACGTATTAAATATGACATTTCTATCACTTTACACTCATTACTGTAAAATCTGTAAATGCATGTACAACCACAGCTTACGCAGCCAAGATTTTACCTGCACCAGTCAATGCAATAAAGATAAGGAGAATCTGTAACTGAAGAGGTGTAACTGTGTTAGCTACAGGCTTCTATAACAGCAGGGTACAAGTGTAATCAGTTTGCTGCCAGAATGCCCAGTATACATCGTAACTGTAGCTATTACTAATATTATTTATGGCTGAAGATATTAGTGTTTTTTACAAAAAACTTTCAAAAGCTGTCTATCCTATCCTAAGTTTCCGCGGAAAAAATTCTTCTCTTTGAATGTCTAGACGCACAAGTAGTAACAAATAGTCACTGTCTTCTTCTAAATGTTAAAGCTATAGGTTTGCAATATCTACAAGAAGTAGGCATATTGTACCAATTGATAAAAAGGAAGCTGTAGGTGTGTCAGCTAAGACTCATCAACAGATTGTCACTGTAGCTTTAGAAAACAACATTTGCGTAATTGTCATAAATTTACAGTTAGTTATTGGTCTACAGTTATGTGAAAGTTATTCGTAAGTCCGTTTATGTTCAGCTATAGCTATATAAGCTGCTAGAACTACTGGCATTCTTCACAAGCTCGAACAGAATCCCTCCCGGTGGCTTTAGAGTCAGTAATACCAAAGTTATACTTCAGCCACTCCGCTCTTTCTACGGAAAGTTTCATCATAGATAGAAAATAGAGAGGGATAAGCAACTCACGTGATCACGTGACTAGTTGTGGTACTAGGTGTGTCTCCTTTGCGATGGACGCCTTCAAACATGCTGTGGAGTCGTTTATTGGCGAAGATGTCTGCACTACGTATTCTCCGCGTCTCGAGACGGCTACGGAAAGAGCGGAAAAGCTCCTGAATCAGCTGGAAAGACCCGTCTGTGCATCGCCAGTGAACAGGATCGTATCGACGATAGAGGACTGCGTGAAATGCGGTGTGGGCGGCGCGACGGCTTCTATCCGAAGGGAAAAGTAATCAATCGCCTTTCAGGAAGCATCCGCAACGGCTCTGCCGCTCTACTGGGAGTGTTTGCTTGCGTCCATCGACAGCTCCTCGTCCGCTCCGTGAACGATAACATTTATAAGGCGGAAATTTTGAAGCAATTCGGGCGTGAGGGTGGTGACGGTGTGGCGGGACCTTCGGAAATTGAAATATCTGGCGATGAATTGAATGCGCTGAGGTACACGTGCGGGTTCATTCCGTACAAACTCCTCCGTAAATTTGGGCCTTCGGGAAGAACGATAGGGAGGCGTTTTGCACGATGTTGGAGCGGCGTAGAGAGGAAAATGCTGCTGGGGATGACGCTGGCGATGACGTCGGGGATAGTATCGATTCAGCGGCTTGGATTCGGCGAGCCAATCGGGGTAGCCTTTTCAAAGTCATCGATGAGGCTTTCGATTTCTTTGTAGCAGTGGAGCGACGACTGCGGGATCTTCTGCCTCTGATGACGAGGGGCAATATCTAAGGCGTCCGCGAGCAAATCACCGAGGCGCACGACGTACTCCTCTTCTGGCAGGGGCTTACGCCCGACGCAGATTCCCAAGTGCAGGAGGAACTGTTGCATGAAATCGTTTCCCTTTTCTAATATTAGCATTCGCGGATATTCGATAGCGGCGAGTTGGTTGGGACAGTATAAAAGGGAAAAGGGTTTAAGAGTTGCTAAGAACAGGAGCCTAAGAAAATCATTGCTTACTGAGAAATAAAGGACGATGTGCCGTTTACGAAGTGCCATTAGCAGGACAAAGTCAACCGTATGGCTACGGTTGAACAGAGCCCAGTATCCGGTGATCACCACGTGGAGGTTGCGCTTCCGGATCCCCCCCCCCCCCCCCCTTCTTTCCTCACCTAGTCCCGCCCCCTCCCAGTAAAAATGTAGCTGACCAATTCAACAAACAAGCGAACTAATAGCAGAAAATAGGTGAATGAAATACATGCTTTAGTATATGCGATCCCCTTACTTGTTATCTTCCATCCTTCTAATGTCTCTTTACTGAGCTTCCGCAATGCCTTTTCGCCTCTTGTCAACCAAGGGACAGCATCTACTTGGGACTCCCAATCACGTAGGTAACCCATAAATTCCTTCTCCAAAAACTGCAGAAGCGAAAGCAAAACGTGCATCCAGCTCTGCCAACCGTACGCAGCAAGGGCCTGTTACCTCTAGACGACCATCTGCAGCGCTGGTGTAGCCACGTCGATCCGGTTTAACTGCGCGAAGGGATCGAACGTTTAGGCAGTCGAACACCCTATCGAACATTCGCACGAATTGAGTTGTCTCCTCCGACCCCGGTATGGCGTAGTGCTCGAGGCCGTTAGCCACACTTGAGCTTAATACCTTACACAGCAATTACTTTCAGAATAGCGGAGAAATCATTTTACCTGGAAAGCGAGGGGCAGGGTGGACTTTCAAACGCGCATGATGAAGCATCAATGAATGGGAGCCAATAAGAAATTTTCTGTTTGCGCATGCTCGCGTTCCTACCAATTAGGTTATTGCTACGTTTTCCCTAATGACTGTGGGTCACAAAATGGCTTTGGATTAGGTTCACACGCAATGGATAAGCGTCGGGTTTCCTCTAATCGAAACTTTGGGAAAAAAGCTTCGATTTGAGGTCGGACGAATTTTTAGTTGGGGGGGGGACAGTTTTTGACGAGAGCGTTTTGAAATTTTTGAACCCACTTCAAGGCCAAATTTTGCGTGTATCCCTGCTCAGACCTAAGGGTGTTACGAATGCATGGCAATGATAAAAGAGGCGCTAAACATTCTCGCTTTCTATTTATTTGTTGCACCTGTGGCGATTCGCGCGCCATTTTTCGTCCTCGTACAGGTAGTTTTTTGAACTCAAACTCATGTGCAAATGGGAGATTAAAGAACTATTAGTTTTGCGCAAAGAATTTTTAGGCAATTGGTTCTTGCATTACGCAGAACTTCATCCCTGCGTATCCGCAGACGTAGTACGTCAACGAAATGTTAGAAAAACTCTTACTAAACATCTTTTTTACTTAACAGCTCG
This sequence comes from Oscarella lobularis, assembly GCF_947507565.1. Classification (NCBI taxonomy): domain Eukaryota; kingdom Metazoa; phylum Porifera; class Homoscleromorpha; order Homosclerophorida; family Oscarellidae; genus Oscarella; species Oscarella lobularis. Next base: position 1,553,484 of record NC_089182.1, read on the forward strand.
AAACTCAGTTGGTAAGGGAGCCTACGGAGAATGCGAGTTCGCTGTAGATAACCCTAGCAACAACGCAAGCGCGTTTGAAAGTCCGCCCTGCCGAAGCGAGGTCAACACGCATACGCGAGTACGACGTGAGCTCGATGTGCTCGAGCTTCAGTCGAGGTAGGATGGCCAGACCGCTCCTGTCAGTTGTTAATCGGCATTTGTCGTAGAGCTCCCTGATATGTTTCCACGTCACGAATTTCTCATTTATCTGACAAACCCCAATGTAGTATTGAAAGATGACACCATTTCTTACCATCATTGATCTTCGTCTGTTGTTCGGGTATGAGTGCGACAAGCAATTCCTGGTCGTCTTCATTAGGTGCGGCACGTCGAAAAAGCCAACGAGAGAGTTCGTAGCGATTGACGGCTTTGTTGACCAACGCATCCTCTTCCGGGGACCAGTGCTGCTTGAAAAAACGCCGATTGCTTGCCGCGCCGTCGCAAGTGACCGCGATGACGTAGAATCCGCACATCTCTAGTTGGCGGACGGCCTCCCAAACAATGAGTGCAGATCACATGAACGAATTCCTGTGGCATTAGATGCTAATTACTTCCTATCTGTTCAGACCTGTCTATTTACCTGTTGTTGGGAAATGAGCGTATGGGAACATCAACGACGTGACCAAACCACGAACCATTAGTCCCAGAACGTGCGTCGCCACAGGGAGCTCAACGTCTTTGCCCACGCTTTGCTCGAACGAATGCAGGCCGCCGTTGACGTCTCCAAGGTGGACAAGTCCCACAACTTTTCCAGATATCTTGTCGAAGACGATGTCTTCCCTGACCTTTATTTCGTCGAGCAAGACGACAACGTGCTTCTCAACTTCGGTGAGCTGCTCAATTTTCGATTTGCGCATGAGATCGTTGACATCGCTATGAAATCCTGCTTTGGAGTGGTAGTGGATGTAGTCGCGAAGGGCCCTCTCCGATGGGAGAGACATGAAGCCGGAAGTGCGGGCAGCGTTGTAAGCGGCGGAAGACAGCATTTTCAGGTGCAACGCCCACTTGATCATCATGGGGTGCCACCGCATACCGCGCCCATCTTTCAATTTCGCCGCCTTCCTCTGCTGCTCCCAGAAGAGCCTCCTGTCACATACGACAAAGTAAATTCATCGCAACGAAAAGAATAGTTGGCGTACTTAAATGAGCCTTCAGGGAATTCCCGCTCAACTTCCTCTGTCTTGTCCTCGACGATGGTGACAAGGGCGTCGTGGAATGTACGCTCGGCGACGACTCCTTTAACATCAGCTGACAATGCGAGAGCTGTCCGCAATCTCTGTATTTGTCTCCTGGCATTCTTTTCCGCCGCTGCAAGCCGTCGCAATTTCGAGGCACGCTGGGGAGTGCTGAGCGTCAGTTGGGGCCGAACTTTGATGGCATTCCTCGGACGTGAATGACCCTCTTTGTCTTTGTGCGGTGTAACTGCTTATTTAACGTCTTCCTGTACACGTCGCAGCTTGAGCATCGCCGTTCTTTTTCGACAAGAAGCTCGCAGGAAAATGTCCGAATAGTTTTCTCATGGACGCTGTCTTTGAAGACGAACGGCGAATGCTTGTCGACGGACGCAACTGCCCGGCCGTCTCTTCCGACAAGTTCGTCCCGTCTGACTTGCCGCAAAGAGAAATACTTTGCGTCAGGGTTTCCTATAAACGCACGTGGTCAGGCATGCAGGCACTGGCGTGGAGGACAGATTGACTAACGTTGTACCTGGGCAGTATGGCGCTATATCAGGGTCAAAAATAGTGAACATGTATTCATCAATGATGAATAGGTTTATTGATGAATGATGAATAAACATTGTTGAATGATGAAGAGGTTTATTGATGAATGATAAATAAAACACTGATGAATGATGAATAATCATTGATGAATGATGAATAGGTTTATTGATGAATGATGAATAGGTTTATTGATGAATGATGAATAATCATTGATGAATGATGAATAATCATTCATGAATGATGAATAACCTATTCATGAATGATGAATAAACATTGATGAATGATGAATAGTCATTCATGAATGATGAATAACCTATTCATGAATGATGAATAACCTATTCATGAATGATGAATAATCATTGATGAATGATGAATAGGTTTATTGATGAATGATGAATAGGTACCTTTATTGATGAATGATGAATAAAACACTGATGAATGATGAATAATCATTGATGAATGATGAATAATCATTCATGAATAATGAATAACCTGTTCATGAATGATGAATAACCTATTCATGAATGATGAATAATCATTGATGAATGATGAATGAGTTATTTATCGTTTGTCATTACTTTGTGACGTGGAGATTGACGTCATTGTAGGCGTTGGCTATGACTTAATTTGGCATTCTGACGTAAAATTAGGCGGTTGCCAATTCTATACATGGTGTGCTGATCACGTGTTACCTTTTTCAACCAATGGTACAGAGTGATGCGTAAGCGGAACGTCCCGTACGAATCTTCGCTAGCTTTCTCTATTTACACGTCGTGCTATCTGTTCGCAAGGTTGGTACATAAATCGCTATGCATGCCTCTGCCTTATAATCTGATGGCGAACAGAGTAATGAGTTCGAAGAAGAAGCAGAAGCGCGACGACTGTCTGGAAGCCATGGAAGCCATGGAAGAATCGTTTATCGAGATGAAGCGTCGACTATCCCGCTTGGGAGAAGAAGAAGACGACGGAACTGGCGGAGAGACCAGCGCACACGCGGAAACTGTGGAGCCGAGCACAGAAGCCATGACACATACGGGCGCTTCGAGTGACGCTCTGCCCTTTTCTCCCTCTCCGTCAGCATTCCAGGAGAATCGCAGACTCTTTCAACCTGCATCACGGAAAGGAAAACAGCTTAAGAAGCCTACCGGAAGAGGACGCGGCCGAAAGGGAAAGTCGATGGTTTCGGCTGCCGCTCCAGGGAAGAAGGTATGGGGCCATCGATTCGTCTGTCTCCGAAGCAAACACGCATATCGTGCTCCTCGCGAAGAGGAGAGGGACATTCTCAAAAACCTCGGCTTGGGCGACAAACGCGTCTCAGTCCCTAGAAACGCAACCGAAGCAGAATTAAGTGCTGCCTTGTTAGCAGCTTTCCCTTTGCTCTGTGATGCCGGAGGTTTTACGCTTATGGTCACCGACTCACAGAATCGCAGCAACAGCCGCATCGTTCCTCTTCGCCAACCGTACCACGTAGCAAACATTCGAGAGCAGATTGACTATCACATCATTTACGTTAGACCTCTCCAAAGGTCAATCGGCACACGAGTGGATATGCGTCGCAGCGACAATTCGGACGATGAAGCTGTTCACGCTTGCAAGTCTTGCGGTGTTACAATGACAATAGCATCTTTGAAGGACCATGTTGTGAATTGTGGAAAAGAGGAAGAGTAAGAGACAATGTCGTTTGAATTTTTGATGTATTAATAAACGTCTTTTAGAGCACAAGTAGATCTGACAGTAGATTCAGAAGCAGATGTTGAGATTGGCGTTCCAGGCCCGAGCCGGCTTATTGAGCAGAGTAGACGCTTCGAGAGCATTTCTCAGGCAAGATCAAACGATGCGTCTTTGAATGTGACTCTGACAGAAAGTAACGCAACATTTCATTTTTTCAGACACGACAGTTGATTGCAGAGCAAGATGAGGCGTACGCTCGTTCTCTGGAGAAGGACGAGGAAAAGGTGCCTGACATTTTTTTAAATTAGCAATGATATTTGATGCAAGTTGCAGGACCGGAAGAAAGCTCACGATCTCTCTGACTTCGAGTATAGTTTGTGTTTCCTTCACTAATCTGCCTTATTAAACTGATATTGTTTGTGTAGAAACAGATGGCAGGAAATGAAGCGCAACGAAGAGGTTCCACATGTAGCTGTTGCACTTGATGATAAAGGTTTAACTTTTTTTATGCTTTTCTGTTTTTGCCGTAGCTACGAAGAGTGCAAAAGGCAACTCTTCTCTCATTTGACATTGACGAGCCGGAGGAAACGGACTACGGCACGGTTGCCGTGAAAGTTCGTCTGCCGACTGGACGTGAAATCAAAAGACGTTTCGACGGATATAATCACAGCCTCCAGGCATGTGTTCTTTTTCCTTTTATTTTGCTCATCCTCTACCAATTAGGAAGTTCTTCTATGGATTGGAGGTTACGACTCCATCGACAGCGTCGACAAAGTTGTCCTGTTCAACAAAATGAATAGAGGAGAGCCTAAAGCAATTTGCAAACAGGACTACCTAAAGAGTCTTCTTGACTGTTTTGGAGGATGCACATCTATCAATTTGCTTGCAAATCAGGTTTGTTTTCCTTACAAAGTATCTCCTTCGTCCATTAGTTATTCACAGAGTAACGCCGAAAACATTGTCGAAGCCGACAGTTTGATTCCAATTGACTCAGCGAGGTTTGCCTAATTAAACATAGTGGTGTCTTGGCGACGCTGAAAACGGACATTGCACTAGGTCTTCTGCCAAATTTTCAGCCAAATTTTCAGCTATGAAAGACGTCGTGGTTCATCTCAAGACTTTTGTTCTGTCCCCAGGAGAAGACAATGAAAATACACTCGAGTTTCATGTACGAGACGATTTCCTGCTGATGGACAGCCTGGTCTTTGCTGCAAAAAAACGTTTCAAGCCAAACAGGCCATTGAAGGTTTTACATAAATTTGATGATTATCCCAATGCATCTTATGGACTCTTAGGTAACATTTGTTGGAGAAGGGGCGATCGACTGTGGAGGCTGCGTGCGTGAGTTTTGGAGGCGATTTGTGGTTGAAGTGAGAAAGACGTACTTTTTTGGATTCAACTGGCGCCTGACACCAAAGAAAAATAGCTCATTTTTAATGGCAAGTCCGACGACTTAGTTACAAGTTATTCATAACTGTGCTTTAGGGAAAGCATTTTTTTCAGATTGGAAAACTGATCGCTACTAGCATGGCCCAAGGGTTTGACTTCATGTCCCCTACTGTCTTTCAATACATTGTGAAACCAGACGTGAAAGCTATTGACCCACCGCCGGAAGACGTTCCGGACATGGAAGTGGTGCAATTTCTACCTTATTAATTTGTGGTTCCCATCAATATGCCACAAGGAATTGGGTCCGGGCACCGAATAAACTCTTCTTTCAACCGTCATCATCCAACGTCTCATTGTGGCGGCGGGATCATTCAGAAAGCAAATGTTTTCGTACTCTGTGAATTGGAACAACTATTCCCTGCAACTTCAGAATAGCATTCACCATTCGATAGCCACTGTTGGGATTGGAGTGTTGGATGTCTTGGATAGCAGATGAAAGAGTTGGATCGTCGATGACGGTGTAACGGTCTCTCACAGAAACACCAAACTCTCTCATTCGACGCTTGACAGTCGACACGGAAATTTTCAACATTTCAGCCACTTGTGGAATGTGAAATTCGTTCTCAATGAAATATTCAAGCTGCCCTTTCGTTACAGTGAGGCGGGGCCGACCTCTCGAACCTGTCGTCTCGCCTTGCAAATTTGCGTCGTCTACTCCGATACCCTCCCGCATTCGATCAGCGACAAGCACGATTGTACGGCGTATACACTGTAGAGTGTTTTCGATATTAGGAACGATGGTTGCCAGAGACGAAACCCATCTAAAAACGGACTGAAGACGTGATATGACGTTTTCTCCGAATTCGCGAGAGAATCGGTCATCTTCGTATCGCTGTACGTCGCGAAAAATGACATCGACGCGGCGCTGAAGAAGCCTCCGTATGTCCTCTAAGTCGGTCGCCATGTGTCATTAATATAAAAATATAGAAATTCCCCTCTTAATCGTTTTAGAATAACTTATTCATCATTCATCAATGTTTTATTTATCATTCATCAATGTTTTATTCATCATTCATGAATAACTTATTCATCATTCATCAATGGTTTATTCATCATTCATCAATAAACCTATTCATCATTCATGAATGATTATTCATGAATGATTATTCATCATTCATCAATGATTATTCATCATTCATCAATGATTATTCATCATTCATCAATGATTATTCATCATTCATCAGTGTTTTATTCATCATTCATCAATAAACCTATTCATCAATAAACCTATTCATCATTCATCAATGATTATTCATCATTCATCAATGATTATTCATCATTCATCAGTGTTTTATTTATCATTCATCAATAAACCTATTCATCATTCAACAATGTTTATTCATCATTCATCAATAAACCTATTCATCATTGATGAATACATGTTCACTATTTTTTACCCTGATATAGCGCCATAGGGCAGAAGTGCCCTGCATCGAGTGCAGCGGTGAGTTTGTCTTCGGCGAGATCATACATTGACTGCACCAGCGTGCAATTTTCCTCCCGAACCAGTATTCCCCGCACAAAGATGTCCGGTTTTGCACGCGGAGAAAGTCGCACAGAGTGCGTCAGTACTGTCGGGGGGCCGTTGGCAGCCGGATTGAGAGCAATTTTGCTCAGTAGAATGAACCCGTCTCTCGAAACGCGATCCCAATGTCTGTAGAGCGAGAGTACAAATTATTATTATTATTTTTTCGGAGAAATGCGTTTTTGGGGCACCTATTATTGATAACACCGGAGTTTGTGTCATTATGTGCCTCTGTGCGGCTCACTTTCCGGCGTTTGGCCGTTCCTTTGACGCGAGTCAACCGGAAACGACCCATAATCGCGAGTATCTGAAATGAACCGGAAGTGTTTAAAACGCATCCAAATAGCGCTCAGCTTAAAGCAAAAGACGATGCAGGTGCAACAGTTGTGTACAAATGCTATAAAGCATGCTGTATGTAGCGACAACTACGTGGTACTAGCCAAAGGACGGCCTCTGGACGTTCCCCCAAATGACGTGCCGGGAACGCCCATTTCTGGCAGAAATCGGCCTCAAGTGATAACAGCGACGTGAATCACGCGTCCGGAACACACGCGTTGATTGCCTATATTACAGGAGGACTCTCGGGAATGTAAATTGAGTGACTGCATGCAATTATGAAGACGAGGGGCGTCACCTCATTCATCGCGTGGGCGTAAACGCCGATGCCACGCCATGCATGGCTTTCCTCACGCGACATCGAAATCCACGAACAAACGTACCTTCGAAAAAGCTTTTGGCACCCAGAACGAGTCGGAAAAACAACGATTTCGGAGTGTCCAATATCCGGGACTCGTCGGCATTAAAGGAGACACACATTGGACCACGCAAAATGTATGGAAAAGGACACGTGATTACCTAAGTTGCCTATCCCTCTCTATTTTCTATCTATATTGGCAGTAAGGTGTCTCATTTTACAGCGGAAGAAAAACTCTGCTGTTTGACATTAGATGAAATGTCAATCACGTCGTGCATCGAGTATGTCGCGGGCAGCGGCAACATAATTGGCAATGCAACATTGCCCGGCCATGAAGGACGCGCCACTCACAGTCTCGTGTTCATGATTGGAGAAATTGTTTCAAGATGGAAGTAAGTGGTAGCATACTACGTGTATTTCACAACGAATAGTACCGATGGGACCGCATTTGTAACCAATAGTCATGAGCATTATTGCACGAGCGTCCAGAGTCGGTCTCCACGTTTGCTGTGTCACTAGTGACATGGGAAGTAACCAAGCCATGTACATGGTCAGGTATCGGCTTGGCTACGAACAGATTTTTCAACATAACAAGCATAACTCATCCTCAAGACGGAAGCAAACTACTGTATTTCTCGCTGACTTACCACATATCATAAAGAATTTGAAATCGTCTCTCATAAATGGAAATGACTTTCAACTTCCAAAAAGAAGTAGCTGCTTGTCACAATTTGTCTATTTCCGTCGTCAGTGTTAAGCCATTACACGACCTGGCTCTGGTGAAAGTTAGCCAGAAAGTGGTTGACATGATGGTTAAGGTAGAGTTAATGTTTCGTAGGGCGTGAAGTCAAGTCTACTTGAAAAAGCACATAGTCTCACACAAACCACAACGTTTCTACCCTGCCATGATGTCAAAAGGTTACTGCTGTCAAAATACATCGATTTTAGGCTTGACAAATATTGCAAAAACCAAGTTATGAAAGAGAAGAGTAGAAGTCTGGACAAACGGAGAACTGAGCGTAGCAGCCGATCGATGGCGATGAGAGATTTAGTTAGGAAGGTGAAATAGTACTTTTAGATTGGCTTGGCAACAACTGTATGATACAGTGGAACCTCGTTAATCCGGTCACCTTTCGGCGAAAATCATTTGGCCGCTTTACGAAGGTGGCCGTTTTATCAAAAAGTGCCGTTAACGTGCGTTAGTCTAACGCGGGCTCAAACCACTGCTCAAGCCAAATCTATGTTCGAACACCATGGGCAAAGGACAACGTCTAGAGACCAAAAATAAGGCAACATAAAGATGGAACAGTCAATGCAATTTTGTAAAGTGTTCTGTGACAGTTGTCTGAACAAGGGAACACTTCAACTTCGTTTCCTTCAGTTTTGTGGCTAGATCAAATGCTGCGCTTCCAAAGACTTCATCTCCCCTTTCATCGGCAAACTGCACAAGTTGCTGGGCAACGGAGATGGCTTGGCTATAAGAAATGATAGGACATTTTCCATCTCCTCCACTTGAATCTTTATCGTTTATTTGTTCGTCGTCAGAATGTATTCTTTTTGTTTTTATTTTTCTACCGCAAGATTAGAAGACTTTTCTCCAATCGCTCTCATCAATTGTTGCGCAGGTGGCAACCTCGTCGTCGCTCCTAACGTACTCCATACCGAATACAGTAGGATCAATCTGGCTAACCAGTGTTTGCAGAGCGGAAGATTCCTCACTTTCCTATTATTCTAACAAGTCGGCGAAAGGATCTACTGTGTCGTCTTCTATTGGAACTGCGCCGCAATGCGCAAAACAGTTGACAATGGTGCGTGGCTTGACGTCGTTCCAAGCTTGCCTGATCCAGCGAATGGCAGTCAAAACATCAACTGCTCTAGCGATTGCGGAAGCTGCTAAGGTTGATGAATCAATTAGTGCCAACACGTGCCTCAATAGCAGCTGACGGTATTTTACTTTAAAATTTTTTATTACTCCAGCGTCTAAGGGCCGCAATCTCGATGTCGAATTTTTGGGCAGGAAAACTTGAGTAATATTTGAGAGCTTGCTATTGAGCGTGCAATCGTGTGCCGTCGCATTGTCTACAAGCAGGAGAATCTTTTCTCCTTTTGCGGCAAGTTCTGAGTCCCACTTCGACAACCATTTCGTCCACATTTCTCTTGTCATCCACGCTTTAGTGTTGGCCTTGTAAGGTACTCCAACGGGGTGTTTTTGTCTTTCAGACTTTTAAAGCACCTTGTCTTTTCAGCACGGCCAATGACTAAAGGCGATCTCTTATCCCCTGCCGCATTGGCACAAAAAAGTATTGTGAGGCGATCTTGAGCTTTTCTTCCACCTTTGCATGCACGCCCCTTTGTTGCCAGAGTTTTATCGGGAAGCGCTCTGTAGAAACAGGCCGTTTCATCAGCATTCCAAATTTGGGTCGCTTTATAGCTGCCGAAAAGTGATTGCAGTCTGTCGTACCACGCCGCCACTACTTCTCGGACTTCTGCAGATTCGCCACTGACGACAAATTGGGTGTTATGGCGTTTTTTAAAGTTGCTGAGCCAACCATTTGAAGCTTTGAACTCTTTTTCACCCAAGATCCCTCCTATTTTAAGGGCCTCTTGAAGCATAGGCCCTGTCACTGGAATATCTCTTTCCCTTGCCAATGAATACCAGCGATAAACTGTGTCGCTCAGTTCTGATTCCCGCTTCCGTTTTCTCAACAAAGGATCGTTTGCTCGAAAACTCTCCATAATCTTCTCTCGGCTTTTCAGAATCGATTGAATTTGCGTTCGGCGGCATTGAAACACTTCGCTAAGCTTCCGAGTTCCTTCCTTTGGGTTCTTTCTCGCGTACTCTAACACCGCAACTCTCTCTTTGAGCGTAAGCTCCTTGCGAGTGGTCATCCGGGAGGCCATCTTGAGCAGCAAAGAGCGCGTGCGCACTAGCTTCGGAATGGTTTTAGGATCATGAGTCAACAGGCACAAGACGTGTACGTATCGAGGTCGTACGTTCGTCCTTGAAAATGAGGTTATCCTGGAAGAATGGGTCTCGTTGTCATGTCTCAGCGACGCCAAAGTCCGGCTCTTTCTACTTCGGGATATCACGGAGCTATGGGTGACCATGCGTGGGTATTCCCTGACGTCAGCCTGGCTCGAACAATACAAGAACGAAAAACGCCTCATGTTGAAAAAGAACGTCCCTGCGAAAGAATTTGATTCCAGTTTAGTGAAGATTGGTATATTGGCGATATAGAGGATGAATGGTAGTGGGGGTATAATAGCTGAATGTAATACTACGGAGATTCACGACTTTTCCTGCGACGCTTAGGCACCGGGGCGTCGTCAATTTTTTCCTCAGGGAATAGGCGTCGACATCGACTAGAATTTCCCCGTACAGGAACCTGGGATAGTGATTCTTGCTGCTTGATAGACGCAGAATTTTTCAGACACTCTTCAACCGACGGATTATCACTTCTTTCTCCCCGTCCACGTTGCTTACCGAAGTAGTTCTCCAACGGATCTTGGCTGACGTGTTCGCTCAATAGGTATAAACCATCAGTGGTCCCGGGAAGAGAGAACAAATAGCAACGGAGGCAAATTCGGCTTCTTTGAAAATTAATCTAACCAAAAGCGATCTGCTCAAAATTCAAAAGCTGGAGAAATTGGCTGTAGACCTGGAAAGGAATAGAGGAATCTCTATCGGGCATCAAAGCAACGTCGTCGGACGGCGTAAGTGTTGACGCAACCCTGACAACGAGCTATCTAGACAAAATCAAGATCAAGACAGCTCTTTCTATCAGACATGCTTTCTTTCTCTGCAAGCTTTTTATCAGACATGAGTGGCCAACCGATTAGAGCTATCATGGATTCTGCGGCAAAAGCCGTAAACAAGTTTGTTTCCGACACAACAGCTTCGACATTGAACGACTTTGAGTGCAGGCTCGATTACGTTTAGGTTTGATGAAGCGATCGATGCTGGCACTTTAGATATGAAGCAGTTCACTTTGCTAAGCGGTCGCGGAAAATCGGCGCAGTCTGTTGACTTGACCGGAGGAGTTTTTGAAAGACGGTGCTGTAATCAAAGTAACATTTCTTAAAGTAGACAGAGATGAAATCACAAAAGCAGCTCTCTGTACCGAGAAAGAAGACTGCTACTTGTCTTTTACTGATGGAGCGGTGCAAGATTATGACGGCTAATGACATCGTTGAAGTCGAGAATGACGCTGCTCTTAAAGTCAAAAACTACGTCAGTTAGCAGACCGACTCTTGTTCGGTTCACGGAAATGGATTTAGACAGCGGAATAGTGACGCTGGAATTTTCGGAAACGGTCAATGCAACGTCTATTTTAGCAAGCACTATTTCCTTACATGAAGACTATGATTCAGCAAATAACATTACGCTGACTGGTGGCAAACTTCTATTAGGCGATTCTACGTCTGTGCAAGTAGAACTTCTCAAAGCCGATTTGGAAAAGATAAAACTAAATACTAGAATTTGCACTGAAATGAGAGACTGCTTTATTCGATTTCCCGACTCTCTCTTGAAAGATATGACTGACGACAAAGTGCAAGAAGTGAACGTGGGTCTCACTTTTCGAGCGTCAACTGGTTCACTGAAGTGAAACGTGATTTTTCCTTCCTCGATGTTGACGTCAAAGAATACTAATTCCGGCTTGGTTCGATCTACTTTGAATATCTTCACGTTTTGAAGTATCGGTTGCAAAGAATTGCCATTCATATCTTCAACGCTGCTTGCTAACAGTTGCAAATAGGTTGTCTCCTGAGAAACCGTCAACAACTGCTTCGTTTTGATAGCGTCTAGATCGCTGTCACTGAGAGTTAGCGTGATAATAGTCGAATTAGCATTGCTGACTGTTCCAACTGGTAAGTTTGATGCGGTTTGGGAATTGTCTCGTTTTGTAGGGTAAGTCCAGCGACGTTGAATCCCGGCGCGCTCAGGGTTTCTGTAAAAGTTAGAGTTATCACGCCTGTGTTCATGTCGAGATCAAAAGAAACAAGCTTTGGACCAATCGTGTCACTTGGGAAATTTGTCACCTAAAAAAAATTTATATATATGTATTGAATGAAAGCTTACCTGCAGGCCCGACGATGGATCAAGATTGTTTTCCGCAATATCGTCTGCTGCATCTTTGGTTGTGGACATTTCGAAAGCACGTCTCGCGTGATATAAAAAGTCCGATCTTTTCTGTGATTGCATTGAAGTCCGCCTCTCCCAGTGCAATGGTTACGACGTTTCCGTCGGGTCCACTAGAGAAACTGTTTCCGTTGCCCCTGTTTTCTTATTTTGAAGACTGTATTCCGGAAATTTGATAGATGCAATAGCAACAGCTTCACTGAACGACAGCGTGATTTTTCTCAGTGTCATATCCACATCAAAAGAAAGCAGCTTCGGTTTCGTGTTGTCTGCGATGTAGCTCATCGGTTTCACAGCTACGGCAAAAGCACTGATTTCATTGCCAGCCATATCGGAAAATGACCCCAGCGTCAAGTTCAGGTAAGAATCATCGATCGAATTTGCCAAGGCAGTCGAGACTTTGATTCCATCTGCATCAACATCGCTAAGTTTGACTCTTATGATGCGACCGTTTGGAGATGAACTCGTACTGTCTGTCAAAGCATAAGCTGCAGCCGATAGTTGATAAGTAGTGGCACTTTGAACAATAATGCGACTTGTCACCATGATGTCGTCAAACGTAAGTAGTAAACTTGCGGTGTTCATGTCTAATGCAAAACTCTGTAGCTTAGGAACGCTTTGATCCTGAATAATCACGCCGGGCTTTTTGTTATTGACGTTGCAAACGGGATTGCCTTCAACGTCCGTGAAAGAGCTGCTACTCAGGTGTTCAAGTACGATGCATCTTTCGAATTTGTCAATTCGGGGCTGAGCTTCAGCTCGTCAAACTTGCATGAGCGTAAACGTAAACTGCAGCGCCACTACCGGAAACAGTGCCTTGAGGCTAAAATGTCGTCGATTTCTTAGGACCATCGTGCATGACAAGTCCGGCGAAACCTTGACGACTTCGTCAAAGGTAAGCACGATTTCGCCCGCGTTCAAATCAAGTGAGCGTCATATGACGTCAGTTCAGCGCAATCCAAGTCAGGCGTATCACTCTTTGCCGGCTGAGCAAAACTTGTCAAAATAGGGTCTGCGTCGTTGGTCCGCCATATCCTTGACAAGCGTAGAGAAATGAGAAAGGTAGGTCGAGCCAAGGGAGACGGCAACAGAAAGAAGTTTCTGAAGCGCCTGTTGGTCGACGGTCTCGCTGGTCCCGTTAACGTTTCCGCTCGTCAATCTTACGCTGTTGCTCGCCAGCGCTTCAGACCGAGTGCCTTGAATAGTTATCGACGAAACGTTAAACGTTGATACTTGAATAGTTTCTGAGAATGTTAGAACCATTTTTCCATTGTTCATATCGAGCGTGAAGGAGTCTAGACTGGGAGGCGACGAATCTTTAACAAAATCGTCTGCTGAGACTGCCGCATTTTCTGCAATGCCACCGAACTGATTTCCAGACAAATCCGATGCGGCTCCCGAACCAAGAGCGAGGTAGGTGTCTTCTATTTTCGTGGCCAGATTGGAATCAGCCTTGATCTTATTGAGATTGGTTTCCGTGAGAATTATTCGCAAAGTGATGCCGTCAACCGAACTGACTACTTCTCCTTCGGTTAGCACAAAAAGCGATGTTCTGCTCGTTTTGTTCGGTCCATTTTGAATAATAACATCTTTCAGAGACAATGTGCTGCTGTTCATCGTTTCGGAGAACGTCAGATTCACCCAGCGTTTGTCCAAATTCATCTCGAACGCCCTCAGAACAGGTGCAGTGCAGTCCGAAATGAACGTCGTGACCTTCTTTGCTTTTCCGTCTGTCACTGCTATGACGTCAAGATTATTCGTGTCGTCAACGGCGTCGGCGTCCATACGCAAATACGTATTATCACCTGACGTTGCGAGTCCACTCTTGGATTTCATGCAGAAGCAGTCTTCATTGCTGAGAGAAACTTGAACGCTCAGGCTCAATCCACTGTTCAATGCTTTCGTCTTGCTCTGTAGACGACAGAATAGATCATCTGCAGCCGTCGAAGCACTTTGAATAACAACGGCTGTTGGCTTGAATGAGTCGACGTTCACAATTCCGTTAAAGGTCAAATTAAGAGCGCAATTGTCAATATCCAGAGTAAAACTGCTCAGGCTCTTCCTCAACGTTTCTTCTTTCGTGTGATCCGATGCCTGCTCTCAGGATACAGCCGAAAAAAAATTGTCAGACGAATCGTAAAACGTTTTGCCACCAATGCTGAAGTAGGTGTTGTTAATGCCGTCGCCATGACTGTCCATATTCTTTACAGAGGCAAGATCAGCATTCGACAGAGTTAGAACTACAATAGTTGAAAAGTCTTTAGTTGTTGGAACGATTGAAGTGAGAGTAATCGTCGTTTCGTTTACGCACTTATTCTTGATACGTATGTCGCCATCCGGCAGAACTCTAACAGGTTCACGAATTCGAGTCTTCTGGTTAGCAGACTAAGTGACGAAGACACAAGCGTAGGGAGAGTCGCATCACCGGAGTAAACGCGAACGTTCTTTCCAGCGACGATTGTTACTTTATTGCCAGCCATGTCTTCAATAGCCGTGTATCAGCTAGGCTCAAGAACGAATCATTTCTTGATTTGACAAAGTTCGAAGCCTTCAAAAAGTCGAGATCTTTTTGCTAAATTTTAAAACGATCAAAGCACCGTTGCTGCTGTCGCAGGAACCGCCGGTTAACGTGTAGGAATCACTGCTGTTAACCCCATTTTGAATCGTAATTCCAGTCGTTGATAAAGTCGCCACTTTCACTGGCTCGTTTAACTCAAGTGTAAGAATACCTCCCGTCAAGTTCAGATCAAAGGCAACTAGTTAGGTTTGGCCGAACGTTATCTTTAGCGTATTTAGCAACGATTTTCTCTGGAAAACCGTCTACAACTTCATTCACTGCATTTCCATTCATATCTTCGATAAGAGCAGAAGTAGCTGTGATGTAGCACGTTCCTCGACGAGTGCACAGATTGACAACGGTTTTAATTGCTTTCACATCCATGGCTGAGAGAATTATTGTGACCAAGGTGTTATCACTTAGCCCGGCTGTTCCTTCCGTTAGACCGTATTTGCTTAGGGGAGTCTCAAACAAGCTTTGTAGCGTTATGCTTGCTGCAGAGAACGTCGTTATGCTGACCGTTTCGGTAAATGTGAGCTTCGTCGTTTTCTGAGCGAGATTAATTTCAGTAAATTCGAAAAGACTTGGAGAAGTCGTGTCAGGAGTGAAGGTCTCACAAAGCAAGGCATTTAAGCCAACGCGACCAAGCAAAGGCAGTAGAATTTCTAGGCACGGAATTGAGTATCAGTGGAGATGTCGTTGGAGTAGTATGCTGTTTCACCGGCTAAGCAAAGGGTGTCGATTAGACGTCTTTCTTAGGTGCGAAGATGGGGAAGAGAAGAAGGTCAATTACTACTAGTAGGAACCTTCCAAAAAGGCTCTGTCTCACTCTTACAAGTCACACTGCCTTGCTCCCGTTGTTATCGCTCACCTGAGTGACGTTGGAGTGAATGGAATGAAGTTATGCATCGAAACGACGACTTTTCCCTAATGGGACCCCCCGATTTTCTAAAGACCGGCTAGGCGCAATATTTCTTCCACGTTTAACGCCTTAGGCCAGTTGCTTCGACGAAAAAACGATTCTCGCGTTCGAAAAGAGCTATGAAAGTTCATCACGTGATAGATATCTAGCGACGAGGACGAGTCTCGTACAGTTGATTTCAAGTTGCTTGAGACTGAGCGAGGGCTAGAAGAACCGGAAGTGTGTTTACGAGCGCGCGTTATCTAAAATGGCGAACCAAACTACTCGTTTCGTTTTAGTGCCCAGCACCGCCACGTTTGGTGCGAAAGATTGTCCACAGGGTATCTTGCGCCCCGTTTCGCTCAGTGTTCGCTCAGGAGACGTTGATGGAGCTTCGGCGTCGATGGCAGGGATTGCAGGACAGGCTCAACTGCCAGCAACGTACGGCATTAGAGTCGAAATATTTTGCCAAGGCAGTCGCAGTAGCAAAACTTACGCTTTTCGGAAGTTCGATCCTAATGGAGTGAAGAGCGTCACCGACCTTGAAAGTATCTTGAAGAAAGAGTTTGAGTCGGAAATTGGGACAATCAATAGCTCCTGTGCTGAAATTGGCTACATGAGAGGAGGAACGAAGGTCAGTTTTCGAGGCCGGGAGGATTTGTTGCAGGTGCTAAACAACCTTCGAGAAGGCAGCGATCTAACGCTGTGGATTAGCGTTACTTCACGTCAGGCTGAGGACGATGAGAGTCACGACAGCGATGAAGATTCAATTGCAACAAAAGGAAAAGAAAAAAGAGACGCCGGCTGGACCCAAATGCATCAAAGGATAATCGAATCCATAAGCTAATGCAGCAGCTGCGCGACATTCATGGAAATAAGTATGCATCTGTTCAATATAGACTTTGGGCGGAAATGTCAGATATTGGTTCACATGATTCGTTGAGCGAGCCACCAAACGTACCAATGTTTAGTGGTGAAAGGAAAACACGTGCTTCGCATAAGAACGAATCTGTAACTGTCTCTGACATTGGCACGGCTATTGCTTCCGTTATTTCTGGTGCCAACTCGATCAACCATGCATCAGCCGTTGCGACCTCGGCCCTATGTCCTTCTCAAAAAGCTGAAGTTCGAGGAAGGTACATAAGCCAAATGAAAGATTTGCACAGCCTTTTGCAGCTTGGCGCTATTAGCCAAGATGAGTACGACTCGCAGAAAAAGAAAATACTTGGAACCTTGGATGATCTCTAAAGTTTGAACTCTAAGAGGTATGTTTTTTGTTTTGCAAAGTTCGCTAATTAGGTTTTTTTCTGAAGTTTAAACAGTTTCTCTGCGTTCTGAAACGGTTTCTTTGACTTTAAACATTCTTGACTTGTTTATTTAATTGATAAAGCTAAGGATATCCAGCATGACTAATGTAATTAGCACAGTCAGCAATCTTCACGGTATTGAATGCTGCAGCAACGGCTTCTCGCTCTGACATCTCGTCTGGAACGTTTTCATTGTCTCTTTTAATAGCGTACTTTACTTTGGAGAAGACTTCTTCAATTGGGTTCAGGTCGGGGCTGTACGGCGGTAGAAAACGAATTACGACGCCCACTCCTTCAAGCAAATCGATCACTTCGGGTACGTGGTGAATGGATGCGTTGTCCATTATAATCACGCTGTTGGGGTTAGAACCATTGAATGGCAGCAGATGTGGCAGCAGCGCCCGCCTGAGAAATAAAGCAAAGGTTTTTCCAGTTAGACTGTCATCGAAGAGTTCGAAATCAATAATTTCTTGGGCAGACACAGTTATCGCGTTGATTCTTTTTCCTCTTGTTAGATTTTGTGTTTCTATGGCAGGCAACCCTGCTATTGAATATCCGAATCGCCTCCTAGAATCTCTGCAGTCAAACCCCATTTCATCAATAAAAATGAAGATGTTGCGCTTGTACACGCCTCCATCAAGCATAGTCGTAGCTCGGAAATTCTCCCGTAATTCTTCGGACCTTTGCTTGGCCACTCGCTTGATTTTCTTCCGAGTCAAACCCAGCCGTCGAATTGTTCTACTAATTGTGGCCACACTTGTTTGCCTGCCCGTATGATCTCGAACGGCTTCCTGTAGTTCGCTCAGGTAGGTGCTCGGTTTTTCCAGACAAGTTTGCAGGAGGAAAAAACGTTCATGCTGATGAAGGCTTTGCTTTGGTCCTCGTCTTTGCTGCAGCCAATGTCGCACGTCGCCCTTTCTTGAAAGGAGGCGAATGTACCTCCAAATCGATGCCTTACTAATGTACAGTTGTTCCGATATGCTTTCGACGGTTTTTCTTTGATGCAGATACATCCAAACAGCACGCCAGCGAAGTTCTTGAGGAAATGGACGCGGCATCACGTTTGAAAAGCACGGTTACGCTGATTCGTGTTTTCCTACGCATGCGCAGTATAGCCCACATCCGGTTCTGCTGACTTCGCTTCACTCTCAAGCAACTTGAAATCAACTGTACAGTTGATTACCGGTGTGTTTAAAGTGGTTGCACCTCTATTTTAGTGCATATTATTTTGTCGAAGAGCGTCAGCAGGAATGAAAGCAAGAGATTTTGCAAAGGCAAGAGTAGCTTATGGGGGCAGTGGTGGCCGAGTGGTGAGCTCTCGGCCGGCACCACTATGGATGGGAGTTCGATTCCCGACCATGTCGGAATTTCGTAAAATTTGCTCCTTAATATGTGCTTTGGATGGGCTCTCCTACCATTGCCCGAGGGTTTTCTCCAGTATTGGAGCTTTCCCCCTCGTCTATTCTCCATTCTAAAAGACCGTCAATGTCACCTGACTGAGCCCCGCCTACCCAGTGTATGGGAAGTCTTGGACGATCAGTGGTCCGCCGTCGGAAGATCAGCCCAGTGTGCTGAGACGTGTTTGTGCATAGCTGTGCATTGTCACTATAAATAATAAAGATTTAGATTTTTTTAGATTTTAGCTTTATGAAAAAATGTAGCCTTTGCTAGTAATCATTTTTATGATTCATGATGTATTCAGCGTATAGGGTGAGCGTCTGAGGGTGAGAGAACCGATATAATAAGAAGGAATGCGAAGCTATAAGGGTCCCTTAGCTTCGCATTCCTTCTTATTATATCGCTTCTTTCACTCTCACCTGGGAGTACAATCATAGATACTGTACTATTAATATACTGTACTGTATATCTGTATCTTGGACACACACATAGAATTAGATACAGGAATAGCTACTAAGGGGAAAATAAATAACTATAGACGTGACGTAACTTGTTTGATGACGTATTTAGAAGCGCAACTTAGTTCCCTTCCTCAGTTTGTGTACTGTAAAATCATTTGCATTGAGAGCTACTCCTTGGGAGGAGCAATTAATGTCTCGATGCGACTTGGTCGGACGCTGCTCAACTACAGCCAAAAAAACGAAACAAATACATATCAAGGCGAAACGTTGATATATGGCGGCTATGAAGATCTCGCATCAAAAGACCCTTTCCGGAGCGACCTAATTTACCGTCCTACGCCGTCTGGCATTCCTTGTTGTAGCTAAAAGCTTCCACCCATGACCTGACCCCATGCGATGAGTATATATTTATAGCTAAAGTCGGAAGCCATTTGTGACCTCCCGAGCTATTAGTTCAACATCACTTGGTATATAGACGCTGTACACTCGCCCGTTACAAGCCAGTTGCAAGCAAACTTGTAACTACAAACCATGAACTTTTCCTCTCTAATATTGGTCACAGGTTAGCCCTAGTGCACGTCGACTTCACGACTCTGCGTGTAGTACGATTCTCTGCCTAGGCTATCTTCTCCTCGCAATCGGTTCCAGTCCGGTACAAACTGAAGGTGTGTAGTGACCAAAGCCTTCACTAATCAGATCAAACGAAGCCTTCTAACCAATCTCTGATAGACTTCTTCTGCCACCGCTATCTTATGGGAGAAAAACGCGTCGAAAAGACTATTCTCATTTCCATGATGCGAGAAGACGTCGTAAACGTTACTTGCATAAACGAAAAAGCGACTAATCGCGACTTTATGTGGAAAGCGACTGGGGAAAGTAAAGAACTCAATGTGACACATCGATCCGCGCATGTCTTGACAATCAAAGGCACTTCAATCAAAGCGACCCGAAGAAAATTCGTCTGCCGTCTCAAAGACGATACAAATCAGTGGCGTAGCCACGATTAAGCGGAGGTAGGTGCTAAGGTTCGCGCGCGAAGCGCGCGAAAAAATTTTTGGGCCACGCCCCTTTTTTTAGTTGACTATACCCTAACGAAAAACAGTGCGTAGGCTTAATTGTCTAAAATGCTGTTCAGTTCAAGTCGTCTTGGATGCTTCCTCGCAAAATCGTCAACTGCTTTTTCGACGTCAATTGGTATGTCGCGGTGAATCTGTAGTAGCGATAGTGCAGTAAGGCGGTTTGTTGCCATTGTTGTTCGTAGGGGGCTCTTCAATCTCTTTAAGGCACTGAAAGAGCGTTCGGCTGAACATGATGTCACGGGTAAAACGCAGACAATTCGAAGTAAGACAGCAATATTTTGAAATATTAGAGAAGTGTGCTCTAGAGCTGCTATTGGAGATGTGGGCAACTCCTCTTCCTTATTTGCAGTCTTCCATTTTGTACGCCAGCAGTCGAATTCCGATTCTATCGTTTCCGGCGAGGGAAGATCATTTTCATACATTGCTACAAGGCTTTGAACGCTTGAACGGGCTTCTTCTTCTGTAAGAGTAACTAGGACAGATGGAACCAACACAAAAGCTTGTAGAGCGGCTTTGTGGTGAGGAGTAAATCTAGATTTCAATTCTGATATCAGGTGATCCAGAAGAGGAATTGTTATGGAGCGCAGGTAGTATTTTTCCGCGGATGTCGCTGGAACATTGTCTCGATGTCTTTGTTTTTCACATCTTCTTGGCATTTGTACAGCTCCATTGCCTATGGCTTCCGAAAGGCTTACAACTTTCTCAAACCAGATTTGGTGATATTTTGAGCAGTTGGTTCTCACTTCCTGCAGCGTTGCAATAACTGTATCAATTTCTTTTACAGCACACAGTAAATCTTTTCCCTCTGCCTGTAGACCGCTTGTTAGACCTTGAAGATAATTTAGGCAATTGTTTGTCAATATCATTGAGCAAAGAAATTCGCTGTTACATAATGCCAATTCCAGACTTTTAGCATCGGTGACAGAATCAGAAGACCACAGAGAAGGTCCTTCGCTAAAAATGCTTTGAAAGCAAGCGACAACGGGTAAAAGAAGCGATCGAAAGACATTAAGTGCATCTATGCGTTGAACCCATCTTGTGCGACAAAGATCTTTCAATTTGAGAATTTTGGATGCCGGTGCAAACTCTGATATAGCTTTTTCAAGAGATTTCTGCCTTTTGGGATGAGAGTCAAAAAAAACATATGTTCTGTTAATGACTCCCATCATATTTCGAATGCTTGCGATTTGCAGAGATTTTACCACGGCCAGGTTAAGACAGTGTGAACTGCAGTGTAGATAAAGAGCAAGGCAATGACGTTTAGTAATAAGGGCAGCAGCTCCTTTAGCTGCACCCGCCATGTTACCCGCTCCATCGTAGGCTTGGCCTCTCAGATAGTTGAGGTTTAGCCCAAGCGTTGTGAGAGAGGAAATGATTTTGTCGGCCAGACATTTTCCTGTGACTCCGGTGTCACATTCTACGTAAGACACAAAATCTTCGCGAATTGTTGTGCTTTCCAATTCCACATACCGAATAACCAAAGTCAGAATTTCTTTGTTTGACAAGTCTGTCACTTCGTCTGCTATTACAGTAAAGAATTTACCGGCGTTAACTTTTGAAACAATACTTTTCGTTATTTGACTTCCAACCACATCAATGATTTCGTTTTGAACTTGAGGAGAAGTATACCGACCATTTTTCGCAGCTTTTGAAACATGCGTAGCTAAGACCTTGTCTCCTGCTTCCATTCGAAACTGCAACAAAGCTAAGAAGTTGCCTGGGTTGGCTTCCACTGATTCTTCTAAGCAGACACCACTGTCTCTGTGACCCCGAAGAGCGAAACACTGCCTCCCGCAGAGAACAACAGTTTTGATCAATGACGCAACTACTAGACGATTTTGCGCTATCCGTTCTGAAAGAGCTCTGCTAATCAGACTCCGGGCACTCGGCTGCTTTCTGTCCATAACGCGAAGAAAATCGTGGGCTCGAAGAGCAGCGCTTTTGTGATGCTCCTTTGTTGTGTGCTTTTTGAGTACTTCTAAAGCTTTGCCAAACGATGTCAGGGGACCACGTGCAAGACAGCCTTGCTTACAACCGTGATAACTGGAAAAGTCTCGCCCAAAAAGCACACAAAACAAGCAGTATCCGCCGTCCTCGCTTTCACTGTACGCTAGCCACTTATACAGCTCCAACCAGCGTTTCTGAAATGATCGACCTTTTTTGTTCTTAGGAAAGACATAACCGTCTGGGACAGTTTTCAGGTTGTCTTCCTTCAGTAAGGCATATAGTTCTTCGCTCGACAGACGTTTCCCAACGTAATCCGCTATGTCTGAATACGTCGTCGGTCTTGCAACTTTTGGCGGCCGTTCTTCCGATTCTCCTTCGCTCTCAGTCTCTGAATCTGACCCTGAGCCAGGCGATGACTCTCCGTTGGGGTCTGAGGGGGAATCTGACCCTGAGCCAGGTGATGACTCTGCGTTGGGGTCTGAGGGGGAGGTTGAGGGTGACGAAGATTCACCATGACCAGGCGACTGACTTGTTTGGCTTCGCTCAGCCTCTGACTGTTTGCGGAAGTAACACAGCAGAGAAGACATGACAGTGGATACGGGCATGCGATGAGATAGACAACCCGGACAAGATTTTCGAGTGTATTTAAAAATAGTTTAATTATTTCGGCAAACTTGAGGGGGGTGCTCGAGCACCCAAAGCACCCCCCCTGGCTACGCCACTGCAAATAAGGGCAATTCACGGGATTGCTGCACAGTGATTGCCAAAATCCTGCCTGAAAGGGTTGGGCACAAATCTACATTTATATATAACTCTTCAAATGGGACTTCATTTCAAAACGCATCGTCCAATGCTTATTACTCTTTTCAGACTGCGACTATTTCTGCTACGGTGTCCGCCACTGCCGTGCTCCTTCTTAGTGTCGGAGCCGCTGTTATTATAGCGCTGAAGCGAAAGCATCTTTCTGACACTGCGAGTGATAGCTTGGACAACTTAGCTTATCTTCTCGACCTAAAGGAACAGCGGGTTTGGAACGGATCCGAAATCATCCCAATTGACTGTCTTTTAATCGGAAAATTACTTGGTAAACACACTCGAAGAAACTTTTTAAAAAATTTGTGAAACTGCTGCTATATTTTAGGAGAAGGACAATTTGGCACGGTGACCGAAGGAAAGTTAAGAACCGTGTGTAAACAACGAAAAATTCATGATAGGCAAATTGCAATAAAAATGCTCAAAAGTAAACGCATCTACATTTACGAATATTCAGTGGGAAAAGCTCATATTCTCCTAAATGTCTATAGACCGAGAGGGGGTCAACGCAGAGGAACTTCAAAAAGAAGCCGAAATGCTTGTCAAGCTCGATCAACACGAGAACGTCATTCACGTCTCAATTAATTATTTTGTCAGGCTTCCCTGGGACTATCACGGCTATTACTCGAAGCCTTGGACTGCGACAATAGTCCTGCAGCGGCCCCCAACGTACACAATGCAAAAGAAAGTGTAAGTAGTAACCCGTGTCGTGCGTTAGCCTTGGCATGAGTGATTCTTTTAACAGAGTTGTGATGAGCTCACAATCCATTATACCGCTTCAGGACGATGTGATAAAGTAGACGACGTCGATGGCGATGATCTGGGAAGCATTGCCGAAGAGTCGCTTAGTATTTCTTCGAGCATGCCAAGAGTTGCTGTGAGTGGCACATACGTTTCAGTGACACTTTTGTCAATTTACTGTACTCTCAGAGCTCCATCGCATTCTGGACGGCGAGAAAGCCCACTGGAAGACGATGTTTATGACGCACTTTTGTAGCTCATTGATAACCCATCGCTGTTGACTGTTCCGTGCAAAGATCTCACGGAAGTTCAACTCAGAGCGCGCCGAATAAAGAAAAACGCAAGAAAGCAGATCAAATTGATTAATGGCTGGGATGAGATAAGAGCAGCGCCAGCAAAGCTCGTTATGACAAGTACCGGCAAGATCTGGATGAATAAAGCGGGCGTTGACCGAGTAGCTCACTACTATAATGTGAACAAGGGAGGCGGAGCAAAGTTTTAGCAAGGGTAGGTTTTATGCTGAGTTGACGTTTTATCGTCCTGAAATGTATTGTAGATTATAAGTGAGAATTACGCTGGAATTTCGAAAGAGGCAATCGGGAAGTGGTTGAAAAGTTCCGAGTGCCATTGCGTAAAAGCTTCATGAATGATGTAAATTAATTAATTGCTCAAAAAGGTTTAACGTTTAACGTTTAACGGTCTCCTCTTACCCGTGACGGAACACCGTATGTTTCACAGGCTTGGACAAAGTAAGACAAAACTGTTGCCGCCTTGTTATTTGAGGAACAGCGCAAAAAATTCTACTGGGACCGTCAATGCCTAGCCATAATGAATGTTATTGTGTTATTTTAACAACTAACTAGGGTTGAATAAAAAACTCACCTCCGTGAACTACAATTTTTCATCGAATAAGAGCGTGCAACCCGTCTATATGCCAAAGAGCATTTGGGCCATGTACGTGATATCTTCGCCTTTGAACCGTATGAGACCACCGCACTGTGACACTCCTTGAAATCGCACAAGGCTTGACCTCACTCGGTATCGTGGAACTTTAATTGCTCTCGATTGCAAATGGCCTTAAACAAGCCGATAGCCGTGCCTAGAGAATTCGTGATTTATATCCATAACAGCCGCGTCTAAATCACTGTCACAAATTGCAGTGAATGAGCCACGAATAGACAAGCCCGCAGCGCCCAGTTTTCGATGAATAATCCTGACGGAGCAGCCTACGATTGCAGCTATTTCTCCCACAGTGAAGTCCAAATCAATCAAATATTCCAGTTGATGCCTTTCAACTTGAATTATAGGACGCCTTCTTAGGCCAGAAGACGCTAAAATGAAGAAGACTACCTGAAAACATTTACAGAAATCATAAAGTTCAGTTTACCTTCGCGAGGGGCAGCGTATCCCGAAGCCACCATTTGTCGTTGCCTGCTCTCGAGCCTGCTGCGCAGAGCCGACAATAACTGTTGGAGAAGGGTCACCATGCCGTTTTCGTCGCGTCTCAGCCAGTGTTCGACCCTGAGAACGTGTATCAGGGCTGATTCGGAGCGCGCAACAATATCTTCCAGATCATCAAGTGAAGCAGCATCTATAGTACGAGGGATGTCATTGATGAGACGGCGAATGTACTCAAGAAAGTAAAGGACGTTTTCCTGGTTCATTTTTGTGACTCAAATAGCGTGCTAAGACTGGGAATGCACATCACGCCCAGATGAGAGTCCCGTATATCGGCATGGCCAACAGCGATGAGCGTCGCAGCCTACGAGTCCTCTCCGAAGGAATTCAGAGTGTGTCCGGGCAATTGTCTCAACTCATAAGCACCCTCAGACGTAAACTCCTTCGCTGCAAGTGAAGCGTACGTACGTAGACAACGCGGGGCCGTCACGTGAAATTTTGTTGCGCTACTACTGTATATCTATCCATGTACGGGGTTGTCGCAGCTCTCTTTTATAGGGCTCTGGGAGGTTCGAGGATGTGATGTCAGCACAGCAGCGAAGTTTTTGTTCAATAAGACATTTTCTGCATCGGCCGAAGTTGAATGTGGTTGATTGTACTGTAGTGCCGTCAATATTCCCATTGCAGGAACAGCATGCTTTGTATTTGTTGATACTTTGGATAGCGATGATTTCAGCATTCGCGATGTTGTCGCCGTATTTGTTGTCGTCGTCTGAATCGCGCGCGTAGGAGTAGTAGTGGATGTTTTTGAACGGCGGAATTTGAATGTTGCTTGCATTATGCACTGGATAGGATAGGTATTTTTGCCTTTGTCGAAGCGAAATTTGACGTTGAATAACTTGTAGAAGGTGTTCACTCTAG